>NC_090393.1:36681745-37049846 GCF_036365525.1 Heterodontus francisci
AAGCGCCGAAGAGAGAGAGAGGGGGGAAGCGGACGAGAGAGAGAGAGGGGGGAAGCGAGAGAGAGAGAGGGGGGAAGCGAGAGAGAGAGGGGGGAAGCGAGAGAGAGAGGGGGGAAGCGAGAGAGGGGCAGCGAGAGAGAGAGAGGGGGAAGCGAGAGAGAGAGGGGGGAAGCGAGAGAGAGAGCGGGGGAAGCGAGAGAGAGAGGGGGGGAAGCGAGAGAGAGAGAGGGGGGGAAGCGAGAGAGAGAGAGGGGGGAAGCGAGAGAGAGAGAGAGGGGAGAGCGAGAGAGAGAGGGGGAAGCGAGAGGAGAGAGAGGGGGGGAAGCGAGAGAGAGAGAGGGGGGAAGCGAGAGAGAGAGGGGGGAAGCGAGAGAGAGAGAGGGGGGAAGCGAGAGAGAGGGGGAAGCCGAGAGAGAGAGGGGGGAAGCGAGAGAGAGAGAGAGAGAGGGGAAGCGAGAGAGAGAGGGGGGAAGCGAGAGAGAGAGGGGGGGAAGCGAGAGAGAGAGAGGGGGGAAGCGAGAGAGAGAGAGGGGGGAAGCGAGAGAGAGAGAGGGGGGGAAGCGAGAGAGAGAGGGGGGAAGCGAGAGAGAGAGAGGGGGGAAGCGAGAGAGAGAGAGGGGGGAAGCGAGAGAGAGAGAGGGGGAAGCGAGAGAGAGAGGGGGAAGCGAGAGAGAGAGAGGGGGAAGCGAGAGAGAGAGGGGGGAAGCGAGAGAGAGAGAGAGGGGGGAAGCGAGAGAGAGAGAGGGGGGAAGCGAGAGAGAGAGAGGGGGGAAGCGAGAGAGAGAGAGGGGGAAAGCGAGGAGAGAGAGAGGGGGGAAGCGAGAGAGAGAGAGGGGGGAAGCGAGAGAGAGAGAGGGGGGAAGCGAGAGAGAGAGAGAGGGGGGAAGCGAGAGAGAGAGAGGGGGGAAGCGAGAGAGAGAGAGGGGGAGCGAGAGAGACGAGGGAAGCGAGAGAGAGAGAGGGGGGAAGCGAGAGAGAGAGAGGGGGGAAGCGAGAGAGAGAGAGGGGGGAAGCGAGAGAGAGAGAGAGGGGGAAGCGAGAGAGAGAGAGGGGGAAGCGAGAGAGAGAGAGGGGGGAAGCGAGAGAGAGAGAGGGGGGAAGCGAGAGAGAGAGAGGGGAAGCGAGAGAGAGAGAGAGGGAAGCGAGAGAGAGAGAGGGGGAAGCGAGAGAGAGAGAGGGGGAAGCGAGAGAGAGAGAGGGGGAAGCGAGAGAGAGGGGAAGCAGAGAGAGAGAGGGGGAAGCGAGAGAGAGAGAGGGGGGAAGCGAGAGAGAGAGAGGGGGAAGCGAGAGAGAGAGGGGGAAGCGAGAGAGAGAGAGAGGGGAAGCGAGAGAGAGAGAGGGGGGAAGCGAGAGAGAGAGAGGGGGAAGCGAGAGAGAGAGAGGGGGAAGCGAGAGAGAGAGAGGGGAAGCGAGAGAGAGAGAGGGGGAAGCGAGAGAGAGAGAGGGGGGAAGCGAGAGAGAGAGAGGGGGGAAGCGAGAGAGAGAGAGGGGGAAGCGAGAGAGAGAGAGGGGGAAGCGAGAGAGAGAGAGGGGGAAGCGAGAGAGAGAGAGGGGGAAGCGAGAGAGAGAGAGGGGGGAAGCGAGAGAGAGAGAGGGGGGGAAGCGAGAGAGAGAGAGGGGGGAAGCGAGAGAGAGAGAGGGGGGAAGCGAGAGAGAGAGAGAGGGGGGAAGCGAGAGAGAGAGGGGGGAAGCGAGAGAGAGAGGGGGGAAGCGAGAGAGAGAGAGGGGGGAAGCGAGAGAGAGAGAGGGGGGAAGCGAGAGAGAGAGGGGGAAGCGAGAGAGAGAGAGGGGGGAAGCGAGAGAGAGAGAGGGGGGAAGCGAGAGAGAGAGAGGGGGGAAGCGAGAGAGAGAGAGGGGGAAGCGAGAGAGAGAGAGGGGAGGAAGCGAGAGAGAGAGAGGGGGGGAAGCGAGAGAGAGAGAGGGGGAAGCGAGAGAGAGAGAGGGGGGAAGCGAGAGAGAGAGAGGGGGGAAGCGAGAGAGAGAGAGGGGGAAGCGAGAGAGAGAGAGGGGGAAGCGAGAGAGAGAGAGGGGGGAAGCGAGAGAGAGAGAGGGGGAGCGAGAGAGAGAGAGGGGGAAGCGAGAGAGAGAGAGGGGGGAAGCGAGAGAGAGAGAGGGGGAAGCGAGAGAGAGAGAGGGGGGAAGCGAGAGAGAGAGAGGGGGGAAGCGAGAGAGAGAGAGGGGGAAGCGAGAGAGAGAGAGGGGAAGCGAGAGAGAGAGAGGGGAAGCGAGAGAGAGAGAGGGGAAGCGAGAGAGAGAGAGGGGGAAGCGAGAGAGAGAGAGGGGGAAGCGAGAGAGAGAGGGGGAAGCGAGAGAGAGAGGGGGAGCGAGAGAGAGAGGGGGAAGCGAGAGAGAGAGAGGGGGAAGCGAGAGAGAGAGAGGGGGAAGAAGCGAGAGAGAGAGAGGGGGAAGCGAGAGAGAGAGAGGGGGAAGCGAGAGAGAGAGAGGGGGGAAGCGAGAGAGAGAGAGGGGGGAAGCGAGAGAGAGAGAGGGGGAAGCGAGAGAGAGAGAGGGGGAAGCGAGAGAGAGAGAGGGGGAAGCGAGAGAGAGAGAGGGGGAAGCGAGAGAGAGAGAGGGGGGAAGCGAGAGAGAGAGAGAGGGGGAAGCGAGAGAGAGAGAGGGGGAAGCGAGAGAGAGAGAGGGGGGAAGCGAGAGAGAGAGAGGGGAAGCGAGAGAGAGAGAGGGGAAGCGAGAGAGAGAGAGGGGGAGAGCGAGGAGAGAGAGGGGGGAAGCGAGAGAGAGAGAGGGGGAAGCGAGAGAGAGAGGGGGAAGCGAGAGAGAGAGAGGGGAAGCGAGAGAGAGAGGGGAAGCGAGAGAGAGAGAGGGGGAAGCGAGAGAGAGAGAGGGGGAAGCGAGAGAGAGAGAGGGGAAGCGAGAGAGAGAGAGGGGAAGCGAGAGAGAGAGAGGGGGAAGCGAGAGAGAGAGAGGGGGGAAGCGAGAGAGAGAGAGGGGGAAGCGAGAGAGAAGAGAGGGGGAAGCGAGAGAGAGAGAGGGGGAAGCGAGAGAGAGAGAGGGGGAAGCGAGAGAGAGAGAGGGGGAAGCGAGAGAGAGAGAGGGGGAAGCGAGAGAGAGAGAGGGGAAGCGAGAGAGAGAGAGGGGGAAGCGAGAGAGAGAGAGGGGAGCGAGAGAGAGAGGGGAAGCGAGAGAGAGAGAGGGGGAAGCGAGAGAGAGAGAGGGGGAAGCGAGAGAGAGAGAGGGGGAAGCGAGAGAGAGAGAGGGGGAAGCGAGGAGAGAGAGAGGGGAAGCGAGAGAGAGAGAGGGGGAAGCGAGAGAGAGAGAGGGGGAAGCGAGAGAGAGAGAGGGAAGCGAGAGAGAGAGAGGGGGAAGCGAGAGAGAGAGAGGGGGAAGCGAGAGAGAGAGGGGAAGCGAGAGAGAGAGAGGGGGAAGCGAGAGAGAGAGAGGGGGAAGCGAGAGAGAGAGAGGGGGAAGCGAGAGGAGAGAGGGGAAGCGAGAGAGAGAGAGGGGAAGCGAGAGAGAGAGAGGGGGAAGCGAGAGAGAGAGAGGGGAAGCGAGAGAGAGAGGGAAGCGAGAGAGAGAGGGAAGCGAGAGAGAGAGGGGGAAGCGAGAGAGAGAGAGGGGGAAGCGAGAGAGAGAGAGGGGGAAGCGAGAGAGAGAGAGGGGAAGCGAGAGAGAGAGAGGGGGAAGCGAGAGAGAGAGGGGGAAGCGAGAGAGAGAGAGGGGAAGCAGAGAGAGAGAGGGAGAGCGAGAGAGAGAGAGGGGGAAGCGAGAGAGAGAGAGGGGAAGCGAGAGAGAGAGAGGGGGAAGCGAGAGAGAGAGAGGGGGAAGCGAGAGAGAGAGAGGGGGAAGCGAGAGAGAGAGAGGGGAAGCGAGAGAGAGAGAGGGGGAAGCGAGAGAGAGAGAGGGGGAAGCGAGAGAGAGAGAGGGGGAAGCGAGAGAGAGAGAGGGGGAAGCGAGAGAGAGAGAGGGGGAAGCGAGAGAGAGAGAGGGGAAGCGAGAGAGAGAGAGGGGGAAGCGAGAGAGAGAGAGGGGGAAGCGAGAGAGAGAGAGGGGGGAAGCGAGAGAGAGAGAGGGGGAAGCGAGAGAGAGAGAGGGGGAAGCGAGAGAGAGAGAGGGGGAAGCGAGAGAGAGAGAGGGGGAAGCGAGAGAGAGAGAGGGGGAAGCGAGAGAGAGAGAGGGGGAAGCGAGAGAGAGAGAGGGGGAAGCGAGAGAGAGAGAGGGGGAAGCGAGAGAGAGAGAGGGGGAAGCGAGAGAGAGAGAGGGGAAGCGAGAGAGAGAGAGGGGGAAGCGAGAGAGAGAGAGGGGGAAGCGAGAGAGAGAGGGGGGAAGCGAGAGAGAGCACGCGAGAGAGACAGACAGACAGACAGAGAGAGACCTTCCTTCCTGTTGTCTTCAAATTGCAATGTTCCTTTCTGTGTGGCACAATTCAAACAACCCCCAGGTTGCCAGCAGCTTAGTCATGTGACTAGCTCCTTATTTAGAGCTGGCTCACCTGTGAGATTCTATGGATTCCTTCAAGCTTAGCAGACACTCTCCGTCGTCATTGTCGTGGCGGGGGGGGGGGGGTGGTGGGGGGGTGCTGGAATACTGGCTCTTGCACATTCAATGTCTCTTGATCAAAATCCATCTGGCTAATTGAATCAGGGAGGCACTCCCATGGTCTTCTTCAGGCAAATGTCTTTTAGAATGCAATGTGCAGCCATGTTTTCAGCCACTGTTGTAGTCTTTATAAACAAGTTATTTCAAGTCCAGTAACAGGTCAAAAATTAATATGTCTCATTTTGGCAAGTGTGGCTTTCGTCACGACATCAATTTTGATTTTTCATAACTACACTAAACGGAAGTCACTAACAGGCAATTCGTTCCATTGCTTTCACCCCCAACAAGCAAGAAGAACGCATCCTACTCTCAGTTAGCAACTTAATGTAAGCAAATCTACATTATGCTGCTCTGGCCTTCATTAGGAGCTTAAGCACAAGATGTCTGCATGCCTTATCTCATACACAATGACTGCTGCTTTATCAAAGAAAGCTCACCATAGATTAACAGATATCTGCCTTAAGTTCTAGTGGTTGAATCATTTTAGATTAAATTTCAACCCTGCACTGTCGATGAGATCTAAGCATGGACAAAATAAAGGAACAAAAGAAGTAGACATGTCGAATAAGTCCCTGTCAAAAAGGAATTATTGGGCATAAATATGCTGAAAAATCACAGTAATCATGCATCTGCAACATACACCATTATTGTGGTGCAGGAATGCCAGGTGATGGTGTGCCTGATTTATGCCATTATTTGTGACACCCCATAATGTGGTGGGACTTTTGCGTTGCATGCTAACGTTCTGGGACTCACTTAAAAGGACACCCAGGTCTAGCAACATTTCCCAGTCTTTCACCATTTAAAAAATATTCTGCTTTTCTATTTTTCCTTCCAAAGTGGTTAACTTCACACTTTCCCACATTATATTCCATCTGTCATGTTCTCACTTAGCCTGTCTATATTTCTTTTCAGCCTCTTTACGTCCTGCTTGCAGCTTACTTTCCCACCTAGCTCTACAACATCAGCAAACTTGGAGACATTGCACTCAGTTCCCTTATCTAAGTCATTGATATAGATTGTAAATAAGAACATAAGAACTTAAGAACTAGGAGCAGGAGTAGGCAATTCAGCCCCTCGAGCCTGCTCCGCCATTCAACACGATCATGGCTGATCTCATCTTGGCCTCAACTCCACTTTCCTGCCCGTTCTCCATAACCCTTCAACCCATTACTAGTTAAAAATCTATCTCCTCCTTAAATTTACTCAATATCCCGGCATCCACCGCACTCTGGGGTAGTGAATTCCACAGACTCACGACCCTTTGAGAGAAGTAATTTTTCCTCATCTCTGTTTTAAATCTGCTACCCCTTATCCTAAAACTATGACCTCATATTCTAGATTGCCCTACAAGAGGAAACATCCTCTCTCCGTCTACTTTGTCAATCCCCTTAATAATCTTATATACCTCAATTAGATCTCCTCTGATTCTTCTAAACTCTGGACAGTAAAGGCCTAAACTGCTCAATCTCGCTTCATAAGACAAATGCCTCATATCTCTGGAATCAATCTAGTGAACTGCCTCTGAACTACCTCCAATGCAACTACATCCCTCCTCAAGTAAGGGGACCAAAACTATGCGCAATACTCCAGATGCAGTCTCACTAATTCCTTGTACAGCTGCAACAACACTTCCCTACTTTTATACTCTATTCCTTTAGCAATAAATGCCAAAATTCCATTTGTCTTCCTTATTACCTGCTGTACCTGTGTACTAGTTTTCTGCGATTCATGCACGAGGACACCCAGATCCCTCTGCACCAAAGCACTCTGAAGTTTCTCTCCATTTAAATAATAATTTGCCTTTCTATTCTTCCGACCAAAATGGATCTCACACTTATCCACGTTGAACTCCATCTGCCAAATTTTGGCCCATTCACCTAACCTATCCAAATCCGTTTGTAAATTTCTTATTTCTTCATTGCAACTTACTATACCACCTACTTTAGTGTCATTGGCAAATCTGGCTGTAGTACCTTCTATCCCTGCATCCATGTCATTAATATAGATTGTAAATAGTTGGGGCCTGAGGACCGAACCCTATAGCACCCCGCTAGTTACATCTTACCAACAAGAAAAAGACACATTTATCCCAACACTCTGTCTTCTGTTGGTTAGCCAATCCTCTATCCAAGCTATAAATTGCCCCTAACCCCATTTGATTTTAGTTTGTGTATTAACCTTTTGTGCGGCACCTTATCAAATGCCTTCTGGAAGTCCAGATATATTACATCAACAGGATCCCCATTATCCACTTTGCTTGTTACATCTTCGAAGAACTCTAGCAAATTAGTCAAACACGATTTACCCTTCATAAAACCATGCTGATTCTGATGGATTGCGTTTTGACTTTCTAAATGACCTGCAATTACTTCCTGAATAATGGATTCTAACAATTTCCCAACAACAGATGTTAAACTAACTGGTCTGTAGTTTCCTACTTTCTGCCTCCCTCCCTTTTTGAATAATGGTGTTATATTAGCATTTTTCCAATCCACTGGAACCTTTCCCTCATCCAGGGAATTCTGGAATATTATAACCAATGGATCCACCATCTCTGCTGCGACTTCCTTGAAGACCCTAGGATGTAGGCCATCAGGCCCAGGGGACTTGTCTGCCTTCAATCCCAATAGTTTGCTCAGTACTTTTTCCCTAGTGATGATGATTGTTCTATTTCTATAACTGCTGCATTACCTGGTACTAGTTTCCACTGTGAAAACTGAGGCAAAATACTGATTTAGTGTCTCCGTCATTTCTGTGTTCCCCTCTATTAACTCCCCAGTCTCAACCTCCAAGAGACCAACATTCACTTTAGCTACTCTCTTCCCTTTTATATACTTATAGAAGCTTTTGCTATCCGTTTTTATATTTTGCGCTAGTCTTCTTTCATAATTTACCTTTGCTCTTTTTATTTCTTTTTCAGTAGCCCTTTGTTGATCTTTAAAAGTTTCCCAATCTTCCAGCCTGCCACAGGCCTTTGCAATATGGTATGCCTTAGTTTTTGTCTTTATGTTATCCTTAACTTCCTTGCTCAGCCATGGATGTTTTTTCCCCCTCTTACAATCTCTGGAATATATTTTAGTTAGGAGGAATTGAATATCTCCTCCAAACATCCGCCACTGCTCATCAACTGTCCTACCTTTTAGTCTTCCTGCCCAGTCCACTAGGGCCAAATCTGTCCTCATGCCTATGTAATTACCTTTGTTTAACTCCAGAACGCTAGTGTGGGACTCCAGTTTCTCACCCTCAAACTGAATTTGAAATTCTAGCGTGCTATGATCACTCTTCCCGAGAGGATCCTTAACTATGAGATCATGAATTAATCCCACCTCATTACACAATACCAAATCTAGAATAGCCTGCTCCCTGGTTGGTTCCACAACATATTGCTCCAAAAAACAAACAATCTCTAATACATTCAATGAACTCTCCCTCAAGGCTCCCCTTGCCAATTTGATTAATCCAGTATATATGCCCAAGCACTGATCCTTTCAGTTACAGCCTGCCAACCCGAAAATGATGCATTTATTCCTACTCTGTTTTCTGCCCATTAACCAATTCTCAATTCATGCTAATATATTACTCGTAATCTCATGAGCCCTAATTTTGTACGTAAGAGTTTCTGCCAATCCCTTACCCTCCTCCTTACCTTGACTATATTGGGTACTAACATGCAGATTGAAAGCTTTTTATTGCCTTTTTTTTGCTAATTTTCTCTTTTACCTCCTCTTGGCTTTTCTAATTTTCCTTTTTGTAGCTTTCTTATATTCCTTTTTATCTATCTCAGATTTCATTGTTATCTTTAGGATCAATCACCTAATTCGGTTAAACATATCTTCCATTTATAGAAGATATTCTGCAGCAAAAGAAATCCCATTACTTACATCTTCCACAGAAGCACGATTATGCAAACAGAATGAGGCAAACTTCCAAAAGGCATGTTTAAGCTTTATTTAAGCTGCAGATCGGGCATTAGTGCAATGATCAAAAAATTTGACTTGGCAGGACTGGTTGCAAAATCAAGTCTCATTGAATGAAAGAAGCTGGTTTGTATCAAAATATTGCAAGAGCCCTTATATAACCTGTTGTACTGATACAAATGTGATTAAATATCAGACTCCCCTTTGACTGCACGCTGACTTTAAAAGCAGTCAAATTCTTACTCTTACAGAACAGCAATACAGTGAAGCAGTTGTTCAGAGCATTTCCATCTGAGCGTGATGTCAAAATAGACCAGTTTCTATGTACCAATCACAGTACTGAATCTAGAGGGAGTGAACCCTGGAGATTTCTACTGAATTATTCAGCTACGAAGGAAAATTACTCAGTACCTCAGATAATTTGGTTAAAAGATACTGATGATTCCTGTACCAGTTTTCTAGACCTTTTTATTTAAATTAAGAGCAGCTTACTGCCTTGGAAGGCTGACAAAAATCACCTGACATAGGCAAGATTTAAATTAAAAACAGGTCAGCCTCACTGCAAGCCCAATCTATCCATTTAATTTGTTTGAATTACACACTCATTTAATGTTACCTACTGTGCTACATTTCAAAGCTGATAAGCTGAATCAGACAGACATTGCTGATTTCTTTACATTACTGCCTGTAATGGCAGCTGCAACTTTAGCATTGGTGTGGTCAAGGAAATGAGGCAACTTTGCTTCCTCTGGAGGCACAAACAGCCACCTGGCTTCACAGAGTGTCAGCACCCTAGCAGCAAAAATAAAAGAAACAGCCTGGCACCTTGCTGTATGTGGGCAGAGCGATACGTTTGTTGATGTACTTCTCACCACGAGCTGTACCGACTTTCTCCAACCATAAAGGCTCATCAGATGGTCAGAAACGAAGTCACGTATCAAAACAATTGTATATGAACCATTGTTTGTTTGTTGGTACTGTGCCATGGAACCCCACTCTACAACAAATGCACTTTCAGAAAAAGCAAATACTGAAAATTAGATCTGTAATATAAAGGAAGCATTAAAATATTTTCATGCAAGTTATAAAGAAAAAAGACTTGCATTTCTATAGTGCCTTTCACAACCTTGGGATGTCCCAAAGCGTTTTACAGCAGATGAAGTACTTTTTTATGCAAGTGTATTAACTGTAATAATATAGGAAATACGGCAGCCAACTTGCATACAGCAAGTTTCCACAAACAGCAATGTTGTAATAATCAGAATAATCTGTTTTTAGGTGTTGGTTGAGGGATAAATATCAGCTAGGACAATCATGTTTATTAACATCAAATGGCTGCATTATTGATTTGAATGTCACAATATCTTTTTCAGTGAATACAAGTAGGGGATCAGTGCAGTTGCTCAGCATTTTCAGCAACGCACAGCAGAACATGGAACATGCTGCCCTTTCAAATAAGACCATAGATAAATGCATTGCATCATTTGCTGAATAATTTCACCTAATGCCAAGCTTCCAAAGCCTTTTTCCTTTAAACGTACCAACTTTCACTTTCTAACGAAATACATTTAAATTCTTAAGGTACTAGAAAATGGATTGCTTCAATCATTTTCTTTGTTTAAACAGAAATTAAGAGTCCTTGTTTAGAAGTCAAATGGGCACCTACCAACAACTCTGTCACCTATCTTCACTCCCATCTTTCGGAGAGCTGCAGCGTACAGAGCCACATCTCTCTTCAGCTCTCCAAATGTCACTTTGATAATTTCCTCCTTGCCTTCTGCTGTTAAACAATAGAACGCACAGATTAAAATGAGAGTTGAAATTCAGCACAAAAACAAAACTAGCAAATCGAACTCCATAACCCAATCATATTTGGTGTGTATGAAGTTTAGAAAGAAGCAAGCTATGTGAGATTCTCAGTGTTGAAATATAATTAAAACCCAGATTTACAAGACTAAAGGTACATTCCATGAAAATAATTACAAGATGCTGGGACAAAGATGCATCCACTGATACTAGCACATGAATTATCATTGCATCTAAACTATTCGCAGGCCATTTGAACAGAAAAGGCAAATGTATAATTTTGAAGATGAGAGGTGGACATAACGTAGAATTAGACTTATGGATGAAAATCACTTAAATGCTGTAATGAAATTAAAACAGTCACCTAAAATGAGGGCTAATCATATGCCTGGCTAAATTCAAGGCAGCAAGACCATTTTAGAGCAAACTATCACAGAAATAGGGCTAATAGGCAAAACAGCAGGAGCTAGCCAAAAATTACTACAATGCAGCCAGGGAATTGAACTTTCTCTTATACTTGAATAGAATAAAAAAAGGATCCAAATTATACAACACAGTGGACCATTATACGCTAATAGAAACTGATTTAATGTCATGCATACTTCTGCAGTTATATACAAAATGTGGCATCTGCTTAGCTTTCTTTACATGTAACATATTAACTGTACACAAATTATCAACCAACGGCCTCAACCAATAATGAATGTGAATAAGCACTTCTAGCTCAGGAAATACCTTCAGCGAACCATAAGATTTTAAAAGGTTTTCTTGATTAATTATTAACTATATAATCCACTGGTGATGGAATTCTCAACAGCTGTAGTTTGGATACTAAACAATTGACAAGATTTAAAAATGGACTTATTGTGACTTTTAGTAGAAGCCATTCAAGACATCTATATTACAAGGTATTAGCTGATTTTCTGAGTTCACACTGGCGGATGTTGGGGAGGAGGGGAGTTATTCATCAAGTACATCGTAAACGTGCTGTCGCGATTTTCTATCCTGGAGTTTTGCCTGATTATATTTAGAGAATTGGAGAGTTTTAGAACAGAATTCACTCCTCAGGAGATTGAATAGGTGGGATAGAGCTGTGAAAAGACAGATTGCACATGTTTTGTGGAGCAAGAGGACTTAGCAGGAAGAATAGCTTTTTCTTGCTCCATGCTTCATGTTCTAAAGGCAAAACTGAGAGGCAGGTTTGGCTCTTCTCTGATTAAAAACCCACCAGGTTTCTACACAAGTCTTCATTCAAGAAGAGGATATTCCTCTTCATCCCACTCCCAACAAAATACAAAGCAATAAGACACTTACATGCTGCGTAAAGAGCCACTTTGTCATCATCTTTATGCTTCATGAGATTTTCTGCATAGTTTAATCTACTTCCTTTGAACCATTCAGGAACATCTGCAACTCCTTTTGTCTTGTCAATCACCTGGAGGCAACATCAATAAGTGTTTGGTTTTTTCTTTCTCACAACTGTGACCTAGATAGTTCATCTATACACAATTTATTTTCACTACTAACCCCATGGCTGAGATCGCAGTTTTAACAACATTTCTAACTGAAGAAAGGGAAATAGAATGAAGGTGAAAAATCACAAAAAGCAGACTATTAGACTAACATATTAGTATTAGCAGCCTACTCCACTCAAGAACTGAAAAGGTAGTATTTTACTTTAAATTTTACTGCGTGCATGCTAACAATTTACAATCTATATATAAATTTCTCATACTTTACACAAGGCTACAAGCTTAAAATGACTTCATGATACTAGAGGTCCAGTAAATTATGTAATTAAGAGTCCCAATAAAAAGATCATTCTACTTGTCTACCAATAGAAACATAGAAAGATTTATGACACAGAAGGAGGCCATTCAGCCCATCGTGTCTCTGCTGGCAGATATATGCTATGCTTAGGTTAATAAAGGATTCCATATGCCTTCCAAACCACCTTTTCTACCTATCTCGTCACCTTTAGGGATCTGTGGGCATGCACTCCAATGTCCCCCTGTTCCTCACTTCTCAGCAACCTACCATTTACTGTGTATTCCCTTGCCTTGTTTGCCTTCCCCAAATGCATTACATCACACTTCTCCAGACTGAATTCAATTTGCTATTTTTCTGCCCACCTGACCAGTCCATTGATATCTTCCTGCAGTCTACAGATTTCTTCCTCACTATCAATCACTTCACCAATTTTGATATCATCTGCAAACTTCTTAATCCTGTCCCATATATTTAAGGCTAAATCATTGATGTATACCACGAACAGCAAGGGAAACAGCCTTCAAGTCACAAAAACACCCATCTACCATTACCCCTAACTTCTCGTCACTGAGGTAGTTTTGAATCCCACTTGCCCTTGGAACCATGGGCTTTTATTTTTCTGAGCAGTCTGCCATGTAGGATCTTGTCAAAAGCCTTAATAAAATCCATGCAGGCTACATCAAATACATTCTCATGACTGCAATATGCAAACAAGAACTACAACAATAGCCACAACTGAAAATATAACCCATCGTCAACTGTATTTAAAGCATGATTTGAAAGCTTTTGCTCTCAGTTTAAGAGATGGCCTAAATCCCCAATTTGGTTGATGCTTTCTACCCCTCTTGAAGCATCAATTAAACCATGCAATCTGTAAATTCTTGATTCAAAACTCCCAGGTTTTTTCTAACTTTAAAGGGATTCCAAATTATAGAGCTATTAATAGACCAGTTTGGCTCACAAGAGCTTTAGGAATAGAATATCTTGTAGGTGAGCCAAACTAGTCTATTAATAGCTCTGTAACTTTGAATCCCTTTAAAGTTAGAAAAACCTGGCTGTTTTGAATCAAGTCATACATAGTCATGTACAGACTGTGGAAATAGCTATTTTCTTAGGTCAATTATAGGGAGTGCAATAAAGATTCACTAGACTGATTCCTGGGATGAAGGGATTGTCCTATTAGGAGAGATTGAATAGACGAAGACTATTTTCCCTAGAGTTCCAAAGAATGAGAGGTGATCTCATTGAAACATAAAATTCTTAAGCACCTTGACAGGGCAGATACTGGGAGGATGTTTCGCCTGGCTGGGGAGTCTAGAATAACAGTCTCAGAATAAGTGGTTGGCCATTTAGGATTGAGATGAGATTTCGTCACTCAAAGGGTTGTGAACCTTTGGAATTCTCTACTGCAGATGCTCAGTCACTGCATATATTCAAGGCAGAGGTCGAAAGTTTTTTTTATATCAAGGGATATGGGGATAGTGCAGGAAAATTCAGCTTGAGTAGATCAGCCATGATCTAACTGAATAGTGGAGCAGGCTCAGGGGGCTGAATGACCTGCTCTGCTCCTCTTGCTTATGTTTTGTTATTAGCCTTTTCCCTTTCTAAGCTTTCCCATATTTTTGCTTTGCACACATTAAGTTCCTGTATCATATTTCCACTGTTCTTCAAAGCTGCTTCATCTGCCTAGTAATTGCACGGTCAAGAACTGTCCCTGTTGAATAAAAGGGCAAAAAAAAGTTTATAACCTGAAATATATCCAACATACTTGCATTCCCTCATTGATTTTGGGCTTCCACATGCAGTGGCGCAATTACTGGCCCAAAAGAAAATCATAAACATGCTTAATTCACTTGTAAGCACCTAACACAAGGGGTAGTGTAGTGGTTATGTTACTAGACTAGTAACTAATAGAGTTAAAATCCAGCTTTGGCAGTTTGAGAATTTGAATTCAGTATAAAAACAAAGCTATTACCAGCAAGTGACCATGAAGCTGTCAGATTGTTGTAAAAACCCACCTGGTTCACTAAGGTCTTTTAGGGAAGGCAACCTGCCGTCCTTACTCAGTCTGGCCTGAGACGAGTACTACACCAACATGATCAGCTCTTAACTGCCCTCTGATGTGGCCTAGCAAGCAAACTCAGTTGTATCAAACTGCTACCTTCTCAAGACAACTAGGGATGGGCAATAAAGGAATATTTTTTTTGAAGAAATTCAGCAAACTTATTCACTATCTGACAAAGCACTACAAATTGTAAGAATGCTCAAATAATTACATGGAAAGTCAAATTTTAGCAAATTTCTTCCGTGCTACATCTGGTTCATACAAGAAACATCTTTTAAAAATAAGGTGTCCTTTAAAATCATGATTTTACAAAGCGCTAACATCTTCTAATGTCCCTTTAAATCAGACACTTGTATTACGGGTTGACTTGTCCTCCAGTATTATGCAGTTGGCAGTCTCTATACAGTAAGTTATCCAAGTTCAGGATGCAACCTCATGGAAATTTCATATTAAAAAGAAAATAAAGGATTGTAAAGATAACTTTGGAAAAACTATCATGGCATTCTTCCTGATACAATACAAGGAAATACAGAGTACATTGGGATCGGTCCATGGTTCCCTTCCAAATATTTAACTGATTGTACAGAGTTTAATGACTAAATGCCTGGCTTCTGTTGTCACATTCTGGCCCACAACAAAAAGGACAAAATCTTAAATTTACTTTTTCATCCACCCCCCACCACCCCACTTCACTCTTTTAGGCTCGTACATCATAAGGGGAGACGATGGCATGGAGGTAATGCCACTGGACTAATCCATAGGCCTGGGCAAAATATTAATAAACACAATTAATTAATTTTTAAAATCTGGAATTGAAAACTAGTCTCAGTAATGATGCCATAAAACTATCAATTGTCATAAAAACCCATCTAGTTCACTAACGTCCTTTAGGGAAGGAAATCTGTTGTCCTTACCTGATCTGGTCTACATGTGACTTCAGACCCACAGCAATGTGGTTGACTCTTAAATGCGCTCTGAAATGGTCTAGCAAGTCACTCAGTTGGCAAGCACAACTAGGGATGAGCAACAAATGCTGGCTTTGCCAATGACACTCACATCTCGTGAAAGTATTTTTTTTTTAATCATTAACTTGGAACTACAGCTGCAAATTAATAATAAAATCAAGTTCCTGCCCACTCCATTTACCTCTTCATCCCTGCCTAGTGCTACAAACTCTGTCCTTGTGTTTAATATCTCATCACATCCTACTACCACACCACCCCCCCAACATTTTGTTTATCTGAAGAGCTGTGTTAGAATGCGTAATTTCTAAATAAAATAGGGCTCCCGATGCAGAGGTTTCCTCTGCAGCCATTCACATACTGCTGCTCCTAGAACCAGCTGTATTCACAACCCCAGACGCTATCACATCTAGCAACCCCGTTTTAATAATGTTTGAAGATATTTTTTCCATGAAAAAAACCCAGAAACCACCATCAGCAGGTGATTCTCCTGCCCAGAGTAAGGCCTCCTGCAGGGTTTCAAGCCAATGTTCAGAGTTTGCACCCTTGTCAGGTGGCCCCTGAAGTTGCAAATTTGTAAAATGGACTTTCAGGCAAACTGGGGATGATGCATTCACTGAGTTTGCGCTCATGCCACTGGATCATCTCTTGGAACCCAACCTTTGCACCTCCCTCTGTTCTCCACTGAGGATCAAAATACTCTGCAAACCCCACCACCACTCAGCATCAAAACAGTCCTTGTAACATTTTACCTCAACTCTGCCACTGAACAATCAAACCTCTCCATCTATACCATCACTCCCAGCCCTCCTAACCGAGCAATAGACCAGCCCCTGGTACAGCAATCCAACCCCCACCCGAGTCGCAAGACCACTCAGTGCAGTAACATTCACCTTCTCCAATAATGGCAGCCTAAAAAAGGCACTGAACTTCCCTCCCGCAAAAAGCAGGAAAAGCAACCCCACAGAGGGCCTCCTCCTTTTCTTCTCCCCTCCCCTTCTCTCCCACCCAATCCTCCCCCCTCATCCCATTTTCCCCTTCCATCTGCCTTCTCCCCCAATCTTTCCCCTCTCCTCCATCAGGGTCCAGTTATTCCTCTAATCCTGTTTGGCGTGAATCCTATAGTTGGTTTTTATTGTCCAACTGCAACGCCACAGGAGATCAAATATAACAAATCTATGTCTGCATGCATTCCTGTCAATTTTTTCCATTATGAAATCATATGTCTACGTTGTTACAAGATTGCTTCTATTTCTTTTGTAAAATAGGTTAAGGACTTATATTTGAATTACAGACATTGATTCATTTGGAATTTTAAAGCGATTGCTGAACTTAGTGGGTTTAAAAAAAAAGTTACCAGAAGGTTCCTGGTTTTGGCTAGTAAACAAGTCTTATTGGAAGGCTGTGGATGGTCACCCAGCAGGGGTTGTTTTGACTTGGAGAGATGTTTACTAAGTGACAAACCAAGATTTATAGATGTCAGGAGGCTTGACTTCTGGAAAGTTTTAGTTTCAGTTTGAACTGTTACAACAGAGAGTTGATTACAGAGAGTTACAACAGAGAGAAGAAGAACCATTCAGTTCTCTCTCTCTTGAAAACAAACCCTGCAAACAGTGTGGCAGTTTCCTATTTCCTCCTGTATTTGAAGAAACCCTGTATGTTTGAAGGAACCTTGCATCAACTATGTGGG
The DNA here is from genome assembly GCF_036365525.1 of Heterodontus francisci. Classification (NCBI taxonomy): domain Eukaryota; kingdom Metazoa; phylum Chordata; class Chondrichthyes; order Heterodontiformes; family Heterodontidae; genus Heterodontus; species Heterodontus francisci. The sequence goes on from NC_090393.1 coordinate 36,698,513, forward strand.
AACTGAAACCTTGTTGCAGCATTCCTGCTGAGACACCCATTTGGAGCCTCTGTGGCTGCATTTCTTGGAAAGCCTACCCAAATTGATCCTCAACATCGCCTGGAAAGAGCCGTTCGAGGAAGATCCCATTGACAGCCGTCGACACACATTTGGGACGCCAAAGCAAAACAAAGGACATCTTTCCATATTTATTTTTGTCTTCAAGTATGATCATGTATTCAGCCTAAGTGGATTTTTTCTGTGCTTTAAACAAAAATCCCTTTTATCTTCCCGGTTAACTGGTGTGTGTGCACGTGTGTGGACCTAGGATAAATAATGGGCTTTAATATTTCCTTTTGTGTGTATGTTTACTTCATTATTGGTTAAGACGGTTTATAATAAACTGATAATTTTGTTGTTTATTAAAGCAACCTGGTTGGTGTGTTTATTCTGGGAAATGGAGTATATGATTGACTGTATCAGTAAGTGGGAAAATTTAAATATATGGTGTGACTTGTGGAGAAGTGGGACGAGAATTAACAATGCACTCCTCCCACCTCAGTCATAACATATATAATAGAAGTTGGTTGTGCAAACTTGTCTCACTGTAATTAAACCCTCCTTCCCTTGTAATTATAATTCCTACATTGCAACACTGACTGTACTTCAAAAAGTACTTGATTGGTTGTAAAGCACTTTGGAACATTGCGGTCATGAAAGGTGCTATATAAATGCAAGTCTTTCTGTTTTTCTTCATAAATCAAGACACAAGAATTTATAATAATGAAAATATTAAAAAGGATATAATATGATTTCAAAATGAAATTGACCTAAGCCAACACATCCTCGTCTATCTTTTCCCCACCTCTAATTCTGCTTCACCCGAAGACTACACTTGATTTTAGCTTCCTGTTTGTAGTGCCATGGGAAATCAACTGGTCTATTATCAACAATTTTGAATAGATTGTTCATTTCCAGTTGTCACAATTTCTGGTCACTTTCATATTCACGCTTACTACTGTAAATTGCCATGTCAACATAGCTACATTGAGTTCCGAAGAAGGGTCACTGACCCGAAACGTTAACTCTGCTTCTCTTTCCACAGATGCTGCCAGACCTGCTGAGTGAATCCAGCATTTCTTGTTTTTGTTTCGACTATCACAGTGTCGTTGTAGGCTCTGACCACCAAGGTGGCCCTGTGGATCAAATTCCTGTTGCTCTCCCCCAACTCTGTCACCATCTTGTATATATAACAAAATTCATTACCTGATTTTGAGCAATTTATTGTTAATAGCCATATCATGACATTAGGAAGTCATCATTTTCTAACTCCTTAAGTGCACTAAATAGTTTTTAAAGGTGTACTTTTAAAAATTAAGATAATCCTTTGCAAATAACTTTTCAAAATAGTGTTTTGTCTTTTCTTATTAAAATCTCTCACCACAGGAACCTATGATAATCTAAACTACTTCTTGGAAATTTCGAACCATTTGTTTCTCTCTTTTAGGAGTTTCAACCTGGTTACTTCTTTCCATGAAACTCCAAGTTGAGTCTCGATTTGGACAGAGCACCTGTTTTATATCCCAGGAACATGTTACTCGGACTTCCTGGATCATAAATATCTAATTATTCAAATCAAAAAAAGGACTCGTCATTTATAAATTGAATCAATTGCACAGCATTAAAGTTGAATTACTCCTCTCTCTAGCTTGTATCAAACAGAATTTGCAGCATTATATTGCAATAAGCTGGGTGCAGGGATCTGAATTGCAATTGTGTTTTTCTTTTAAGCGGCTTACAAACTTTGACTGGATTTAAAGGAACAGCCATTAAATCAAAATTAAAAAGACGCTTTTTTTATTCTCATCTCACAAAAGCATTCAATTCTATGGCAACTTCCAAAACTACTACCACCTTTCTTGCAATTTTAAAACTGTAAAAGAAGCCTCAATTTTTTTTCATACCAATAAAGTGCACAAATGGAAATTGCGAGTATTTCACTTGCATAGAAAACCTCCATTACACAACTACAGAATAAACCGGAAACTTGCAAGTGCATCAACACCTATACCAAAGCAACAAAAATGCTCTATCAGCAGCCACGTTTCAATTAAAGGACACCCCATTCACTAAGTATTACTTCCACCTCCAAATGGACAGTGGGACATGTCACGCTCACGGAGGGAATAGTGATGGAATATGAAATGAACTGGAGGAATTATGGAATAAAAGTAAACTGTTGAACTAAGCTACAAGAAAATGGACACTTTGCTACATGGCAACATGGAGGGAGAAGTCAGGCAATCCCCTCCTGTACTGCCAATCAACATGTTTGTCTGTTGAAGACGGGACCATTATTAATCTCTGGAATTGCCTTGAGGAGGCACATTGATATGTACAACAGCCCATTCCATGCTAATGATTCCTATCATCAAAAATTGGGCTGGCAAAGGCTTTTGCAGACAGACTGACTCCAAAGCCAAAGCCAAAATAATTGGTGTGAAATAACACTTATTTATCAAAATGGCCATTCAGACGCCATTATATAACAATGGTCTCCACATCCTGGGACATTGTATGAATACCCCCCGGGAGAGCGTCTTGAGTCAAGTGACTAAAACCAAAATCTGATAAGTTTTTACCTTAAAAAACCCAGCTCTGGGAGAGACAGCGAGAAAGCCATTACAGCCAGAGAAGCTGTGGGATCGAACCAGCTAAGCAATAAGCCTTGCCAGTACCATCTTTAAACTACTGAGGCAGAGAGCTTGCAAGGTGACCTTGAAAACTCATCTGAGAAACTAAACCAGGAGTTCCGTCACCAACCTCGGACTAGGTTTTAACCAAAGCAGTCTGCAACACTTCAGCAATTCCAAGACAAGGATTACAGCTTACCACCACCTTCTCAAGGGCAATTAGGGATGGGCAATAAATGCTGGCATAGCCAGTGACGCCCACATCCCATGAATTAATTTAAAAAAATATTCAGGCCTGCAACGCTGTTAAGAATTCCTCCCACAAAACCCAGAAGGTTTCAAAGTGAACTGTCTTTACAAAAATCGAACTCGAAATGCACGCTACCCTCTACTCTCTACCCTTTCTGTGTGTGTGTGTGTGAGAATGTGTGAGTGGGTGAGGTTGTGAACATTTTTGGGTCTTGTTTAAATAATAGTTATCTTTCTTTTTAAACCTACGAGAAAACCTGTTGTTTGTCTGTTTATTTGATCTTTACACAATCAGGGACTAAAACACTTTTTTTTGTATTCATTCATGGGATGTGGGCATTGCTGGCTAGGCCAGCATTTATTGCCCATCCATAATTGCCCTTGAGAAGCCTTCTTGAATCACTGCAGTCCGCGTGGGGTAGGTACACCCAAAATGCTGTTAGGAAGACAGTTCCAGAATTTTGACCCAGCGAAGGAATGGCGACATAGTTCCAAGTCAAGATGGTGTGTGGCTTGCAGAGGGTGATGTTCCCATGCATCTGCTGCCTTTGTCCTTCTAGGTGGCAGAGGTCCCGGGTTTGGAAGGTGCTGTCTAAGGAGCTTTGGTGCGCTGCTGCAGTGCATCTTGAAGACGGTACACACTGCTGCCACTGTGTGTCAATGGTGGAGGGAGTGCGAATCAAGTGGGCTACTTTGTCTGGATGGTGTCGAGCTTCTGGACTGTTGTTGGAACTGCACCCATCCAGGCAAGTGGAGAGTATTCCATCACACTCCTGGCTGTTCTTGTAGATGGTGGACAGGCTTTGGGGAGTCAGGAGGTGAGTTACTCACCACAGAATTGCTAGCCTCTGACCTACTTTTATAGCCACGGTATTTATATGGCTACTCCAGTTCAGTTTCTGGTCAATGGTAACCCCCAGGATGTTGATAGTGGGGAATTCAGCGATTGTAATGCCATTGAATGTCATGGGGAGATGGTTAGATTCTCTCCTGTTGCAGATGGTTCTTGCCTGGCACTTGTGTGCCACTAATGTTACTTGCCACTTATCAGCCCAAGCCTGGATATTGTCCAGATCTTGCTGCATTTCTACATGGCATTCTTCAGTATCTGAGGAGTCGCGAATGGTGCTGAACATTGTGCAATCATCAGCGAACATCCCCACTTCTGACCTTATGACTGAAGGAAGGTCATTGATGAAGATGGTTGGGCCTAGGTCACTACCCTGAGGAACTCCTGCAATGATGTCCTTGAGATAAGACGATTGACCTCCAAAAACCACAACCATTTTCCTTTGCGCTAGGTATGGCTCCAACCAGGGAGAATTTTTCCCCGATTCCCACTGACTTCAGTTTTGCTGGAACTCACTGAGGTCATACTCGGTCAAATACTGCCTTGATGTCAAGGGCAGTCACTCTCACCTCACCTCTTGAGTTCAGCTCTTTTGTTCACATTTGAACTAAGGCTGTAATGAGGTCAGGAGCTGAGTGGCCCTGGCGGAACCCAATCTGAGCTTCAGTGAACAGGTTATTGCTAAGCAAATGCCGCTTGATAACACTTTTGACGACACCTTCCATCACTTTACTGGTGATCGACAGTAGACTGATGGAATGGTAATTGGTCATTTGGACTTGTCCTGCTTTTTGTATACAGGACATACCTGGGCAATTTTCCACATTGCCGGGTAGATGCCAGTGTTGGAGCTGTGCTGGAATAGCTTGGCTAGGGGCATAGCAAGTCCTGGAGCAGAGGTCTTCAGAACTATTGCCAGAATGTTGTCAGGGCCCATGGCCTTTGTAGTATCCAGTGCCTTCAGTCGTTTCTTGATATCATGCAGAGTGATGCTGGGGACCTCAGGAGGAGGCCGAGATGGATCATCAACACAGCACTTCTGGCTGAATATTGTTGCAAATGCTTCAGCCTTGTCTTTTGCACTGAGGTGTTGGGCTCCCCCATCATTGAGAATGGGGATATTTGTGGAGCCACCTCCTCCAGCTAGTTATTTAACTGTCCACCACCATTCACAACTGGGTGTAGCTGCACTGCGGAGCTTAGATCTGATCGTTGGTTATGGGATCACTTAGCTCTGTCTATCGCATGCTGCTTATGCAATTTGGCATGCAAGTAGTTCTGGGTTGTAGTCTCATCAGGTTGACACCTCATTTTGAGGTATGCCTGGTGCTGCTCCTGGCATGCCCTCCTGCACTCCTCTTTGAACCAGGGTTGGTCGCCTGGCTTGATGGTAATGGTAGAGTGGGGGATATGCTGGGCCATGAGGTTACAGATTGTGGTTGAGTATAACTCTGCTGTTGCTGATGGCCCACAGTGCCTCATGGATGCCCAGTTTTGCATTGCTAGATCTGTTCGAAGTCTATCCCATTTAGCACAGTGGTAGTGCCACACAACACAATGGAGGGTATCCTCAATGTGAAGGTGGGACTTCGTCTCCACAAGGACTGTGCAGTGGTCACTCCTACCAATACTGTCACGGACAGATGCATCTGCAGCAGGCAGATTGGTGAGAGCAAGGTCAGGTATGTTTTTCCCTCTTGTTGGTTCCCTCACCACCTGCCCCAGACCCAGTCTAGCAGCTATGTCCTTTAGGACTCAGCCAGCTCGGTCAGTAGTGTTGCTACTGAGCCACTCTTGGTGATGGATAGTGAAGTCCCCACCCAGAGTACATTCTGCGCCCTTGTCACTCTCAATGCTTCTTCCAAGTGTTGTTCAACATGGAGCAGTACTAATTCATCAGCTGAGGGAGGGCGGTAGGTGGTAATCAGCAGGAGGTTTCCTTGCCCATATTTGACCTGATGCCATGAGACTTCAGGGAGTCCGGAGTCAATGTTGAGGACTCCCAAGGCCACTCCCTACCGACTGTATACCACTGTGCTGCCACCTCTGCTGGGCCTGTCCTGCCGGTGGGACAGGACATACCCGGGAATGGTGATGGCAGTGTCTGGGACATTGTCTGTAAATATGATTCTGTGAGTATGAATACATCAGGCTGTTGCTTGACTAGTCTGAGGGACAGCTCTCCCAACTTTGGCACAAGTCCCCAGATGTTAGTAAGGAGGACCTTGTAGGGTCGACAGGGCTGGGTTTGCCATTGTTGTTTCCGGTGCCTAGTTCGATGCCAGGTGGTCCGTCTGGTTTCAGTTGAGTTGAGAGGTGAAAAGTGGAAGCCACCCACTCCATTCCCCATCTATCCTAACAGACCCAAAAGGTTGGGAAAAGAACAGTACGTAAAGTGTTTTAATTTCTATTTCTAAAAAAGGTTTCATTAGATCAGATTGTAGATTGATAAATTGAAATTGAAGCACATTCAGCATATGGCATTCTGAAGTAACTGATATCAACAAATTTACAACACACTTGGATGTACACATCTTAAACTTCACCGATACACTTTATTATCCATAAAAATTTGAAATTGTAGTTCCAAAGACCATTTCAATTTTGAGTTCCTCTTTCTCATCTGATCTACCATTAGAAAAATTCTCATCACCTTGGACACCGCAACGGCCTAATTCAGCACTCATGAACTGCTCCATTAATCTTTGCTGTTCATAACTGCCCTTTCATAAGCTCCAAAACAAACACCCCCAAGGATTTCACTACTGACTATTGCACAGAATTATGCCTGTGCCTCTTCTTCAGTTTGAATTGGAGTGATCATTTTTATAAAGCACATCTCTTCTGAATTAGCACTTTATTGCAGTTCACTATTTTGTGAATGGCCATTATTCTTTTAAAGACCTTTACTTTTATGTGTCTGTACAGTGGTGACAGCATTCCACGAACAAACCTTCATCCCAGGTCAGCTGCAAGTATAGATGTAGGGATAGGTAGTATTCAACCCCTTTGCTCATCCATCATAGTATAAGTGGTTAAATCCCGTAATTTTTTTAATTTCTTTCTGAACTAACCAAGCCTAAGGAACCAGAAAAACATAACCATACATAAACTGTAGAACAGCTACCACAAAGAGGTACTTGTAGAGATACAGGAAAAAGTTGAAGTCACTACTGTTTGATGAAATAGGAATTTGGCTATGCAACAAGAATAGTTTAACCAAGCCATCATCCCAGTCGATGACCTATCTAGCCCAGCCAGTGACATGTAACAGATTACTCAATTGGAACACTTGTTCACTGTTGGATGCACCGCGAAGTCCCCCCAATCCTTGATCAATTTGCCCTTCCTGCCCTTACAGATCCCAAGAAAACCCAGAAGGCTTCCATGGGAGGGGAAAAGAGGGAGAGAGAAGGTTATGGGTAGGAATATGCCACACATCTCAATTAAAATAAGGACTCAAAAATGGGTCTCCAAAACATTTCAGTATTGTGCTTAGTAATCCATCAATTTCTCTGCTGATCTGACTGCTTCTTTGTTTTAAAAAAAGCCATCATCAGGTTTAAAATGGCCAATGATCAACATAAAATGCCCCACTCTCCACCGAGGATCTAATATACCCATTTCCCAGAATTTCCAACAGCAAAAATTAAATCCCACACCACAATAAGCACTGTTTAGTGACAAACCAAAGGTTCACCATTTCCATGCTAATTAAACATTATATTAGAATAACATCAAGTCCACAGCACAGAAATAGGCCATACGACCCAACTGGTCTTTGCCTGCATTTATGCTCCACATGAGCCTCCTCCAAACCATCTCTGACGAACCCTGTTAGCATATCTTTCTTTCTCCCTCATGTAGTTATCTAACTTTCCTTTCAATGCATCTATGCTATTTGCCTCAACGACTCCATGTTGCAGTAGTACGTTCCACATTCTTATCATTCTTGAGAAACAGAAGTTTTGATTGCATTTCTTATTGGATATAGTGGTGGCTATCTTATATTTATGGATATATGTGTAAACATATCTTACTAGTATTATATATTTGGTTAAAGTTGTTCTAAATGCTCTACTTGTATTAATCAGTAAGTCTTTGCTCGAGTCGCTCTAAACAGGCTCCAGAAGCTGGCCGAGCGCGTCTACCCTGAGGCACAGTGTGGCTTTCGTGCAGAGAGATCGACCGTTGACATGCTGCTCTCCCTTCCTCAGATACAGGAGAAATGCGGTGAACAACAGATGCCCCTCTACATTGCTTTCATTGATCTCACCAAAGCCTTTGACCTCGTCAGCAGACGTGGTCTCTTCAGACTACTAGAAAAGATTGGATGTCCACCAAAGCTACTAAGTATCATCACCTCATTCCATGACAATATGAAAGGCACAATTCAACATGGTGGCTCCTCATCAGACCCCTTTCCTATCCTGAGTGGCGTGAAACAGGGCTGTGTTCTCGCACCCACACTTTTTGGGATTTTATTCACCCTGCTGCTTTCACATGCGTTCAAGTCCTCTGAAGAAGGAATTTTCCTCCACACAAGATCAGGGGGCAGGTTGTTCAACCTTGCCTGTCTAAGAGCGAAGTCCAAAGTACGGAAAGTCCTCATCAGGGAACTCCTCTTTGCTGACGATGCTGCATTAACATCTCACACTGAAGAGTGCCTGCAGAGTCTCATCGACAGGTTTGCGGCTGCCTGCGATGAATTTGGCCTAACCATCAGCCTCAAGAAAACGAACATCATGGGGCAGGACATCAGAAATGCTCCATCCATCAATACTGGCGACCACGCTCTGGAAGTGGTTCAAGAGTTCACCTACCTAGGCTCAACTATCACCAGTAACCTGTCTCTCGATGCAGAAATCAACAAGCGCATGGGAAAGGCTTCCACTGCTATGTCCAGACTGGCCAAGAGAGTGTGGGAAAATGGCGGAAAACTGACACGGAACACAAAAGTCCGAGTGTATCAAGCCTGTGTCCTCAGTACCTTGCTCTATGGCAGCGAGGCCTGGACAACGTATGTCAGCCAAGAGCGACGTCTCAATTCATTCCATCTTCGCTGCCTCCGGAGAATCCTTGGCATCAGGTGGCAGGACTATATCTCCAACACAGAAGTCCTCGAGGCGGCCAACATCCCCAGCTTATACACACTACTGAGTCAGCGGCGCTTGAGATGGCTTGGCCATGTGAGCCACATGGAAGATGGCAGGATCCCCAAAGACACATTGTACAGCAAGCTCGCCACTGGTATCAGACCCACCGGCCGTCCATGTCTCCGCTTTAAAGACGTCTGCAAACGCGACATGAAGTCCTGTGACATTGATCACAAGTCGTGGGAGTCAGTTGCCAGCAATCGCCAGAGGTGGCGGGCAGCCATAAAGGCGGGGCTAAAGTGTGGCGAGTCGAAGAGACTTAGCAGTTGGCAGGAAAAAAGACAGAGGCGCAAGGGGAGAGCCAACTGTGCAACAGCCCCGACAAACAAATTTTTCTGCAGCACCTGTGGAAGAGCCTGTCACTCTAGAATTGGCCTTTATAGCCACTCCAGGCGCTGCTCCACAAACCACTGACCACCTCCAGGCGCTTACCCATTGTCTCTCGAGATAAGGAGGCCAAAGAAACTTGTATTAATCAGATTCACTGCTAGATTTTTTGTAAAAGTTTAAATCACACTTAGCAAACTGCAATTCACATTTAGTGACACAAGATGCTGCGGTTAAAGTAATGTAATTTATCTTAAATATATATTTCCAGGTTTAAATTTCAATAGAAAAAAGCTGAGGCTTATTAATCTCTGAGTAAAGAAACTACCTCTGACATGTGTCCTATATCTATCACCCCTCAATTTAAAGCTATGTCCCCTCGTGTTTGCCATCACCATCCGAGGAAAAAGACTCTCACTATCCACCCTATCTAACCCTCTGATTAACTTATATGTCTCTATTAAGTCACCTCTCCTCCTCCTTCTCTCCAACGAAAACAACCTCAAGTCCCTCAGCCTTTCCTCATAAGACCTTCCCTCCATACCAGGCAACATCCTAGTAAATCTCCTCTGCACCCTTTCCAAAGCTTCCACATCCTTCCTATAATGCGGTGACCAGAACTGCACGCAATACTCCAGGTGCGGTCTCACCAGAGTTTTGTACAGCTGCAGCATGACCTCGTGGCTCCGAAACTCGATCCCCCTACTAATAAAAGCTAACACACCATATGGCTTCTTAACAGCCCTATTAACCTGGGTAGCAACCTTCAGGGATTTATGTACCTGGACACCAAGATCTCTCTGTTCATCTACACTACCAAGAATCTTCCCATTAGCCCAGTACTCTGCATTCCTGTTACTCCTTCCAAAGTGAATCACCTCACACTTTTCCGCATTAAACTCCATTTGCCATCTCTCAGCCCAGCTCTGCAGCCTATCTATGTCCCTCTGTACCCTACAACATCCTTCGGCACTATCCACAACTCCACCGCCCTTCGTGTCATCCGCAAATTTACTAACCCACCCTTCTACACCCTCTTCCAGGTCATTTATAAAAATGACAAACAGCAGTGGCCCCAAAACAGATCCTTGCGGTCCACCACTAGTAACTAAACTCCAGGATGAACATTTGCCATCAATCACCACCCTCTGTCTTCTTTCAGCTAGCCAATTTCTGATCCAAAGCTCTAAATCACCTTCAACCCCATACTTCCGTATTTTCTGCAATAGCCTACCGTGGGGAACCTTATCAAACGCCTTACTGAAATCCATATACACCACATCCACTGCTTTACCCTCATCCAACTGTTTGGTCACCTTCACGAAAAACTCAATAAGGTTTGTGAGGCACGACCTACCCTTCACAAAACCGTGCTGACTATCGCTAATGAACTTATTCTTCTCCAGATGATTATAAATCCTGTCTCTTATAACCTTTTCCAACATTTTACCCACAACCGAAGTAAGGCTCACAGGTCTATAATTACCAGGGCTGTCTCTACTCCCCTTCTTGAACAAGGGGACAACATTTGCTATCCTCCAGTCTTCCGGCACTATTCCTGTCGACAATGACGACATAAAGATCAAGGACAGAGACTCTGCAATCTCCTCCCTTGCTTCCCAGAGAATCCTAGGATAAATCCCATCTGGCCCTCCTTGCAGCATGCACAATTTTTCCAGCAATGAGGCTGTCCACCCAACTGCTTCCAGAATTGTACCTATGCCATTACGAATTGTTGATAGAGTGCCAGATCAAAGCAAGTGAACTTGCATCGGTGATCTTCATCTCTCGCCAGCTAGCACTTTGCCTCAATCAGTGCTTTTCCAGACCACCCCACGTAGGGCTGGAAACGTGAAATTATCTTAGATTGCAATAATTGTCGAACTCTAGAATGCACTGTGTCAGTTAGTCTTACACTGCTTTGGTTTGGGAGAACTTAGAATCTAACTCCAGTGTAAGCGCAAGACAGGTTTAAATGGTGTTGGACCACGTGGACCGCTCGATTGTGAGGCTTCATGAGCGATTTTACGTTCAAGCTTATGCAATTGTGCAGAAACCTGGGCATAACATCACCTTGGCAAAACCAGCACAGTGTATAACGCATTCTCCCAATTATGCCCCTAGCAGAAACTCCAGGCCATTATGCATAGAATTATTCTTCTGGTGCTATAATTGCTATTCACAACCAGGAGCATTAATTGGGTATTGCTGGTGCTAAATTACATAGCCACCAGTCTTAGACTAAAAGTGCCATACAACCGCATAATTAGATTATTGTGTCCCACTGTTCTCAGAACCATTGAGCTCACACATACCACAATGATTGCTTTGTACCAGATAACTTAAACCCTTAAGTTATCGTGCATTCTTATCACACATGAAAAAATTTATTCTAATTTCCTTAACTGAGCAGTCTGCCAGTCCTCTTGATGACACATTTATTTTATTTTTTGGCACAATTCCCTTAATGCACTTGTGAAGTATTTTTAACAACAAAAATAAGTCCATTAACTTAAAATGACCAAAAGATATCACCTTACCTCACTGTAATGATGAGAGTAAACCAACTCACTAAATTTCCAAAATTCTGCCCAAAACTCCGGGTAGTTCTCAACTGACCATCGATACAATTCATTATAATTGGCTGCAAAAACAAATAAAGTGTTTCAACTTTGAATATGGATTTATTTTTACGGGTCTAATTGCCTTGTCTTAAATTTTTGTTAAAAATGATGGAGGAGGAAATAAATTTCCAGGTCATCTTTTAATTTCCAGATACCAAAAGGCATCAGCGCCATCAACCATTCAAATGTATGAAGTGAGTGGGTAGAACCTACATCCCTCACAAATCGACATTCTATTGTGACTTTTTAAAATTCTATTTTAGCTAAATAATTATGGAAGACCCTCAATCCCTAAAGAAGTACAATCATCTGACTTTATTACGAAAGCAGTGTTTAATAAATGGCTGACTTTACTGGTAATTTCTTTTCAAAACATATTGTTAATCTGACCCTGGCCATTATTTTGATGCACTTAACGTATTTTATCTTGCAACTACAAGGTATCAATTGTAAATTACTGTAGAAGGCTCGACAACTCACAGGTCAAAAAAGGAAAGTGACTTGGGGTATGCTCCAGGCAAAGTTCAGATCAGGTTTATATCCAGTGTCATTTGTAAGAATTTGTATGCCATGCTTTTTAAATCAGGACTTTTAAAACGGGATGTCCAATATTAACCAAAAAAATCCATTAAAATCCAAAACAGTAGCTGCATTATCTGCAGTAGCAGTTTCAGATTGATGACCTGGTTAATTGTTCCAAGTACACAATTCCATTCCAACAAATATTAGTAGGGAACTGATTAGGAACCAACAATTTCATTCATATAAACCTTTAATGTGCGAAAATGACCCAGCATTTCAGAGATGAAGGAAGGACTGGTCAAAGACTGGGGAGGGTGGACTGTCAGGAGAACTAATCAAAAGCTTTGTCAAAAGATAGTATTTAAAATGGACTTAAAGCCAAAGTGAGATGGATGTTAAGATCTTCTCAAAAATAGGAGCAAGATGGTTGAAAGCTGTGTCACCAATTTTGCAACTGGGGATATATAAAGCAGACCAGAGTCAGACGACCAAAAGTGACACAAGTTAGGGCAGGAGCTAGGCAATGGACAGTTTGTGGATGAGATCAAGGATTTTAAATTTGATGCATGAAAAGACTTGAAGCACTGTAGGGCATTGAGATGGGACTGGGGGGACGGGCCGGGGGCGGGGGGAGTGATGGGCAAACTGAATCTGGTCTGATCAGGACTTGGGCAAGGAAATGTTGAAAGAGCAGCTCAGGTAGGATGGAGCTCAAATGAGCAGTAAAGAGCAGCAGGGGACACATCCAATCTTGAGGTGGGCCAGGGTTGTCGCCACACAATCACACATGCAGCACATCGTCCCAATACCTACCCAACTGTGTACCAAACTTTTCATTGATGAGGTTCCTGAATCGGTCCATGCCTGTGTTCCTTTTGGAGTCGGGGTACCACATCACTTTGGACTCCACAATTTCCTCGCTGACTACGTCTTCCTTGGACATCTTCGCCGCTACTTTTGTATCGCGGGAAGTATCTTCGCTTACAATGTAACCAAGGTGTTGCCGTTTTTATAGCTCAGCACTTCCGCTGTGACAGCAGCGCTGGCACTTGTCTCCACGTACCCCAGTGAATGAGCTAAGATCTTCTCTACCCCACCGTGGGAGCCTGCAGTGTAGCGTGTGTGCGCGCTGCGATACCGGACTCCTCTCGAGTTTCGGGAGGAGTACAAGGTGACTGGACCTAAAACTACAGCAACCCCTCCCCACTCCCTCTCATGGCACAGCCGCTTGGCCCATCCGCAGAGTCCGCTCTGATTGGCTGCGCCGCATCAAGTCACCATATCGGCTGAGAAGAGGACGCCGGGGTATGACCAATCGGTATGCAATAAACCTTCGCTCCTGCCAAAAAGCTGGCCAGTGGCCGAGCAGGATGGTGATGCAGCTGGCCAATCAGTGCTCAGCTTCCTCACCGTTCTAGCCAATTCGGCTCTTGCAAGGCAACAACTGATTGGGACTGCAGCCTGTCAGCGACTGGAAGGCTGCAGCAGTCAGGGCAGGGGTGGGTTGCACATCCCAATACCATGGTTGCAGGGGGAATGGGGAGGTTGGGAGAAGCTCGGAGACTTCAGTAAAGTGTTTAATAGAATCTCCTTATAAGGAAGCTGTCAAAATCCTCAATAAACACTGCGTTTATATTGGATTGTCTTTTTTTCCTTCTAATACTTTCTTTTTTTCTTTTGGGCCTCCTTATCTCGAGAGACAATGGATACGCGCCTGGAGGTGGTCAGTGGTTTGTGAAGCAGCGCCTGGAGTGGCTATAAAGGCCAATTCTGGAGTGACAGGCTCTTCCACAGGTGCTGCAGAGAAATTTGTTTGTTGGGGCTGTTGCACAGTTGGCTCTCCCCTTGCGCCTCTGTCTTTTTTCCTGCCAACTACTAAGTCTCTTCGACTCGCCACAATTTAGCCCTGTCTTTATGGCTGCCCGCCAGCTCTGGCGAATGCTGGCAACTGACTCCCACGACTTGTGATCAATGTCACACGATTTCATGTCGCGTTTGCAGACGTCTTTATAACGGAGACATGGACGGCCGGTGGGTCTGATACCAGTGGCGAGCTCGCTGTACAATGTGTCTTTGGGGATCCTGCCATCTTCCATGCGGCTCACATGGCCAAGCCATCTCAAGCGCCGCTGACTCAGTAGTGTGTATAAGCTGGGGGTGTTGGCCGCTTCAAGGACTTCTGTGTTGGAGATATAGTCCTGCCACCTGATGCCAAGTATTCTCCGAAGGCAGCGAAGATGGAATGAATTGAGACGTCGCTCTTGGCTGGCATACGTTGTCCAGGCCTCGCTGCCGTAGAGCAAGGTACTGAGGACACAGGTCTGATACACTCGGACTTTTGTGTTCCGTGTCAGTGCGCCATTTTCCCACACTCTCTTGGCCAGTCTGGACATAGCAGTGGAAGCCTTTCCCATGCGCTTGTTGATTTCTGCATCTAGAGACAGGTTACTGGTGATAGTTGAGCCTAGGTAGGTGAACTCTTGAACCACTTCCAGAGCGTGGTCGCCAATATTGATGGATGGAGCATTTCTGACATCCTGCCCCATGATGTTCGTTTTCTTGAGGCTGATGGTTAGGCCAAATTCATTGCAGGCAGACGCAAACCTGTCGATGAGACTCTGCAGGCATTCTTCAGTGTGAGATGTTAAAGCAGCATCGTCAGCAAAGAGGAGTTCTCTGATGAGGACTTTCCGTACTTTGGACTTCGCTCTTAGACGGGCAAGGTTGAACAACCTGCCCCCTGATCTTGTGTGGAGGAAAATTCCTTCTTCAGAGGATTTGAACGCATGTGAAAGCAGCAGGGAGAAGAAAATCCCAAAAAGTGTGGGTGCGAGAACACAGCCCTGTTTCACACCACTCAGGATAGGAAAGGGCTCTGATGAGGAGCCACCATGTTGAATTGTGCCTTTCATATTGTCATGGAATGAGGTGATGATACTTAGTAGCTTTGGTGGACATCCGATCTTTTCTAGTAGTCTGAAGAGACCACGTCTGCTGACGAGGTCAAAGGCTTTGGTGAGATCAATGAAAGCAATGTAGAGGGGCATCTGTTGTTCACGGCATTTCTCCTGTATCTGACGAAGGGAGAACAGCATGTCAATAGTCGATCTCTCTGCACGAAAGCCACACTGTGCCTCAGGGTAGACGCGCTCGGCCAGCTTCTGGAGCCTGTTCAGAGCGACTCGAGCAAAGACTTTCCCCACTATGCTGAGCAGGGAGATTCCACGGTAGTTGTTGCAGTCACCGCGGTCACCTTTGTTTTTATAGAGGGTGATGATATTGGCATCGCGCATGTCCTGGGGTACTGCTCCCTCGTCCCAGCACAGGCATAGCAGTTCATGTAGTGCTGAGAGTATAGCAGGCTTGGCACTCTTGATTATTTCAGGGGTAATGCTGTCCTTCCCAGGGGCTTTTCCGCTGGCTAGGGAATCAATGGCATCACTGAGTTCCGATTTGGTTGGCTGTATGTCCAGCTCATCCATGACTGGTAGAGGCTGGGCTGCATTGAGGGCAGTCTCAGTGACAGCATTCTCCCTGGAGTACAGTTCTAGGTAGTGCTCAACCCAGCGGTCCATCTGTTTGCGTTGGTCAGTGATTATGTCCCCCGATTTAGATTTGAGGGGGGTGATCTTCTTGATGGTTGGCCCAAGAGCTCTCTTCATGCCATCATACATTCCTCTGATGTTTCCGGTGTCTGAGGCCAGCTGAATATGACTGCATAGGTGTTGCCAGTAGTCGTTTGCGCAACGCCTAGCTGTTCTTTGTGCAGTACTTCTGGCTGCTTTAAGTGCTGCGGATGTTAAATCGCTGGGGGCTTTCTTGTAGTTCAAAAGTGCAATGCGCTTAGCGGCTATGACAGGTTCCAGCTCTTCATTATGATTATTATTCATTATTAGCCCTTCTAATACTAGTTCAGCCTATTTCGTCGTTGGTTTTTAAATACAATCTCACTGCAAACGTGTTGTATTTCACACAAATTAATTATACATACTCCATGCTGTAGGGAGTATTACAACATAGTCATGTTATGTTATGTTACTGGACTAGTAGTCCAGAGATAAAATAGAAAGTGCTGCAGAACTTGCCCCTAGCCAAGCTGTTACAGTATAGCTACAACACTGGCATCTACCTGGAAATGTGGAAAATTGCCCAAGTATGTCCTGTACACAAAAAGCAGGACAAGTCCAACCCGGCCAATTACCACCCCATCAGTCTACTCTCAACCATCAGTAAAGTGATGGAAGGTGTCATCGACAGTGCTATCCAGAGGCACTTGCTTAGTAATAACCTGCTGTTTGACGCTCAGTTTGGGTTCCGCCAGGGCCACTCAGCTCCTGACCTCATTACAGCCTTGGTTCAAACATGGACAAAAGAGCTGAACTCAAGAGGTGAGGTGAGAGTGACTGCCCTTGACATCAAGGCAGCATTTGACTGAGTATGTCATCAAGGAGCCCTAGCAAAACTGAGGTCAATGGGAATCAGGGGGAAAACCCTCTGCTGGCTGGAGTCATACCTAGCGCAAAGGAGGATGGTTGTGGTTGTTGGAGGTCAATCATCTGATTTTTCTTTAAGTGTGTGGCCCATGCAGTAATTTAAAGAGACCGACTTGTGTGGGGCCTACGCATCAACTTTCAGGTTGCAGCCATGCAGCTTAGAGGGAACACTGCTCAGCTCCATTTACTCACTTGTGTTCCATATTCCTTAAAACCTTTGCCTGGTTGAAATCCTTCCATCTACGAAAGATGATGGACACACAGCAAAAAATCCATTTAGGTGGGGTGTCTTCTCTTGGTGGACCTTTGATGATGGCTGTGAAGGCCAATCCTTGAGAGGCAGGTTCTGCCACAAGTACTGCACATGAAGCTGCCAAGTGACACTATGAGTTGTTGTTTTTGATGTTAGCGCCTGTTGCCAAGCTGCTGTAGCAACTGGTCGTTGTGGTAGTGCACACCAGTCCACAGAATGTGTCGCCATTTCCCTCTTTCGGGAGCTACTGACTCCCAGTTGTGACAGTCGGCATTTAGGGCCCTAATGTCACACTTGCAAGCATTATCATTGACCAGAAACTGAACTGGAGTGGCCATATAAATACCATCGCTACAAGAGCAGGTCAGAGGCTAGCAATTCTGTGGTGAGTAACTCACCTCCTGACTCCCCAAAGCCTGTCCACCATCTACAAGAACAGTCAGGAGTGTGATGGAATACTCTCCACTTGCCTGGATGGGTGCAGCTCCAACAACACTCCAGAAACTCGACACCATCCAGGACAAAGCAGCCCACTTGATTGGCACTCCCTCCACCATTGACACACAGTGGCAGCAGTGTGTACCGTCTACAAGATACACTGCAGCAGCGCATCCTTAGACAGCACCTTCCAAACCCGGGACCTCTGCCACCTGGAAGGACAAGGGCAGCAGATACATGGGAACATCACCATCTGCAAGTTCCCCTTCAAGCCACACACCATCCTGACTTGGAACTATGTCGCCATTCCTTCGCTGGGTCAAAATCCTGGAACTGCCTTCCTAACAGCATTTTGGGTATACCTACCTGACATGGACTGCAGCGGTTCAAGAAGGCAGCTCACCGCCACCTTCTCAAGGGCAATTATGGATGGGCAGTAAATGCTGGCCTAGCCAGCAACACCCACATCCCATGAATGAATAAAAAAAAATACACAGCAGGACAGGGAGCATCTGTGGAGAAAGAAGCAGCGTTAACGTTTCAGGTCTCTGACCTTTCATCAGAACCTTTCATCAGAGACCTGCACAAATGATCCAGAAACATGTGTTCAAACTCCACCATGGCAGCTAGGGAATTCAAATTTGATTAATTAAATACAATTTGGAATAAAAAGCTAATATCAGTAATGGTAACCATAAAGCTACCAGATTGTCATAAACCACTCTAGTTCACTCCTACCTTTTAGGGAAAGAAATCTGCCATCCTTACCCACTCTGACCTATATGTGACTCCCGACACATAGCAATGTAGTTGACTCTTAACTGTCATCTAAAATGGCCTGGCAAGTTGTATTCAGAAAGGTTCTTCCCAAGCAGCTCTGTAACTATTAGACTGCTGAGTCTATTAGGAAGGATGCGAGCATAAGAGGGGTGACAATCTCAGGCAGTGGAGGCACTCAGGTTAAAACTTCCCTGTACATGGATGACATCGCCGTCTTCTGCTCGGATCCGCTGTCTGTGCGCAGACTGATGAGCATCTGCGACCAGTTCGAACTGGCCTCGGGAGCCAAAGTTAACCACGGCAAGAGCGAGGCCATGTTCTTTGGGAACTGGGCTGACCGATCCTTTGTCCCCTTCACCGTCAGGTCAGACTACCTGAAGGTGCTGGGGATATGGTTCGGAAGGGCGGGGGAATGCACCAAAATCTGGGAGGAGCGAGTAGCCAAGGTACAAAACAAGCTGAGAATGTGGGGGCAGCGATCTCTCTCCATTGTGGGTAAGAACCTGGTCATCCGCTGCGAGGCGCTCACGTTGTTGCTGTACGTGGCGCAGGTCTGGCCCATACCCCACTCCTGCGCTGTGGCGGTCACCCGAGCCATTTTCCGCTTCATCTGGGGATCCAAAATGGACCGGGTCCGGAGGGACACGATGTTCAAACCTCTGGATAAGGACTGGAAAAATGTACCCAACGTCGTCCTCAACCTGATGACCACCTTCATGTGCGGCTGCATCAAGCTGTGTGTAGACCTCCAGTACGCAAACTCCAAGTGTCACTACGTGCTGAGGTTCTATCTGTCCCCGGTGTTGCAAAGGATGGGCCTGGTCACATTGCCGAGGAACGCTCCTTCCAGTTGGACTGTGCTGTGCCACCTATCCTTCGTGGAGCAGTTTCTGTGGGAAAACACCTTTGACCACCGATCCATCAGGCAGTGGTCTGCACGGAATGTCCTCAAGGCCCTATAGGAAAAGGAGACGGTGGATCCTGTCGGATGGTTCCCTGAGCAGACCGCCAAAGTCATTTGGTGGAATGCCTCATCGCCAGAACTTTCAAACAAGCACCAAGATGTAGCTTGGCTGGTGGTGAGAAGAGCCCTCCCCGTCAGATCCTTCCTGCACGCCCGAAGTCTCACCCACTCCGCACAATGCCCTCGCGGTGGCTGTGGTGGGGAAGAGATGGTTGCCCACCTCCTTCTGGAATGTGTCTTTGCAAAGCAGGTGTGGAAAGAGATGCAGTGGTTTTTGTCAAGGTTCATCCCAAGCAGTTCTGTAACTCAGGAGTCTGTGCTCTACGGGCTGTTCCCAGGGACGCACACCAAGACAAACATCAACTGCTGCTGGAGGACTATCAATTCGGTGAAAGACGCCCTTTGGTCCGCCTGAATCTTGCTGGTCTTCCAGCGCAAAGAGTTGTCCACGACCGAATGTTGCAGACTGGCACATTCCAAGATCCAGGACTACGTGCTGAGGGACGCACTAAAGCTTGGGGCAGCCGCAGCAAAGGCTCAATGGGGAAAGACCGCTGTGTAAGGTCCCCCCACCAAGCTGAACTAAGGGGCTGGATCCATGGGAAACCCCTTGAACTGTATCGGGAAAATTTTCATTTGCTGTAAAATGTAAAAATGTATCTGGCACGACAAATATGAAATGGAAGGGTTGTGAGGCAACTCATGATTGTCTTGAAGCAAACGGACCTCCTTTGCACTGTTTGTAATTTTTGACTTGATGCTATTTGAAACTGTTTGGTAATGTATTTTTTACAGATTTTTATGAATAAAGTATATTTTGCAAATTTAAAAAAAAGTCTCAAAGGCAATTAGAGACGAGTAATAAATGCTGGCATTAACAGGGACACCCACATACCAGGAACAAACAAAAAAGTGAGAGCTAACAATAGCTTTATTTCATTTTTTCTCCTTTAGTATTTCTAATGTCCAAAATTTATATAGTTACAAATTACAATTATTTTTTCATTGACTTCAGAGAGAGCTGATGATGGTGTTAGGAAAACATGCCGTGCTGAATGAGGATTTTTACATTAAACTTTTAAAAAGGGAAGCTGGAATCCTACATGCAACTTTTTTAAAACTGGCAGCTAAGATGGCCACCACAATTTTCATTGAAATATCTCACATTCCAAGATATTGGAGTGGCGATGCATGACTAAAAGGCTCCCATTCAGGACAATGACTGGAACAGTTGAGTAAATTATCTAGCATCACCCTCGTTAGCAAGACATTCAAAACCATTTTGGAGCATTCACTAGTGGAGACGTACCTCCAGGGGTAAACATTGAAACAAGACAATCTGAGAGAGATTCGGGATTTTTAGACTTTGGACCTCATTAAAGTAAAACAAAAATGAAAGAACCATGTGACAGTCTCCTTAAGCTGTGTGAACTTGAAGTTTTTGTTACACACAGGAGACAAGCTTTGAGAAATAACCAGTGCAGGGCCCCGAGGCTCTCTCTCTCTCTCTCTCTCCGGGTAACATTGCAAGTTTCAAAACCTGTCTGCGCCTGCGGAACACCTAAGTCTAGCATTGCTACAGCCAGACACTGGGTGGCGGGGGGCAAGGGGGAACGGGGGAAACTACCTACCTCACTGTCTTGACGAAAACCCTGAACCAGTTGGACCAGCTGCAAGTGTACTTCTACTAGCCAGAGACTTCAGAACCTCGAGTTGAGCCGGAAGGTAACTGAATTACCAGACCCCACAGACTGTATATCAATTTTACTTGTTCTGGACTCTAATCCAACCCAAACTATTCTGAATCACTCTGTAATCTATTTGTGTGTGTGTTATTCTCATGTGTGTGTGTATGTGAAAATTAGAGTGTAGTTTATTATTTTCACTTAGATCGGGATTTGATTTTAAGGACAATAAACTAACCTCTTTCTTGTTTAAACCCAAGAAAACCTATCCAATTGGTTCTGTTATGATCATAGCACATAAGGGTTAAACACTCATTGAATTGGTAAACAAAAAGGAATAAATCCTGTTGTGGTCAAACAAGGAGAAGGACAAGAGGGGAACTTTTTGACCCCTCCTCACCTGATCGTAACAATGGGGAGAAATAATTTTATTCATCCAATGCTATTTCAATTTTTAATGTATCTTGAAGCAAGCCAAATTATCACAACTGTGTTCTGTTGACAATTAGAAAAGTTCAGGGGAGTTATCCCCAGTATCCTGACCAATATTTATCCCCCAATCAACATCACTAAAGCAGATTATCCAGTCATTATCATATTGCTATTTGTGGAGCTGGTTGTGTGCAAATTGGCTGCTGTGTTGCCTACATTACAACAGTGACTACACTTCAGAAGTAATTCATTGGCTATAAAGTTTTTTGGGCATCGTGAAAGGCACTATATAAATGCAAGTCTTTCCTTTTATCAATACTGATGCTGGACTATGAGACAGAGAGAGAAAAACAGACAGCCAGAAAGACACAACTGGAGAGAAATGCTGACAAGCAAGTCCTTTCCTCATTCTAATTTGATTACATTTATTTTTAAAAACAAACAAGCTGAATGTTGAAAGCAAACAAGCTCGCTTTGAGGGAAATAAATAGTAAAGTACATTGGGAGAGGGGATGGGTGCAAAGGGCAGGGGAGATGCATGAGCAGTTGGAGGAAGGGATGGTAAGGGAGCTGCAGAGGGCCAAATTTTCCCTGAAACCCGGATTTAAAATGCAATTATTGATGGTTCCTTTCACCACCATACTACATTACCATGGACCACCTTGCATCTGATAGGAAAGAAAAGGTAAAAGATAGAGACAAACAAAACAAAGTCAAGCGGAGGGCAGCAAAACTGAAGAGAACAGAGAGAAACAACAACATGAAGACAGCAGAAACAAGTATAAGGGATATTATGCTCTAATTTACTATGTGCAATGCTATGGGAAACGTATTATGTCATTTTATAACACGTTGATTGTAATTACAATGATAAAGCTTTTACATTTTTTAATGTGGAGACAAAGTCCCGTCTTCACATTGAGGATACCCTCCATTGTGTTGTGTGGCACTACCAGCGTGCTAAATGGGATAGATTTTGAACAGATCTAGCAATACAAAACTGGGCATCAATGAGGCGCTGTGGGCCATCGCAACAGCAGAATTGTACTCAACCACAATCTGTAACCAACCCTGGTTCAATGAAGACTGCAGGAGGGCATGCCAGGAGCAGCAGCAGGCATACCTCAAAATGAGGTGTCAACCTGGTAAAGCTACAACCTAGGACTACTTGCGTGCCAAACAGTGTAAGCAGCATGCAATAGACAGAGCTAAGCGATCCCATAACCAACGGATCAGATCTAAGCTGTGCAATCCTGCTACATCCAGTCATGAATGGTGGTGGACAATTAAACAACTAACTGGAGGAGGTGGCTCCACAAATATCCCCATTCTCAATGATGGGGGAGCCCAGTACATCAGTGCAGAAGATAAGGCTGAAGCATTTGCAACAAGCTTCAGCTAGAAGTGCCATCTCAGCCTCCTCCTGAGGTCCCCAGCAACACAGATGCCAGTCTTCAGCCAAATCGATTCACTCCACATGATATCAAGAAACAACTGAAGGCACTGGATACTGCAAAGGCAATGGGCCCTGACAACATTCCAACAATAGAAATGAAGATCTGTGCTCCAGAACTTGCCGCTCCCTGAGCCAAGCTGTTCCAGTACAGCTACAACACTGGCATCTACCCGGCAATGTGGAAAATTGCCCAGGTACGTCCTGTACACAAAAAGTAGGACAAATCCAACCCAGCCAATTACCACGCCATCAGTCTTCTCTCAATCATCAGTAAAGTGATGGAAGGTGTCGCTGACAGTGCTAACAAGCAGCGCTTGCTTAGTAATAACCTGCTCAGTGATGCTCAGTTTGGGTTCCGCCAGGGCCACTCAGCTCCTGACCTCATTACAGCCTTGGTTCAAACATGGACAAAAGAGCTGAACTCAAGAGGTGAGGTGAGAGTGACTGCCCTTGACATCATAGAATCATAGAGAGTTACAGCACCAAAACAGGCCCTTCGGCCCACCAAGTCCGCGCCAACCATCAACCACCCATTTATACTAATCCTACATTAATCCATTTTCTCTCTCACATTCCCACCTGCCCTCAATTCTCCTACCACCTACCTACACTAGGGGCAATTTTTGCAATGGCAAGTCTTTGGCATGTGGGTGGAAACCAGAGCACCCGGAGAAAACCCACACGGTCACAGGGTGAACTTGCAAACTCCGTACAGGCACTACCCAGAACTGAACGCGGGTGGCTGGAGCTGTGAGGCTGCGGTGCTAGCCACTGCGCCCCTGTGCTGCCCGATCAAGGCAGCATTTGACCGAGTATGGCATCAAGGACCCCCAGTAAAACTGGAGTCAATGCGAATCAGGGGGAAAACGCTCCGCTGATTGGAGTCTTACCTAGCGCAAAGGAAGATGGTTGTGGTTGTTGGAGATCAATCATCTCAGCTCCAGGACATCACTGCAGGAGTTCCTCAGGGTAGTGTCCTAGGTCCAACCATCTTCAGCTGCTTCATCAATGACCTTCCTTCAATCATAAGGTCAGAAGTGGGGATGTTCGCTGATGATTGCACAAATTTCAGCACCATTCATGACTCCTCAGATACTGAAGCTGTCTGCGTAGAAATGCAGCAAGATCTGGACAATATCCAGGCTTGGGCTGATAAGTGGCAAGAAACATTCACGCCACACAAGTGCCAGGCAATGGCCATCTTCAACAAAAGAGAATCTAACCATCTCCCCTTGACATTCAATGACATTACTGTCACTGAATCCCCCATTATCAACATCCCAGGGGTTACCATTGACCAGAAACTGAACTGGAGTAGCCATATAAATACCATGGCTATAAGAGCAGGTCCGAGGCTAGGAATCCTGAGGCGAGTAACTCACCTCCTGACTCCCCAAAGCCGGTCCACCATCTACAAGCACAAGTCAGGAGTGTGATGGAATACTCTCCACTTGCCCGGATGGGTGCAGCTCCAACAACACTCAAGAAGCTCGACACTATCCAGGACAAAGCAGCCCTCTTGATTGGGACCCCATCCACCACCTTCAACATTCATGCCCTTCACCACCAACGCACAGTGGCAACAGTGTGTACCATCTATAAGATACACTGCAGCAACGCACCAAGGCTCCTTGCATTGCACTTTTCAAACCTGCAACCTCTACCACCTAGAAGGACAAGGGCAACAGATGCATGGGAATACCACCAGCTGCAAGTTCCCCTTCTGACTTGGAAATATATCGCCGTTCCTTCAATGTCGCTGGGTCAAAGTCCTGGAACTGCCTTCCCAACAGCACTGTGGGTGTACCTACCCAACATGGACTGCAGTGGTTCAAGAAGGCAGCTCACCACCACCTTCTCAAGGGCAATTAGGGATGGGCAATAAATGCTGGCCTGGCCAGCGACGGCCACATCCCGGGAATGAATAAATAGAAAAGTCTGCATACATTTCCAGCTCATCCATTTTTGCAGCTAGAGTTCTGGCAATTTTGTATAATTTGTGCATTGACCTGTGGCCCATTACTCCCTGAAATTCAATTTTATCCTTCACCACTTCTTACTTGCTTTCCCTGTCATTCCTTAGATTCTGCATTGCCTTCCCATACTATGGACAACTCCTGATTTTGTTGCCTCTTATCAGAACTTTCCTGACTAACCGGTACCAACTATCGTGGACCAACCTTAGTCCCGCAACCTATCTATTCCTTTAGACTGTACAATCATTCTTCTGCTGTTCAGGTCAGACCCATCCGTCTGGTACAACCTTGCTGTAAACAACAATGGTTTCTAAAACTATTAAATGTTTCCATGCCCTTATATCTCAATGCAGCCAACTGTCCCTCAGGATTATGATTTTTATTTTTGTGTTGCATTGAGCTGACATTTGTGGAATGTTTAGCGATCTAGCAACATGGGCTGCATATCATTCATATCGCAGCGAGATGCTCTGCTTATTCTTTAGGTTCTTGTTAATTACAAGAAATGAAGTAAATTACTCGTCAACAATACTCTGTACAACCTAACTCTCTTGCTGATAAGCGATTCTGCTCACTCATCCCGTCAGGGATGAACAATAAGTATCTAAAACCAGCTGAATGTCATAAAGTGGCCGAACCCAGCCTACCCTAATTCCCACAGCCACAACCCCTTTGGTCAAGACATAGACTTCCTGCATTGCTAAGGCACACTCATGAGGTCTGAATAATTCCAAATTCTTAAACTCTACATAAATAAAGGCGTCACACTGTTATGTTCCTTTGACCAGTTTATTTCAATTGTCGTTGTCTGTAGCTCACATTTCAACAACAGATGCTGAAAGGACAAGAATAGGCACAAATCAAACATGAACTCATAAACTTGGCACAATGATGTTACAAAGTTGAAGCTTCACTGCAAATGACCTGAAGTGGAAGGACAAACAAATGTTGGAGAGAATTGGTGGGAGTGGAAGGAAGGGATAGGAGCAAGAGGAAAAGAGAGAACCAGATGCACCAATCCACTGATTCCAAAAGAGGCCCTGACACAGATGGAAAATCAGGACATTGCCTGATGCAATAAATCAATACTCAACAGTGCTGACATCCTGCAGCAAGATGACACGACCCATTTTAACCAGTAATTTCACTGCTCTTAATCAGGTGTCTCAGGCCACGGACAAGAGGAGGTGGTGGTGTAAGCAACTACGTCAACAACAAGTTAAAATGTGAATTACAAAACAAGCAAGTTTTGCAGTATTGGATGAAAATCTGTGCAAAAAAATACTCTACTAAAGTCTATACAGATATGAAAAAATTGAAACAATTGATTACATAATGAAATGGGCTTCTATGTGAACGTGAAAGATTCCACTATTTCAAAGATCAGAGGAGTTATCCCCACAGCCCTGGCCAATGTTTATCCCTCAATCAACATCACTGAAGCAGATTAGCCGCTCGTTTTCATATTGTTGCCCGTGGGACCTTGCTGTGTGCAAAGTGGCTGCCATGTTTCTTACATTACAACAGTTAACTACACTCCAAAAAGGACTTCATTATCTGTAAGTGCTTTGGAACATCCTGAGGTTGAAAAAGGTGCTATATAAATGCAAGTGTTTTGTTTATTTCAGACATCATTTATATATACTTTTTAATTTTAGAACAAACAGAATCCAGGATTTAAGGATAGGATTTGTAGAACAACCAAATGACAGAATGAAATAAAATGCATAAAACAAAAATACCACCAATGCAATGTGGTATTACCTGCTCAAACGCAAGTGCAAAAATGTTAACTATGAAATCAGCTTACTGTAATAATTCAGATTAACACCAGTAATTATAAAAGTTTATATTTAATTCATGTTTCAGTTTACCATTTGTGTTCATGCTTAAGGTATAGATTCTAACAAACTGGGATATTAACCAAAGTCCAGCCCATGCTTGATATCACAAAATAGGTTATGGTTTCAAAAGGTAGTAACTTTGCTTCCTGCAGCACTCTTCCACCACAGTTTGGACCTCAAAACTACAAACCATAAAATACTTTGATACACTTTAAGAGGCAACAGACAATGCCAACGTGTGTTAAAAGAATATAAAATGAAGAGATTAACTTTTTTGAAAAATGTATTTACCTATTTTAAGTATATTGATGATCTACAGCCATTACCAAAGATTTGTTTGAAAAAAAATCAGCTGAACACCAGTGTGTGTTGCCACATGAGATGATCTAATGGGTGAGGGGCATTGTATGTATAATCATTGTCCGCTGTGTTCAGATAAGCCTTGTGCAATTAAAGTACGTTGCCATGTCTGGGTTTTAAAATGCATACCTAACCCAAGGACAAACTGTTCCCTCACCTCATTTCCTCACTCCAGAGACTTGAGCACAAAAAAAACAGGCTGACACACCAGTGCAGTGCTGAGGGAATGCTGCAATGTCGGAGACCCTGTCTGCTCTCTCAGATGGACATAAAAGATCCCATGGCATTATTTCAAAGAAAAGCTGAAGAGCAACCCCCGGTGTCTTCGCCAATATTTATCCCTTGATTAACATCACACAAAAGAAATTATCTGGTCATTATCACATTGTTGCTTGTGGGAGTATGTTGTACAAAATTGGCTGCCATGTTTCCTACATTACAATAGTCACTACACTTATAAAGTATTTAATTGGCTGCAAAGTGCTTTGGGATTTAGAGGCCATGAAAGGCATGATATAAATGCACGTCTTTCTTTCTTTTTGTATACTGCTATTTTTTATTGGATTTCAGAAGCACAAATACTACCACTGAACCACAGCCTAGTGGAGATTTCTTATCCAGCCTTATCTACTAATATAATTTAAAACATTTGTAAGGCATCAGTGGAATTATATAATCTGGTTATTATCATATTGCTGTTTGTGGAACCTTGCCATGTGCAAATTGGCTGCTGCATTTTCTACGTTACAACACTTCAAAATTACTTAATTGACAGTAAAGTGCAGGAGGGAGTGAAAGTTGCGATATAAATCCAATTTTTTTTACTGCACTCTATAAATCGATGTTCATAAGAACATAAGAGTAGATCATACAGCCCCTTGAGCCTGTTCCACCATTCAATACGATCATGGCTGATCTTCTGCCTCAATGCCTCTTTCCTGCCCACTCCCCATATGCCTTGATTCCCTGAGAGACCAAAAGGTTTATTTATCTCAGCCTTAAATATATTCAATGATGGAGCATCGAGAACCCTTTGCGTAG
The DNA here is from genome assembly GCF_036365525.1 of Heterodontus francisci. Lineage (NCBI taxonomy): Eukaryota > Metazoa > Chordata > Chondrichthyes > Heterodontiformes > Heterodontidae > Heterodontus > Heterodontus francisci. The sequence continues at coordinate 36,726,635 of NC_090393.1, forward strand.
ACAATTCCAAAGATTCACAACCCTCTGAATGAAGAAATTTCTCCTCCTCATTTCAGTCCTAAATGATCAATCCCTTATCTGAAAGGTTTGTACCCCATGTTCTAGATTCCCAGCCAGGAAAAATGACCTCTCAGTGTTTACCCTGTCAAGCCCCTTCAGAAGTTTACATTTTTCAATGAGATCACCTCTTATTCTTCTAACCTCCAGAGAATATAGGCCCAATTTATTCAGCCTCTCATCATAGGACAATCCTCTCCTCCCAGGAACCAATCTAGTAAACCTTCGCAGTACCACCTCCAATGGAAATATATCCTTCCTTAAATCTTCTTTGGCCTCCTTATCTGGAGAGACAATGGATAAGCGCCTGGAGGTGGTCAGTGGTTTGTGAAGCAGCGCCTGGAGTGGCTATAAAGGCCAATTCTAGAGTGACAGGCTCTTCCACAGGTGCTGCAGAGAAATTTGTTTGTCGGGGCTGTTACACAGTTGGCTCTCCCCTTGCGCCTCTGTCTTTTTTCCTGCCAACTACTAAGTCTCTTCGACTCGCCACATTTTAGCCCCGTCTTTATGGCTGGCTTCCTTAAATATGGAGACCAAAACTGCATACAATACTCCAGGTGTGATTTCACCGAAGCCCTATACGCTTGCAGCAAGACTTCTGTTACGACCAGGTGAGAAAGGGGTCTAGGGTTGCCTCTCAGCCTTCACCTGGTCTTACCGAAACAGAGTTTTATTTCAAACATACAGTGTTTTTAGCTCTGCCTTGGTGAATCCTTGTTCACTGCTTTCCAATTATAAGACAAAGAAACCAGCACAAGCAGGTTTTCTTAGGTTTAAAGAAGAAAGGTTGAAATTTATTAAACTTAAACTCTAATTCGGTTAACGCCTATGGATACACGACGCGCCCACGCTAGCATGCATACATGATACACACATGCAGATAGAGACAGCACAGGGCAGAAGAAATAAAGCGGAAAAGTTTGAGGCAATCTCTGAAGAGGGTTTTTGTTATGGATCTTTGAGCTCACTGTAGAGTCCTTGATTGTAGGTAGATCTTGCTTTTCGTTGGAGCCCTGTATTCTTCTTAAACCTTGTTCGCTGTAGGAGACTTCACTCTCTTGGGGTTCATGTGTCTTCAGTAGATTTGGAGTTCCGTGAGAAAAAGATGGGAGCAGACAGGATAGGCTGTGATGAGCCAGCCAGGAGAGATCTTCTCAGTCCAGGAACAAACAGACACTCTGCTCAAACTCTCTGTGGCAAGTTCCAAATAAACCCTGGAACAGTCAGTTAGTCATGTGACCAGCTGGTCCAACCAGTCCTGGCCCCCTGTGGATTACAATACCCCAGCAGGCTGTAAAATGCACTTCCCCACCCCCTCACTGTCTGGTGATCAACATCCATTGTGGGTTGAATGTGTCAGGGAAAGCTCCTTTGTCTACACAAGCACCGTCTGTTAGTATGCAAATATTTTATCCAGCCACGGCTGATCTGTACAATAAGTCATTTCCTCGCTGCAGCAACAGTTCAAAATCAATGTTCATATAGCAAAGCCAATGTGCCTCATTCTTGGTGGGCCTGCATGACACCTCCACACCCAGCAGAATGAAATGCAATTTGAGAAAAGCGCATTTCATTAAAAGGGTCGAGAGAAAATATAAGATACAGAAAAAAAACATGCATTTCTCTCAATCATTCCCATTCATTGATAAATCCTAACTTATTACAGCCTGTCTTTTCTTGGTGCCAGTGCTGCTATAATAGCCCCATTTTTGGCATCCCAGTAAACATGTGGTGCTTTGGGGAAGTTTTTCTTCAGTTTGCCCATTTCCATGGCTGCCTAGGGTCCTTGAGATGGTTAGGTTTAATTAACCCTGAGTTGGAATTTTGTTTTCAGGAGAGTCAGTAGTGGGCGGGTCTATCCTGAACTCTCTTTCAGTGCTTTGGCTGAGTCATGCAAAGGCTTTTGACTTCAGACTTTTTTCCTGACTGTGGGGGTGGATTTTTTGCTAATCTCCCCTTTGTCCTCTGAACACACCTGCCTGCAGGTATTTGTGCAGACTCTACTGCATTCCCCTGTGGCACTTTGACTAGGTGAGGTATCACCCTCATGGTTTCTCTACCCCCAGAGGTCTTTCTTTGTCTCTGCAGGTTCCTGTAAATGCTGTTAGCAACTCTGGTGGGGTGCTTCTAGTGTCTGCATTTACATAGGAGGATGTGGGGTCCAACTTTTCAAATTTTACGGGTTTTCATCCGGGATTCCTCCCAGACTTTTTTTTAACCTGCCCTCTTGGTCACATTTTCCCTTTCCCTGTCTAACCTTTTGCCAGCCTTGTGCCCGCCTGTCCCTTTTTGTTCTCAGCGGGAATCCCTTACAGTTCACCAGCTCTCTGCTGGAGGGTCCTCCTAACAGGACTTAGGGGTGCAGGTTTCACTATAGGTCGGGGTTTCCCTTCAATCTGGCACATGTGGCAACTCCTGCAATACTCCACCACATCTTTGTGGATTTTTGGCCAGTCAAACTGCTGTCTTATGCGGGCTTTGGTCTTTCGTATACCGGCATGTACAGCCTCTGTAGTCTCATGGGCCCTTCTTAATATTCCTCTCCGGTACCTCTGCGGTTAGTGGCAAGTTCCTCCCACGCACCAATGTTAATTTGTCCCCTTTTCAATGAGGCCTTCAGAGTTTCCTTAAAACATTTTCTCTGTCCTCCTTGAGATCGGGTGCCATCCTAAAGTTGTGAGAAGAGGATCTGCTACGGAAGCCAATTATTTGGCATGCGGATGCAATAGCCAGACCAGTGGAGCTGATTTCGCATGATCATGGTTGCGATGCTGGAGGAATTGGCTAAGGTGAGGATGCTGAAGTTTATTCACCTGTCTTCACACTTGACTTTTGAGTATCCTGCGGATTCACCGCTGGTGAAATACTCCAGTGACCGGAGGTGCCTTTAGTAGGTGACTCAAGTCTTACTGCCATACCAAAGAGTGGTGACAACAACAGCATTGTAGACGTAAGCCTTTGTCCTCTTATGGAGATCTCTATTGTTGAAGACACGGTTACACAATTTTTGGAAGGCTGCTCTGGCACAGCCAATTCTGTACTGGATCTGCACTTCAATGATGACCTTTTGAGAAAGGTAGCTGTCATGTTGTGGGAAGTGCTTAACAACTTCTAAAGTCTCCCCATCAATAACAATAGCTGGCGATGTAGATGTTTGTCCAGGTTAAGGGACGGTGGAGGATTTTGGTCTTGCTTAAGTTGAGTGAGAGAGCAACCCTTTTGTACGTGGAGTTGAAGAGATTGAGGGTGGCCTGAATGTCATTTGCAGTGTGGACCTCAACTGCACAGTCGTCTGCATATTGTAAGTCGTGAATGTCCTGGAGAGTCACTTTAGTCTTGGCTCTCAGCCTGTTAAGGGTAAAAGGTTTCCTATTGAGTTGAAACTCAACCATGACCTCTTGTGAAAGCTGGTCACCAGTGAGTTCCATGACCAGGCTAAGATAAATAGTGAAGACAGTTGGTGCAGTCACACAGCCTTGCTTGACGCCCGTTTGGATACGAAAGGGCTCGGTCTCCAATCCATTGCAAAGGACAGCTGCTGTCATAGCATCATGCAAGAGTAGCAGGATATTAACTTATTTTACTGGACATCCAAGTCTCTGGAAGACTTGCCAAAGAGCTTTGCAGTTGATGGAATCACAGGCCTTTGACAGATCAATAAAAGCCATGTAGAGCTCTTTGCATTGTTCCAGGCACTTTTCTTGGATTTGTTGAGTGACAAAGATCGTATCTGGAAGGCCGGAAACCACACTGGGTATCCGGAAGTATGTCTTCGCTGATGGGTGGTTCAGGAGGATTCGTGTCGGAGTCTTCCCCACTGTAGACAGAAGGGATATGCCTCTATAGTTCCCACAAATTGATTTATCACCCTTCTTAAAAAGTGAAACAATGATGGAATTGCGGAAGTCGGGAGGCAGTACCTCCTCTTCCCAGATTTTGTAAAAAGGTCTGAGAGTTTGAGCAAGAGTCCATGACAGCCAGTTTTATTGATCTCTGCAGGAATGTTGTCCAGACCACACACCTTGTCACTCTTCATCTGTTGGATAGCCTTTTTTATTTCAGCAAATGTTGGCAGCACATCCAAATATGATCGATGGAACTTAAAGAGAATTACTGTTCAGAGCAAGGAAGACACAAGGAAGACTCCATTTGTATGGTTTGGTGGTTAACGTTTTACCTTACACCAAAAATAACAAGATTGGCTAAATTTGGACATAAAATATTGGTGCCTGTTAGAGCCTACAATTTTACAGAAATTCAAATAAACGTTACCCTCTAGAAAGAAGCCTTATGGAGGGTTGCAAATTTTGGCTGTAACAGAATTATGTTTACGTAAACAGTTAGGAACATAAGAAGCATAGGAAATAGGAGCAGGAGTAGGCCATTCAGGCCCTCAAACCTGCTCTGCCATTCAACTAGATCATAGCTGATCTTCTACCTCAATGTTATTTACTCTCACTATCCCCATATCCTTTGATACCTTTAACCCCAACCTTCCCCATATACCCCACCCCCATGCCCCACAGTCCTCCCATAGACCCTTCCCCCATATACCCCTCCCCAACGGTTCCCCATATACCCCTCCCCCACCCTTCCCCCACGGTCCCCCATATACCTCTTCCCCATCCCCCATGGTGCCCTGCCCATAGGCCCTTCCCCCCATGCCCCTCCCTTCCCCCATCATTCCCCCCGCCCCCCCCCCCCCCCCACCTCCTCTCAGGCCTCCTTGGGTTTATCGGGTTGTGGGACACATGGGTGCAGCATCTTGGTTGAAGCGGACTCGGGCCTTAATCTCATTCTCGGCCACGGCGAAGTAGTTGAGCAGGTTGAAGTGGCCCATGTACGAGGCGTAGAAGTCTCGGTGCTGGTTTACCAGCTATTCCCACTTGGTGGTGTCTGCGTGGCCGGTGCTGATATACAGAAAGTGACAAGAAAGCAGATTACTTAAAACTTGCTAAAATAATTACAAATGATATAAGTCTTAGGAGCTTATTTCTGGTAGCAAAATGTGCACAATGCAGAAGAAACATCTTCAGTGAAGTTTTTGTCTCATGTGTTTCTCATTGTCCAGATGATAGCAGTTGTAGTATTGTTGATTATTATTGGATTCAAAAGCTAGTGAGAAATTTAAAACCCTAGTATGTACAATTAAAAAATGCTGGGGTTGTTGAATGATAACTGAGGGATCAGAAAGCAATTTCCTCACCCTCAAAGAGGGGACAGTAAGATATTCTAGTTATGTAGACATATATACATAGAGTTAGGATTTGTTTTAATTTCATACGATTAACGTTTATGCTTTTTTTAAACTCATAAATGGCTTATGGATTTGTACTGTAACTAGAAATAATGAAATGGTTAAAATTGTTCATTCCTAAAATGCTGTAGGGTTTAGCTTTCGATTTAAGTGCAGTATTTGTGATTCGTGCTTGTTCACCTATTTTTGTGGCCACATTGTGAAACGGGATAGCCAAGACGGTCTTGAGATAGGAAGTGGAACAATCGGACAGGATGATAAACAAGTTTGCATCTGGTGTTTGCTATGAAAAATCTAATTTTGGAGGCAGTGGGTAGGGTGGGGGGGGTGGGGGGGTGGTGGTGGTGGTGGATAATGAATCAGGTATCAGCCATGTCTCAGTTGGTTGCCCTGTTATCTCTGAATCAGAAAGTTGCGGGTTCAAGACACAATCTATGACTTGAGCCCAAAAATCAAGGCTGACAATGCAGTGCATCACTGAGATAGTGCTGCGTTGTTGCAGATGCTGTTTCTCAGATCAGATCATAAACCAATTCTTTGCCTACTCTCTCAGGTGGATATAAATGATCCTATGGAACTATTTTGAAGAAGAGCAGGGGAATTATCCCTGGTGTCCTGACCAATATTTATTCCTTGATCAACATCACAAAAATGGATTATCTAGTCTTTCTCAATATATCCACTGCCAAGAGGCATTGGGCCCAAATTTTTGCAAGTGGGTGTGTTTTAAAAGGGTTAAAATAAGACCCATTTGGTAGACTCAACTTTTCGTACACTCCATTATTTAAGAAAGGTGAGAGAGAGAAAACAGGAAATTATAGACCTCTGTTGTCGGATAGTTATTGGAATTTATAATTAAGAACAGTGACTGATCATTTCGAGAAATTTGAGCTGATTAGAGACTGCCAATATGGATTTGTAGAGGGTTGGTCATGGGAAGTAACTAAAGTAATAGATAGGACAATGTCCATGCATGTAGTTTATATGGACTTCCAGAAGGCATTCAATAAGGTTACATGTAAAAGACCATTAACTAAAATGAAAGCTCTTGGAATTATTGAGCTAGGTGATTGGTTAAGTGGTAGAAGACAGCGTGTAGGTATAGTGGATATGTACTTGAATTGGAAGGAACTGACTAGTTATATTCCACAAGAATCTGTACTGCAACTCTAACTATCCACTATATTTATCAAGACTGAGATAACACAACAAAGAGCCATGGCCGGAATGTTATGTTGGCCGGAAAGTCGATGGCGAGCCTACCTCCACCGGGCCAGGATTCTTCGTTCCCCAGGCCCTTAATTGGTCTTGGGCAGAACTTCCACCTCCTTGAGCAGGAAGTCCCGCCTAATAGAGCTGCCAGCCAATCAGCAGGCCCACTGGGAGCGGTGGCCACTACTGGGACTGCACACAGCCATCGGATGCAAGAGACCCAGAACTCAGGTAAGTTTTTTGGGGCCTCGCCGGGGAGAGTCGGCCAGACCCTGATGAGGCAAAGGGGGTCGGTTGGTGGGGGGAGGGCGGGGTGGTGTGTGTTGGGCGTGGTTGGGGCTTCGGGGATGGCACAGGGTGCCCGATCAGGAGGGCCCTCCCCAGCCTGCAAGAAGGCCGTCTGGTTTTACCAGGTGGGGTTGTTAGGGCCTTTACCATCCAGCCACCGCGGCAGGAGGAGGTCCTTAAGTGGCAGTTTATTGGCCACTTAAGGGCCTAGATTGACCTGGGGCGAGCAGGCTGTTTCTTGTCGCTGCCACCCCGCGTATAATTGCAGCAGAGGCTGGAAAGTGTGGGGAACGTTCCCCCCCTCTCCCCCACCATCCCCCAGCTCACGTTCAATTTTTCAGCCCCCCTTGCCACCAGCCCGCTTGTTGCGGGGCCGTAAAATTCCGGTCCATATATCGAAGTTTGCTGATGACACAAAGATTGGAGGTATAGTAAGTAGCATGGATGAGAGCATAACATAATAATGAGGCATTTATATATGGAGTGGGCAAAGCTGTAGCAGATGTATTTCAACACAGGTAAGTGTGAGGTCATCCATTTAGACCAGAAAAGGATAGATCCGATTATTATTTAAATAGTGAAAAGCTAGGAACTGTGGAGGTCCAAAGAGGTTTAGGGGACCATGTACACAGATCACTAAAATGTAGTGGTCAGGTACAAAAAAAAAATCAAAAAGTCTAATATCTTTATAGCTAGAGAACTAGAATATAATGAGGAGGAAGCTTTGCTACAGCTATTTAAAGTCCTGGTTAGAATGCATCTGGAGTACTATGTACAGTTCTGGGCACCACACTTTATAAAGGATATATTGGCTTTGGAAGGAGTGCAGTGCAGATTCACCAGAATGTTACCACTGATCCAAGGACTAGCTTATTAGGAGAGATTGCATAAACTAGGCTTGTATTCCCTGGAATATAGAAGGTTCGGGGTGATTTGATTTAAGTTTTTAGGATTTTGAAAGAAATTGATAGGGTAGATAAAGAAAAACTTTTTTCACTGGTGTGGGAGTTCAGTTCAAGGGGCGGCACAGTGGTTAGCACTGCAACCTCACAGCTCCAGGGACCCGGGTTCGATTCTGGGTACTGCCTGTGTGGAGTTTGCAAGTTCTCCCTGTGTCTGCGTGGGTTTTCTCCGGGTGCTCCGGTTTCCTCCCACAAGCCAAAAGACTTGCAGGTTGGTAGGTAAATTGACCATTATAAATTGTCACTAGAATAGTTAGGTGGTAGGGAAATATAGGGACAGGTGGGGATGTTTGGTAGCAATATGGGATTAGTGTAGGATTAGTATAAATGGGTGGTTGATGGTCGGCACAGACTCGGTGGGCCGAAGGGCCTGTTTCAGTGCTGTATCTCTAAAATCTAAAAAATAACCTTAACATTAGAGTCAGGCTATTCAAGAGATAAGTTAGAAAACACCTCTTCACACAAAGGTTGGTAGAAGTATGGAACATTTTCCCATAAAAAGCAGTGGATGTGAGGTCAATTAACAATTTTCAATCTGAGGTTGATAGATTTTTGCTAGACAGGATTACATAAGGATATGGAGCCAAGGTGCGTGGATGGAGTTAAGGTACAGATCAGCCATGATCTCATTGAATGGCAGAGCAGGCTTGAAGGGCTGAATGTCCTACTCCTGTGCATAGGTACCTGTGATAACGTAACAATTTTGCAATAATTCTATGTTTCTTCTCCCTGCCTCATGCCTTTAATTCTTTATTAATAATAGTTCACTCTCAGGTGTGTTATGGCCAGAAAGCTGACTGTCTGCTCACAAAATGGATGGTTGACAATTCTGTACTTCAAATGAAATTCATATTTCTAAACCAAAATAACATTCAGCAGTAGGTATACAGACCAAGGAAGAATGTCGGAGCTAATCATTTAAAACATCATCCAGTTTTCCAGATTAGCTTGAATTGACTGCAGAGCCAGTGAGCTTAGTTGGTTAGAGCATGGAGCCTATAATACCAAGGTCATGGATTCAATCTCCATGCTGACCAACTACCCTGCCCAAAATGCAGCAATTTATTAACAATATAAACTAAACAGTGCAATTTTTAAAGTAGTGCAGGAATGGAAAGACTTGGAGTTGCATGCACACAAATCATTGAAGGTGGCAGGACATGTTAAGAGGCATATGAAATCCTTGGCTTGTTAAATAAGAGTACAAAAGCAAGGAAGAAATGCTAAACCTTTATTAAACACTGGTTCGACCCTAGATGGAATATTGTGGCTAATTCTGGGCACCATACTTTAGCAAGGATGCCAAAGCCTTGGAGAGGGTGTAGAAGATAATTAATAGAATGGTACCAGGGATGCGGGACCTCAGTTATGTGCCGAGACTAGTGAAGCTGGGATTGTTCTTCTTGGAGCAGAGAAGGTGGAAGGGAAGTTTGTAGAGGTGTTGAAAATCATGAAGGGTTTTGATAGAGTAAGTTAGGAGAAACAGTTTCCAGTGGCAAAATGGTCATTAACTAGAGGACACAAATTTAAGGGAATGACAGAAGAACAAGAGGTGATATGAGGAATTTTTTTTTTACATATAAACCTAGAGAGTTATTATGATCTGGAATACACTGCCTGTAAGGGCAGTGGAAGCAGATTCAACAGTAACTTTCAAAAGGGAGTTGTATAAAACCTTGCAGGGGAAATATTTGCAGGGCTATTAGAGAAAAGCGGGACTAATTGGATAGCTCTTTCAAAGAACTGGCACAGACATGATGGGATGAATAGCCTCCTCTGTCCTGTAGAATTCTATAAACTAGGATCTGGAAAGTATGTTCATTATCTGGAAAACACAGAGCCCAAGTAAAATGGAAATCAGATTGGAAACGTTAGCAGTGGAGTAAAGTACCAGTTATGTTAAAGCCTTACTGAAGAATACTACTTTTCTGTTGTCTCCTTTCCCTATAATCTGGCATTTCTGGAAGAACCATCATGAAAAATCTGACACAAACAATATTACCAGGGTTATCCCATACTAAGGACTTCCTTTCCATCCAAGTGCATCACTGTTCTCATCTATACTCGGTCAAGAAAACCTGCTCTGTAAAAGGAGGATTTTTAAATTCATTGATTGGAAACCTACATCAAACTTAAAAAAAGGAAAGCTGGAATATTACATTCAACTTTTAGAAAGACTTTGTCACAGCTAAAAATGGCCACCACCATTTGCATTTGAACACCTTTCACATTCCAAGGCAGCAAAGGGAGACGTATGTCTGATTATCCTTTACCTAATACAATGGCTTGCCCTATTGATTGAATTACCTGAGGATTGCTTTGATTACAATGACATTCAAAGCCATCTTGAGGCATTCGTGAGTGCAGACATTCCTCCAGAGGGGTAAACAATGACAATACCGCCTGAGAGAGGTTTTCGGTTTTAGACTTTGGACCTCATTAAAAACAAAGGGGATTGAGAGAACCATGTGACCATCTCCCCAGACTGTGTAAAATTGGGAGTTTTGTTACACACAGGAGACAAGCTACTGAGACCTTGAAGCAGAGGCTTCATGTGCACAGTCTGTGCAGAAACCAGAAGGGTGTGTGTGTGTCTTTCTCTCCAGAAGACCTCGTGCAGGGTGTGCGAAGCCTAGCTGCTGGCTGCGAGATCCAAGACAAAGACGCTGGGAAGGATACCCTCTGCTCAACTGCCTCCAAGAACAACTATCAATCCAGAACTTCAGGATCACAATTTCAGCCAGAAGTCAAAGGAATCACCCAACCCCACAGACTGTGTATTAACTTTTACTTGTTCTGGACTCTAATCCAAACCAAACTAATTCTTAACACTCTGTACTCTATTTGTGTATATGATTCTCGTGTGCGTGAGTGAAAGCGTAGCATAATTTTATTATTTTATCTAGATTGGGTTTTTCGTTAAGTACAATAAACCCACCTCTTTCTTGTTTAAACTCAAGAAAACCTGTCCGATTGGTTCTTTTACGATCACAACAAAGGAAAAGGGTAAAACACTCACTGAAGTAGTAAGCACAACCACGGTTTTAAAAGAGAATAAACCCTGTTGAGGTCAAACAAGGAAGACGAGGGGAGCCTGGTGACCCATCCTCACCTAATCCCAACAACTCCAAAAATTCATGCTGAATGTATCAGATTATGCTTTTTCTAATCAACATTAAGGACTCACGTGGATCATTTTATAGTGATTTATTCTAATTTTAGTTTGTTTTTACCCCAGATGCTCATTAGCAGAAATAGTAGAGGTGGAGACATCAGAGCTGAGAAAGTAACCCATATAAAATAGGTTGTGGCTCTTGGAATCGATTACATTAAATTACATCTGTCTGAAATACCAAGCATTAATAAAATGTGGAAATTGACAAGCAGGATCCAATAGTAGCTGTTGGTAAAGGTCTGTGGATAAAGATATGGAAGAAGATATTACTGGAATAAAATAAATTAGGCAACAATGGTTGCAAGGAGAATGTCAGGCAAAACAGTGGGAGAATGCCCTGCTTGTTTTCAAATAGAGCCATGTGATATTCAACACCTACCAGAATTGGCAGATCAGGACAGGCAGACAGGGCTGGGTTTAACATCCTATCCAAAAGATGGTACACCTCTAATAATGCAACACTTCCGTTGTATGCCTAGTAATGTCAGTCCAGATTTTGCAATTGAATAATTAAGGATAATGTTTAATAGGTGTTTTAGTTACTAGAAGGCTGTTCCCAGTGGGGGTCCTACAGGACTCAGTACTGGGTCCTTTGCTTTTCGTGAGGTATGCATCAATGATGTAGATTTAAATGTAGGGGGCATGATTAAGTTTGATGATAAAAAAAAATTACTTGATGGTCGATAGTGATGAAGAAGGATGTAAACTGCAGGAAACAACCAATTGATCAAATGGGCAGGAAAGCAGTGAATAAAATTCAATTCAGAGAAGTGTGAGGTAATGTATTTGGGGAGGACAAACAAAGCAAGAGAATACACAATGGTAGAATATTGAGAAGTGTAGATTAGGCAGCAGACAGCGTGCTTTCCTTCACTAGGTGAGCTAGAGGGTATTAAGAGCACACAGATTATGCTAGAACAGTACAAAACACGAGTCAGGCCACAGCTGGAGTACTGCATTACAACTCTGGTCACTTTACAGGAAAGATGTGATTACAATCGAGAGGCTACAGAGATTTAGGAGGATGTTGCCAGAGTTGGAAGATTTAAACTAATTGGCAGAAGGATTAGAGGAGAATTGAGAATTTTTTCACCCAGAAAATAGATAGCGATTAGGCAGGCCACAGCCTGCCGGACTGAACAATTAGCTCAATAATTTCAGAGCATGACAGGCTCCCCTTTTAATTTGTAGTTATTTTTCCTTTTTATTTTAGTTTTTTTCATTTTTTGTTAACCCTGTTAAATCATGCCCACTGTTTTTTTTTTCACGTTTGTGCTTTGGGCCAGGGCTGTTCATTTTTTCTGTCCATTAACACCCTCTCTGCACTAACACTTGTCTTTCAGCTCACTATTAACATACCATTTGCCTTTGCTCCATGACCTTCTTGACAGTTATGCTCTGTGACCCTGTCCTATCAATACCTTCCCTTTTGCCATCTCTTGCCCCACTCCCACTTTATTTGCTTAAAGAGTATTACATTTATAACCTTTGCCAGTTCTGACAAAGGGTCACTGACCTGAAACGTTAACTCTGCTTCTCTCTCCAGTCACTGTCAGACCTGCTCAGTATTTCCAGCATTTCTTGTTTTTCTTTTATAATGGATAGAGGGGGTCTGAAATGATGGAAGAGGCAGAAACCCTCATCCTGTTTACAAAAAAACACTTGGATATACACTTGAAAGGCCATAACCTACAGGGCTATGGACCAAGAGCTGGAAAGTGGGATTAGGCTGGATAGCTCTTTTTCAGCCAGCACAAACATGATGGACTGAATGGTCTTCTTCTGCATTGTAAACTTCTATGATTCTACATACTCATTTAGGGCTCAAACCCACAACCCTCTGAATCAAAAGCAAGTACTCCCACCTAATTATAACAATTATAAATATTAGAGCATTTAAAAAAAGTTCATGGGATGCAAATGTTGTTAGCAAGGCCAGCATTCATTGCCCATCAGAAGGTGGTGATGAACCACCTTCTTGAACTGCTCAACTGTGTGGTGTAGGTACTTCCATTGTGGCGTTAGGTAGGAACTTCTAGGATTTTGACCGAGCAATGATACATTTCCAAGGAGTTGATGGTGTGTGACTTAAAAAGGAAAGCTAGAGGTGGTGGTGTTGCTATGCCCCTGCTGCCCTGGACGGTAGAAGTTACGTGTTTGGAAAGTGATATTGAAGAAACCTTGGCAAGTTGCAGCAGTGCATCTTGCAAATGGTACACACTGCAGTTACCATGTGTCAGTGGTGGAAGGAATTAGTGCTTAAGGGGATGGTGTTGCAATCCAGCGGGCTGCTTTGTCCTGGATGGTGTTGAGTTTGTGTTGTTGGAGCGGCACTTATTCTGACTTTTTATAAATAGATAATTTAAAAAATCAAAATGCTAGCTTGTATTGTAATGTTTTACTTTTAACATATACAGTAACATTGTGCTTTACAGATTCTATTATCCATTTCTTAGTTAAAAATTACATCTGGAGATTGAACACAGAATCCAAACAATACTTAACAGCAAGATGTAAATATATACACAGCAAAATTACCAAATGCATAAAATTACTCAATGAGAATTGAGATTATTTCTTAGAAAAAAGCAATGTCAAAATAAATTAAGTGCATTTGTAATTTAAAAAAAAAAAGTATAACAAAAATGATTCTGCATATTAAAGCTACCAAAATGGTCCAGTCAAATCTAGTGTGATCACATAATGTACTAGCGCAGAAAGACAACAGAAAATACACTTTACATAATTTTAAAAGTTGGCATTTATAATTATTGTAATACATCAATTGCTTTGTAAATTTGGTCAAAATGAGCTCAAGTATAGTTATCAGCACAATTTAATATCAAATGTACAATATAATCTAAATAATTTGTGTTTTTTCTGTACCAGTCTTAATCCACAAAAATTCCCATTATTCTACACGTTTCCAAGGGGTACAGAAATCAAAAGCATGGTCTGAGTGAACAAATATTTTCAGCTTTTATTTTCCCTTCAGTGTTCATTTCCAAACTAGATCACATACAGCATCATATACTCCCAAAAAGGCACATCATCTGGAACCAAAGTAAATGAACGTGATTTGTTGGTACTTTATAGTAGTGGAGTTAGTTCCACACGGAACTGATTGTAGAGATACAACAACTTCATATCTTAAAAATCCCTGTTTTATGCTTTTCTTACATGATCAGGACAGACAGCAGGGAGACTCCCATCACAAAATTGATTGAATTGGATCCATCAGCTCCAAGACTCACTTAACTAGTCATTCATTCATTAGCAATACCATTCTTGTCTAATTTTAGTAGTATAACCCACTTACAGGTTTAATATTTCATACAAAAATCTATTTGTGAAATTCAAAACATCACCTCCAAGAAAGATCAATCATACAAACACAAGTTTGTGGGGCAAACTTTCCAGATTTGAGCTTATCTACTACTTTAATTGAGCTCTATTGGAAACTGGAGGTAGGGCAGAAAGACTTTGTGATTGAGAGACTTTAGTAGATTGGACCACATTTTCACACATTTATTTTGCAGGAGAGTTATTAATTTGACTTAACACCACATGCCATAATTAAACATTATACAAATAATCTGGTAATGAATTACTCATCTCATTCACAAACATGCCATATTAATGGTTCGTGGTCTACAAATCCAATGGCAAAATCTGCACAGTTTGCAACAAAAGATTACACGCAAACACATTTCCATACTGTACATCTCTTCACATGGAATGCATCCACAAAACTAAGGGTGAAAACATCAAGTTGGGGTGCAAAGCAGATTTTCTTTTCACTACAGCACATTGCATATAGAACACCAACTCAAATAAATTCTTATGTAATTAGGGATCCAATAATGTAGCAGCACTGAAGGACCAGGGGGAAACAGGCAAAACAAAGTTATATAAAGTTTATTTTAGAACTTACCCTTGATTTTATCACAAACTATACTAATGTTAAAATATTACAACTATCCTTCTCAGTGTACTTACAGCAAAACCACAATAGAGCATAATTACTGAGCACAAATATATTCTTTTCTCCCTTCCCCCAATAAGATAGAATTTGAAGAGAATAAAAAGAATATTCCTTTGTCTGGCGTTTTATGTAGCGAAACTGATTCTGTTTGCGCTAGTGAACATTTGACCATACACATTTAAGACAAAGAATTAAAAAAAAAAGACACTTACAAAAAAATTACTCCCATATTTAGTATGACTGATGAATATAAACTAGGCAAGTATAAAAATAAAAAGTGGTTAAATGATTAGAGAAAAACTTAGAAACAAATACATATGTGTTATTCACACTTGTTAAACAGTACTTCACTACCCATTAAACAGTGCTGGTGATGAGCAACAGCATTCCTTCCAACACTAAACAGTATTTTGGTCAAGTTTTTCCAATACCCTATGGAGACGAATGTTCATAAGCCTGATTTGACCATCAAGATGATCGAGTTTTTCCTCTACATGATTAACACTCCTCCGCCAATAAAAGCCAACTGGACCAGTCATAATGTATGACAAAACTACAAAACAAAGCGGGAGCACAGCACCTTCAGGGTCACCTTCAGATTTCTGAAGAATGTATAGGCAAGCGAGGGCAAAAAAGACAATTCGCGCGATCCAGAAAAAGCAGCCAAACGTTGTGCGTAATGCATAAAATAAAAGACCCAGAAACATTGACAAAAACCAATAAGCTACAAGTACAGCAACAATTAACAGCAGAACTTGAGTTGGATGGTTTACAGCAGTCGCCGGGTTCAGATACTGGTTCAGGTTTGATCCTGCAAGAAATAAATAATGGAGAATTAAATTTTGCTTGTCATAACAAATCACAGAAATTTTAATTAGCTGGTCACTATAAAAGGATTTTTTTTCCCCCATAGAATCATAGAATGGCTACAACACAGAAGGAAGCCATTTGGCCCATTGTGTCCATGCCAGGTCTCTGCAAGAGCTACTCACCTAGTCCCACTCCCCCACCTTTCCCCCATAGCCCTGCAAATTTCTTCGCTTCAGATAATTATCCAATTCTCTTTTGAAGACCTTGATTTAATCTGCTTCCACCATGCTCTCGGGCAGTGCATTCCAGATGCTAACCACTTGCTGCATAAAAAAAAAGGTTTTTCCTAATGTGGCCATTGCTTCTTTTGCCAATTACCTTAAAATCAGTGTCCTCTGGTTCTCATTCTTCCAGCAAAAGGAAGAGTTTCTCCTTATCTACTCTGTCCAGACCCTTCATAATTTTAACACCGTTATCAAATCTTCTCAATCTTCACTTGTCAAGGAGAACAGCAGCTCCAATTTATCTATGTAACTGAAGTTCCTCATCCCTGGAATGACGCTTGTGAATCTTTTCTGCAGCCTCTCTAATGCCTTCACATCCTTCCTAAAGTGTGGTGCACAGAACTGGACACAATACTCCAATTAAGGCTGAAGCAGTCTTTCATACAGGTTTATCATAACTTCCTTGCTTTTGTACTCTATGCCCCTATTTATAAAGCCCATATGTTTTATGAAATGCTTTCTCAACCTGCCCTGTCACCTTCAATGATTAGTGCACATAAACACCTCCTAGGTCCCTCTGCTTTGGCACCCCTTTAGAATTGTATCCTTTAATTTATATTGCTTCTCCTAATTTTTCCTACCAAAATGAAAACTTAAAAATGTGTTCAGCTTTCCAATAAACACATTAAATGCTGGACACAGAAAAAAAAAAAAGTGTATTTCAGCCAACCTCAAAAGCAGATTTCCACCATTGGCTCCTGTTAGAGAGCATCACAGGGAAACGATGGGGTGTGCCTTTTGTTTTAAAAAGATCCTCCATGATGTTGTTTGATCTGCAGCACAGTTGAGATATTCAGCTGCTAACCTGGCCTGGTTTTTAAGGCTACTGCTTTCAGTGGCAAACCCAAGTCATTGGAGCATTGCTGGGGTAAATCAAAAAGCTGTTATAACCATACTTTCAAGTTCTAGGTCAATGACTGCCTTGTATTTTCAACAAAACGCAACACTTGGAGTGAAATTATCCTGTGCTACATACCCTACAAAAACACACACATGCCTTCTTCCCTACTCAAATCTCCCTCTATGCAAGGCACATCCTGTGGCTGAGGGGCTGAGATGTGTTAGATGCCACTGCCAAAGCCACTCTTGACCACACGAGTAGGATAATTAAAAAGCTTCCTGACTGATGGTTACAATTCATAGAAATGAAAGTGGAAAACTCTATGGTTCTCTATATATCAAATCACTCATCAAACTCAGGAAAGTGCAGGTCTTCTTCAAACACCCATTTGGTGACTACAGAACAGCTTCGTGCAGAATTATTCTTTGAATGCAGATATTTGACAAGAGTGAAGCAGGCTGTGAGAAGCACAAAGACCAAAGTACTTTACATAAAAATGCTTCTTTACTCCAATATTCTCCTTAAAGTCAGCATTTATGAAAATAGTTTTACCGTCAATTCCAAGAACATCCAGGAGATCTGTCCATATCTTCCACACGGTGTCCACCAACACATCCATGCTAAACACAAACTGCTCGGTGATCCTGGAGAAGAACTGAAAAAAATTCATGGTCTAATGAGGAAAGATTCAAAAGCAGAACAAAAGAAATAGGAGCAGGTGTAGGCCATATGGTCCCTAGAGACTGCTTCTCCAGTCAATAAGATTAATCGCTGATCTTCAACCTCAACTTCACTTTCCTACCTGACCCCATATCCCTTGATTCACCTAGAGTCCAAAATCTATCTCAGCCTTGAATATGCTCAATGGCTGAGCAGCCACAGCCCTCTGGGATAGGCAATTCCAAAGATTCACAACCCACTGGGAAGAAATTTTTCATCAGTTCTAAATTTTAATTTAATATAGTCCTGTAGGTTGGAGCACTGCTGTCATATTTAGCTGCAAGGGAAGAAGCCCAGATACTCTGCACCATCATTTGTCTGAAGCCTGTAAAAATGGGCTTTTCATCTCTCCCTCCTGGCATTTCTTCTCTCCTTTGGCTCCTCCCCAAAGGCGAGGCACATAGACTTACTCCTTTATAAGACATCTGTCTAAATCAAATATCAATGCAGAATTGTTCCATTTTTACATTTAATAGTGCTTCAAAGTTTATAACATTTTCATTTGTACATAATCAAAGCCAAACCTTTAAAGGGTTACACCTCCTACATAGAACAGCACATTGCAGCTTATACTGTAGTTATGCAAACCAGAACCACTAGGTGATGCTTTTCACCAAGAGTCAAAAATGCATGCCATCTTATGGAAATAAGGTAAGCAACCTCTGGGAGCATTAAAAGATATTCCTGGTATAAATAATTCCGCTCAGAGCACAAACCCTTAAAGGTAGCAGGACAAGTTGATAAGATTACCCAAACTGCCGTCACAATTTCATTTCGATTATTGACATTGAACATCTCCAGAACAACTTTAAATGGCTTCCATCTTACTAACACATAGCTGCTGAGAATGTGGCACTTGCTACCACAGGGAGTGGTTGAAGAGAATAGTATAGATGCATTTAAGGGGAGGCTAGATAAGCATATGAGGGAGAAGCAAAGAGGGTTATGCCAATAGTGTTAGCTGAGGAAAGATGGAAGAAGGCGCAAGTGAAAAATGGAAGCCCACAGAATTATGGGGAAAGTAGTACTTTGGGTACAGAAGTGGGTAGATGTTTTTGAGACTGGGAGGTGGTTTGCTGTGGTGTTTCCCCAAGGGTCAGCTTTGGATTCGTGGCTCTTTTTAACTTTTATAAACAACCTAGACTCAGGTGTAGCAGGCAACAATATAAAGCTTGCAGATGATCGAAAACTTAGCCAAGTAGTGAGTAGATAGTAATGAGGATAGTTACAGGCTTCAAGATGGTAGATAGGATGGTGAAATGGGCAGAAGCATGGCAGATGGAATTCAATGCAGATGAGTGAAGTGATGCACTTTGACAGACTAAGATGGAAAGACAGTATACTGTAAATGGCACTAAGTTGTAGATGAGCAGAGAGATCTTGGTGTTCATATACACAAATCCTTAAAAGGTGGCAGGACAAGTTGATAAGATGGTTAATAAAAACATGGGTTACTTGGGTTTAGAAATAGGAGAGTAGAATATAACAGCAAAGAGATCATGCTAGAAATTTATAAATCACTGGTTGTGCCTCAGCTGGAGTATTAAGGAATGATCTGAAGGCTTTAGAAAAAGAGTACAGAGGAGGTTTACCAGACTGTTACCAGGAATGAGGGACTTAATGAGGAGAGGTTGAAAAGTTAGGACACACACAGTAGATTAAGAGGTGACCTAATAGAGGTTTGCAAGATAAGCTATTATAGAGAAAAAACTATTCCTTCTGGCAAGTGAGTCAATAACTATAGGTCAGAGAGTCAAAATCATTGGCAAGAGCTCTAAAGGGCATCTGTGGATTTTTTTCCCTCACACATCAGTTGTCACGATCTAGAACACTACCAAAAGAGGTGGTGGAAGCTGATTCCATGAATAATTTTAAAAGGGAGTTTAACAAGTACTAGAGGATGAGGAACTTACACAGTCATGGACAATAAAAAGTGGGCATGTGTGACTAATCACAACTTCTCTTTGAAAGAGCCAGCATAGGCACAACAGATCAAATGGCCTCCTTCTGTGCTGTAAGTTTCTATGATTCTAAGCCCTGAATGTTTGGCAATATATCAAGCTTGTATCAGCACACAACACATACAAATCAAGGGATTTTAACCACACCCATATTTTCTACAGCAATTAAAGATTCCAAAAAAGAAATATAAAGAACTGGAGTTTAAAGGGTAGATGGGAATGCCTGAATATTATTTGTACAGCCAGTAATAGCCATAAGTGGTTCAAGAGTTCACCTACCTAGGCTCAACTATCACCAGTAACCTGTCTCTAGATGCAGAAATCAACAAGCGCATGGGTAAGGCTTCCACTGCTATGTTCAGACTGGCCAAGAGAGTGTGGGAAAATGGCGCACTGACACGGAACACAAAAGTCCGAGTGTATCAGGCCTGTGTCCTCAGTACCTTGCTCTACGGCAGCGAGGCCTGGACAACGTATGCCAGCCAAGAGCGACGTCTCAATTCATTCCATCTTCGCTGCCTTCGGAGAATACTTGGCATCAGGTGGCAGGACTATATCTCCAACACAGAAGTCCTTGAAGCGGCCAACACCCCCAGCTTATACACACTACTGAGTCAGCGGCGCTTGAGATGGCTTGGCCATGTGAGCCGCATGGAAGATGGCAGGATCCCCAAAGACACATTGTACAGCGAGCTCGCCACTGGTATCAGACCCACCGGCCGTCCATGTCTCCGTTATAAAGACGTCTGCAAACGCGACATGAAATCGTGTGACATTGATCACAAGTCGTGGGAGTCAGTTGCCAGCATTCGCCAGAGCTGGCGGGCAGCCATAAAGACAGGGCTAAATTGTGGCGAGTCGAAGAGACTTAGTAGTTGGCAGGAAAAAAGACAGAGGCGCAAGGGGAGAGCCAACTGTGCAACAGCCCCAACAAACAAATTTCTCTGCAGCACCTGTGGAAGAGCCTGTCACTCCAGAATTGGCCTTTATAGCCACTCCAGGTGCTGCTTCACAAACCACTGACCACCTCCAGGCGCGTATCCATTGTCTCTCGAGATAAGGAGGCCCAAAAGAAATCAGCACACAACACATACAAATCAAGGGATTTTAACCACACCCATATTTTCTACAGCAATTAAAGATTCCAAAAAAGAAATATAAAGAACTGGAGTTTAAAGGGTAGATGGGAATGCCTGAATATTATTTGTACAGCCAGTAATAGCCATATGCATTTTATATGCTAGGATCCCATTTGCAGCTGATTCCACAATTCATGTATAAATATAGGTGACCAGCCACTTCAGTCATACTCACTCGAGATCCATCAGGTTTACTTTTGGAAGCGTAGTAATGAAGCGAGGCCCACGTGTTGGACGTTGGTATGGCAGGAAACCAATAGAAAAATAGCTTACCGGCATTATTTTTTTTAAAAAGGGGAAGCTAATTAACAAAAAACTACAGCATACCCCCCCTTCCTTTTTAATAATTACAAATATTTCAGTCATTATTGTGCACAAATCAAGTTCTGTTGATTTTAATTAAAAGCAGAGAAAAAAATACTTCCCAAACAAATGAAAGGGAGCATTTCAACAAATATTTTGAGGAAATAGCAGAGCGTCTCAAGGCACAGAAATGCTGGAGACATACATTTGCCATTGCTACCACCCACCCAGCCCTTCCCTCCAGCCAGGAACACAAAGTCCTCCCTCAAGTATTTGTTGAACATGCTCAGTGTTCAAACTGCACAGATTGGGGTCCAGCACAGGGGAGTATTCCAATTCCAGTGCAAACAGATCTTTAGTCAAAACAGCCACACAATTTTATTGACTGAGATGGCGCAAAAATGCAACTCGTAATTGTCAAGTTTTAGTTTATAAGTAATGTTCCGAACAAATGTTCACCAAAAATATATACCAGCAGGAATAAAATGAAAAGATTAAAGGACCTACAAATCCGAAATAAAAAGAGAACACATGAATATACAGCTCAAAGAGAAAGATGGTTGAACATTCCAGGTTGGGCCATTAAGCAGTCTTAGTTGCAATGCACTCTTTGCATCAACACCCACCTGTACTGCACTGAAACAGCCCAAACCAAAGCTATAAATGCTATTCTCTGTGACTGTGACCCATGTGCATTATCTCTCCACATCTTCCCTGCAGCCTTCGGCAAGGTCAACCACACCATCTTTTGCCAAAACTTCTACTGTTGTCCAGTTCATAGGAACATAGGAAACAGGAGTATGGCATTTAGCCCCTCAACCCTGTTCCGCCATTCAATGAGATCATGGATGATCTGGGGTCTAACTCCATAGAGTTCAGTCGGACTACCACTTTGTTCCACTTTTACCTACATAAATCATTGCTAGAGCATCTCCAACAATGGTTTCTCCCATCACTCCTGCAGTTACCCTTTGGACTCCCTCCAGGCCATCCATGGCCACCTCCTTTCCATCATCAACGTGTTGCCACTTGGTGATAATGAACTGTGGGCATGGATGAGCTTCCACATGTACGTTGACCACATTCAGCTGCACCTCTCCCACCATCAATTTCAGCCTCTCCACTGCAGCACTGCTTTTTCTGAGTGTGTTCAACCAATCTTGGACGACCTGTGATTTCCTTTAGTTAAATATTGGAAAGATCAAAGCCATCACCAACCACTTGGTCAGTGCCTCAGGCTGAACCAGAACATTTGCAACTTCAGCAATTTGATCCATGTTTCCAACTCCATAATATGTCCATCATACAAGAGTGCCTACTACCATTATCCATCTACCGCTGAAATCCTCATCCTTACTTTTGTCATCTCCAGACTTGGCTATTCCAATGCTCTCTTCTCCTAGTCAGCCTCTCAAATTTCAGTTCAAACACTGCTGACTAAATCTTATCCTGTACTGTGCCCCATACACTCACCACAACTGTCCTCACTAACTTAGGGGGTTCTTGGTTTCCCAACACCTCTCATTTAAAATTTCCAATCTCACCTTTAAACCGTTCAAGGCTTCACTCCCAAACTCTGTAACCCTACAATTTACAATAAAGCAATGAAGATTAATTACACTGCTTCTCCTTTTTTAAAAAGATAAGCCTGAGGGGATATGATAGAAACTGTAAAAATTATGAAGTTTGGATAAATTGCAAACAAGTAAGTTTTTCTGCCATGCACAGAATTGACACACAAGGGGTCATATTTACAATAAAAGCAAAATACTGCGGATGCTGGAAATCTGCAACAAAAACAAGAAATGCTGGATTCACTCAGCAGGTCTGGCAGCATCTGTGGAAAGAGAAGCAGAGTTAACGTTTCGGGTCAGTGACCCGAAACGTTAACTCTGCTTCTCTTTCCACAGATGTTGCCAGACCTGCTGAGTGAATCCAGCAGGTCATATTTACAAGTTATGGACCAAAAAAGATAATTCAGGAGGAACAGTTATTTAAAACTAAAAGGTGGCGAGTATGTAGAATAGATTACTGACAAGGGAGGTGCAACATGAATGGACTATAAACTATGTTGAACAAATCAAATCTTTTCAACATAAACCTTATATGCTACATTCTGTATCCAAATGATTTGTCCTAAAAGGATAGGAACATCCAGTTCATAGATACCCTTAACACTACTTACACCACATGTATCAAAGCCATGAACTACAATGTGTACTTATGTAATCAGTATTCCACAGATTAATGGGAACATTCATTCATACATAGATTCACTTAATCACTGGTTTGCAGCAACAGTTTGAAAAAAAAGAGCACTGCTACCATGCAGGCATGCTTTGTGGCAAATCAGTCTCATTTCATATCTCTAAACAGGGATAAAGAGAAGAACACTCAGTTGCAATTCATAGTAAATAGAAAATGGGGGCACAGATCTAATACACAAGGCTTCCACCTCCAAAACATTATCTTGGGATCTCTGGGGGTTCCTCTAAATAGGGGTAGTGACACTTCTGTCTGCAGTAGGTGCAGGTCTGGCTTGGAAATTACAATAAAGTGGAGGGGACCCGAAGTAACCAGGTGCTGGGATTGTGCCAAGACCCCCCCTGACTTCTCTGCAGGGATTCTGAAGGCAGCCTAAAGAAAGACTAGTGCTGCATCTGTTTTGATTTCCTCCAACAGTAGATTTTTAAGCCTCAGGTGCAAGTGTATTCCTGGCACAGACCATGCAAGGAAGAACATGGGCACCTCTTTCCCTACAGCATGGTGTTCCTCTGGTGTACTGTGTACCCTATAGCTGCACCACCTCTTCCTCGTCTCCAAGGAAAGCCTTACATACCTTCATGGGATGTTGGTAACTAGGCCAACTGGCAACCATCTTAATTTGATTACATCTAGCTGGAAACATCCCAACAGTGTGTAGCTGCAATGCACCTAAGCAAAATGTAATTATCTA
Source organism: Heterodontus francisci (assembly GCF_036365525.1). Taxonomy (NCBI): domain Eukaryota; kingdom Metazoa; phylum Chordata; class Chondrichthyes; order Heterodontiformes; family Heterodontidae; genus Heterodontus; species Heterodontus francisci. The sequence goes on from NC_090393.1 coordinate 36,750,585, forward strand.
GATTTCCAAAAGGCCTTTGATAAGGCGCCACATAAGGGACTAATAAATAAAAGGTCAAAGCATATGGAATCGGGGACAAGTTGCAGAATGCGTTGCTCGCTGGCTGCAAGACAGGAAACAGTGATTAGAGGATAAAGTGTAGCTATTCAGAGTGGCAGTAGGTGAAAAGTGGGGGCCCCAAAAGATCAGTGCTAGGACCACTATTAGAATTAGAACATTACAGCACAGTACAGGCCCTTCGGCCCTCGATGTTGCGCCCACCTGTGAAACCATCTGACCTACACTATTCCATTTTCATCCATATGTCTATCCAATGACCACTTAAATGCCCTTAAAGTTGGCCTGTTGTTCAGTTTATCTTAAGTACTTAGACTCTGGAATCAAAAAAAAATTCTAAATTTGTGGATGACATCAAATAAGGGGGGGGGTACAGTCAATACTGAGGATAACTGCAACAAAATACAAGACAACATAAATAAACTTGTAGTCTTTTGGGCCTCCTTATCTCGAGAGACAATGGATACGCGCCTGGAGGTGGTCAGTGGTTTGTGAAGCAGCGCCTGGAGTGGCTATAAAGGCCAATTCTGGAGTAACAGGCTCTTCCACAGGTGCTGCAGAGAAATTTGTTTGTTGGGGCTGTTGCACAGTTGGCTCTCCCCTTGCGCCTCTGTCTTTTTTCCTGCCAACTACTAAGTCTCTTCGACTCGCCACAATTTAGCCCTGTCTTTATGGCTGCCCGCCAGCTCTGGCGAATGCTGGCAACTGACTCCCACGACTTGTGATCAATGTCACACGATTTCATGTCGCGTTTGCAGACGTCTTTATAACGGAGACATGGACGGCCGGTGGGTCTGATACCAGTGGCGAGCTCGCTGTACAATGTGTCTTTGGGGATCCTGCCATCTTCCATGCGGCTCACATGGCCAAGCCATCTCAAGCGCCGCTGACTCAGTAGTGTGTATAAGCTGGGGATGTTGGCCGCTTCAAGGACTTCTGTGTTGGAGATATAGTCCTGCCACCTGATGCCAAGTATTCTCCGAAGGCAGCGAAGATGGAATGAATTGAGACGTCGCTCTTGGCTGGCATATGTTGTCCAGGCCTCGCTGCCGTAGAGCAAGGTACTGAGGACACAGGCCTGATACACTCGGACTTTTGTGTTCCGTGTCAGTGCGCCATTTTCCCACACTCTCTTGGCCAGTCTGAACATAGCAGTGGAAGCCTTACCCATGCGCTTGTTGATTTCTGCATCTAGAGACAGGTTACTGGTGATAGTTGAGCCTAGGTAGGTGAACTCTTGAACCACTTCCAGAGCGTGGTCGCCAATATTGATGGATGGAGCATTTCTGACATCCTGCCCCATGATGTTCGTTTTCTTGAGGCTGATGGTTAGGCCAAATTCATTGCAGGCAGACGCAAACCTGCCGATGAGACTCTGCAGGCATTCTTCAGTGTGAGATGTTAAAGCAGCATCGTCAGCAAAGAGGAGTTCTCTGATGAGGACTTTCCGTACTTTGGACTTCGCTCTTAGACGGGCAAGGTTGAACAACCTGCCCCCTGATCTTGTGTGGAGGAAAATTCCTTCTTCAGAGGATTTGAACGCATGTGAGAGCAGCAGGGAGAAGAAAATCCCAAAAAGTGTGGGTGCGAGAACACAGCCCTGTTTCACACCACTCAGGATAGGAAAGGGCTCTGATGAGGAGCCACCATGTTGAATTGTGCCTTTCATACAAGACAACATAAATAAACTTGTAGTATGGGACATATAATTGCAGATAAATGACGTGACATTTTAGCAAGGAAAATAAGGTCACATATTACTTGGATAATAAGAATCTGAATGGAGTAGAGGAGCAGAGCGATCTGGCAATACAAATATACAAACGGAATGTTTCCTGATAACACAGAGCAATCGCCGACATCGTCAGTGTATCCAAACAACTTGCCAGTATGAATCTGTGCATGACGTCACCACGCAATGACACCAGACATAATGACGACCGAGCATTGCCTTACTCCTCAATGGCTGCAATTGCAGCCTCCATTCCACCCCCTTCCACCACACCAGTATCCCACTTTGGCCTCTGGCCTCCCACACCCCCGCTCGCTCCAGTCCTCCTTGTTACCCCCCCACCACCACCACCCACCTGGACACGCTTCTGGCCTCGCCGCTTTCCCCCACCCCCTTGGATGCTCACTCCCGGCCTCATCACTTCCAGTTCCCTCAGCCAATTGCTCCCCGCCTTGCTGCTTCAGCTGCTCGCCACTCCCCACCGCACCGCCCCCCCCAAACTCAGCTGATTTCTCCACGCTACACCACCCATGGGCGTGAATGGCTGAGGGGAGGCAGCGGGGAGCTGATGGGCACGGGAGAGAGCGATATACTACTTGGTGGGGGGGGGGCGGGTGTGATGGAGGTGGCGATCGCAGCCATTGACGGGGGTTGAGGTTAAATAATTTTTGAGACAAATTGAGAAGCACCATTTTTATCTACTGGCAGCTGCCTGAGATGTCACAGACAGTGACGTTTCAGTCAATGAGGCTGCATTTGCACATGTGCCAGTACTGCGCCACCTAGTGGTTGTGTTGTCAGCAAATGCAGCCAGCCTCTCTTTGCCTGGAGAGAAGAGGTTGAGGAGTGACCTAGAAATTTTTAAAATTATGAATGCTTTTGATAGAGTAAATACAAGGAGTGTTTTGCTCTTCTTCACAAGTGGAAACAAGAGAGCACCTATATAAAATAAGAGAAATAAAAGGAATTCAGTAGAAACTTCTTTACCGAGGAGAGTGGTGAGAATGTGGAACTTACTACCACAAGGAGTGGTTAAGGCAAATAATATAGATGCCTTTCAGGGGAGACTAGAGAATTATGAGACAGAAGAGAATAAAGGGTTATACTGATGGTGTTAGATGGTGGAGGATAAGAGGCTTGTGCGCAGCATTAATGCCAGCATGTACTGGTTGGGCCAAAAGGCCTGTTTCTGTACAATATATTCAATGTAAAAATAGTCATGTGCTAAAGCCACATAAAAGATGAGTCACCTGTACCTAGGTGGATTGCTTATGAAGTATCAGACAAAGTTTGCCCAGACATTAAAAACAATTATTCCAAGTGCAACATAAGGATAGGTTACAAACATAATATATCCCAGATAACATTGCAGTCAACATGTCATCAGATCCTCGCAAGAGGGCTGACTGTTAAATTGCTTTGTTATAAGATGCTCTGTAACCCACTGTTACTACCAAAGTGGGATTCAACAAAGCACAACTATGCAAATTCAATGAAAGGGACTGAACAGGCTTGGAGGGCCAAATGGCCTGTTCCCGTGCTGTACTGATCTTTGAATAGAGCACTTAATTCTTTGACTTCTTAGCTGTTTAATTCCACTAATGAGATCAATATTAAGTATGTAACACGTTTGTACAACCATTTCCTAATGGAGGCAGTCTATAGTTTACACTTCAGCACAAAGTGGCAGCCTCACTCAGAGATCACTAAACCAACTGCTATAGAAATTCTCACTGGTGTAAAAGACGCAGGTAAGGGTATACTGGTTGAGATCATGTCAATTTCCCATGCTACACTTCCCCGTGTTCTCCACCCCTCCTCCCTGCAAGCAACAGTCACATTAGGGGCTTGGTGCAAGAAGTATACAACGTCCCATTCCACATCTCAAAAAGCACAATTTCAAACAAGTAATTATTCAATTCAGTCCTAAAGTTTTAAATTATTTCAGCACAGGATCAGTGACAACGATTCATAAAAATCAAATTTTGCTGTACTGAAAACCCCCACTTCAAACGCAATGACTTAAACATATAGTAACCATGACCAATAGTGTCATTAATCTATTTTTAAAAATGCACTAAGCACTGATGAGATCAGACACGAACCACAAGCTTTAACTGTATACATATATGCAGCTACTCTGACTTGTGCGCACACACATTCTACACTTACCCCTACATGGAAGCGGTGTACACCCCCACTTGGCTATCCCCCATACATGGGGCACCCGCATCACATCCCCCAACATGCACCCCCCCCCCCCCCATCACATCCTCCAACATGCATACCCCCACCCCCACGAACACCCACTATCGCTGCCCCACGCCACCTTTTGCACCGCCTGTACGTTGTCTTCCCCGAACACGGCCGCCAGGTTCCGGTAAACGCCACTCGCCGCCCGCCTGAAGAAGTTATTTTGCTTTTCGTAGTCGGTCTGCCGGCGGGATTTCACCGAGTCCACCGACACAAACACAGCCAAAAGCAGCGCCACCACCAACACCATCGCCCTCACAGCCGCTCCCATCACCGCCGGTGGAAGCGAGCAACTACAGCCCAACCGCCACCAGGTGCAACCTCCAAAAGTGTCCGGCCACAGTGCGCACGCGCGCGCACACATACACACATACACACAGCCTCTGCAACCAGTAACCTCTTCCCGCGGCCAGTTTATAAGCACCAGGACAAATGCTCCCTGCTTATCAGCTTTCTCCAAGTCCCAAACTCAACATGTGGGATTAAAAAATAAAAAAAAAAATGGGATTATGGTGTCACTTCTGATATTTTCTTTGCTTTTGATACCTGGCGCCTTCACATGATAATAAGATATAACATTACTGCATTTTTTGATGCTAATCTAGATTGAGAGTCTTGTTTACACATGTACTTTAACACTTTCCTTGGGACAGGTGCGGTGGTCAAAATTAAATGCTGTATTCCAGATTTGTTTTAACCAGAGCTCTATACAACTGTAGCATAACTTACAACCTGTGTATTCCAGATCCCTTGAGATAAAGGATAACATTCCATTGGTCTTTTAAAATACTTCTTTGTACCTGTCTGCTAGCATTTAGCAATTTCTGGACATGGCTCCCAAAATGAAAATAAATAAAAAATCTCTCTGCTCCTGCTCCTTCCTAGCTTCTCACCATTTAGAAAATACTCTGATCTCTTAGGTCCAGAGTAGACGACCTCACACTTACCCAGAATGAACTCCATCTGTCACAGTTTTGACCTCTCTTAATCTGTCAATATCCCTTTGCAACGTTCTGTTTCTACACTACTCACAATGTCACCTAACTTAGTGTCATCAGCAAACCTGTGTATTCTCCTCTCTCTTCCTTCATCTAAGTCAGAAATAAATATAGTGAATAGCTAAGGTCCCAGTACAGAACCCTAGGGGACCACCTCTTGTCACATCCTGTCAACTGGTGTACATACCCATTATCCCTACTCTCTGTCTTCGACCTCTTAAATCCCTATCCATGTCAATAGATTATCTCCAATTCTATGTGCTTTTATTTTTGCTATAGTCTCTTGTGTGAAACTTTACTGATTGCCCTCTGGAAGTCCATATATGTAACATCGATGGACACTCCCTTCGCTACCATGTTAGTGACCTCCTCAAAAAATTCAACCTGGTTAGTTAAACATGACTTATCCTTTACAAATCCATGCTGGATCTCGCTAATCAGTTCACATTTGTCCAAGTATTCAGTCACTCTGTCCCTAATGATAGATTCTAGTAACTTGCCTACAACAGACATTCAACTAATTGATCTATAATTTCCTGGTTTGTCTTGCCCATGCTTCTTAAAGGGATATACTTAAGTTTACATTTTTGACCTTCAACCACCTTTGGCTCATTCTTCCCATTTTTACCTCTGGTCTTCCCAACTTTTGAGTTGTAATTCCTACCTGTAGATTCTCAACATCTGTCTATGGTCTGTGAGGTTTGGGCCTCCAGCTGCCCAATGGTTGATCGCCTCTCCAGCCACACCAGAAAAAGCGATATGATAAGTATTTAAAGCCATTCCAAAGTCATGGCCAGAAATTCAGTAGTACAACAAGGCCAGATGGACAGGAATAGCTTTCTCATCACTGAACTAGAAGCCAATTTGTTCAGAGTACACTAAGTGCTTTTCGCACATTTTCCTACTTCTATGCCCTTCCTTCTCCAGATCCTCCAGATGCAAAAATACTGCCAGATCACAAGCATCTCCCCACCCCTGCGACATTATTAGCAAAAGCTTTCCACTTAGTCTGGGCAGTGACATTGTGGTTGGAGAAAATTTTATTTTGTTGCTATGTAATTGGATAACTTTTTTCCAGGTGTACTGTAATTTGAGAGAAAACTGAAATTGGAGAGAAAGGTTTTGTATAATAAGAATGGTGAATAAAGTAGAAACCAACCAAAATAACCTTTTAGAAAAAGGAATAACACACATCCTTAACCAATGAGGAAGAAGAAAAGGGAAGTGCAGACTGGAGAATCATGATATAGAAGACTTAACATTTTCATCATCGATGGTTGTGAATTGTGAATTGGTGGGCAGAAGACCTCACCAGAACAGCTGAGAGCTTTATTAAAATGTTATGATAATATTAAAATGAGTGCAGGTGCAGATTCTAGAATTCACACTGGTAATCTGAGAGCTCGCCATTTAAATCTGGTATTTCAGATTGTTATTTTGCCAGGTTGCTAGGTTGCCTCCCGACAGTAATCAGCACTCAAGGGACAGCTACCATTTTATGGAATTTGATTTTTGGAGGTTACAAAAATATAGTGTTGTTAGTGTTCTTTTTTGTTTGTTTGACTCTTTTTTGGCCCCACTTTAATTTAGACTGTTTAGGAGGAATTTTAACTACACCCGCACAGCAGACACCTGTCTGAATGTGAATTAAAATCCAAAGAGTACGCAAAGCGTTAGTTTCCCGCTCGGTAGCTGTTTAAGCAGTGCTGCTGGCTCGGGCAGGTGAGGCACTCATTGATATATGTGTGTCGGGGTCCTATCACTTATTTTAACTGTCTGCTGAGCAGCGTGTCCACCGGGGAGCCTCCACTCAGTAAAACCAGGCAGATATACAGTGGATTAAATTAAAAGCAAAATACTGCGGATGCTGGAAATCTGAAATAAAAACAAGAAATGCTGGAAATACTCAGCAGGTCTGGCAGCATCTGTGGACAGAGAGCAGAGTTAACGTTTCAGGTCAGTGACCCTTCTTCAGAATTGGCAAATATTAGAAATGTAAAAGGTTATAAGCAAGTAAAGTGGGGGTGGGGCAAGAGATAACAAAGGAGAAGGTCGAGGTCACAGAATAGCTGATCAGAAGGTCATGGAGCAAAGATATGTTAATGGTGCGTTGAAAGACGAAGCATTAGTACAGAAAGGGCGTTAACGGACTGAAAATTGAACAACCACAAGTACAAACATGAAAAAAACAGTGGGTAAGCAAACTGAACAAACTAAGATGAAATAAAATAAAATAAACACAAAAAAAAAATTTTTTTAAAGGAAAAAGAAAAAAAATAACTAAAAATAAAAGTAAAATAGGGGGCCCGCCATGCTCTGAAATTATTGAACTCATTGTTCAGTCCAGCAGGCTGTAATGTGCCTAATCGGTAAATTAGATGCTGTTCCTCGAGCTTGCGTTGATGTTCACTGGAACACTGCAGCAATCCCAGGACAGAGATGTGAGCATGAGAGCAGGGAGGAGTGTTGAAATGGCAAGCAACCGGAAGCTTGAGTTCCTGCTTGCGGACTGAGCGGAGGTGTTCCGCAAAGTGGTCACCCAGTCTGCGTTTGGTCTCCCCAAAGTAGAGGAGACCACATTGCGAGCAGCGAATACAGTAAACTACATTGAAAAAAGTACAAGTAAATTGCTGCTTCACCTGAAAGGAGTGTTTCCGAAGAAGGGTCACTGACCCGAAACGTTAACTGCTTCTCTTTCCACAGATGCTGCCAGACCTGCTGAGTGATTCCAGCATTTCTTGTTTTTACTTCCCTCTTGAGCGCTGATTTATGACATCTCTAAGACTGCTGTGAACAGCTGCCAAAACTAAAACCAGATTCATTATCAAATATAAAATAGGCTTCATTAAACAACATTTCTGATGCCTCAACAGATTTGGGAGTGTTCTGTAATACTACTTGGTCATAGTTATCAGGCTTATGGCAGTTGCATGATGCACAACTTTGCCATCCATTATCCAGCATGATACCAAAAACTGGATGGAGTTGAACTTTCATGCAACCAAATTTCAATTCTCTGGCATTGATGTGTGTGTTTGTGGTGTGTATACATGTGGCGTATAAATGTGGCGTGCAGTTGTGACATGTATGTGTGGTGTGTATATGTGGCTTGTGAATGTGTGTGGCATGTATGTGTGGTGTGAATGTGTGGCATGCATATGCAGTATGTATATGTGGTGTACTTATGCAGTGTGTATGTGTGGCATGTATGTATGGTACTTTAATATCCCAGTGCTTCCTTTTCATGACAGTATATGGCACGTGCTCCTAACTCTAACTTTGTCCTCCTTCTAGCTGCTTCCCTCAGGACAGGGATCATTGAGGTGGCTGTGTGCTGTGTTGCAGTCTCTTGGGAGTGAAGTGGCACCCTGCATCCATAAGTTGAGTTTCGAATGGCCCACATTCACAGGTATGGTGAATCCCTGGTCCTGCATACTTCTGCTACTTAAAATCATAGAATGGTTACAGCACAGAAAGGGGTCATTTGACTAGTCTGGTCTATTCCGGCTCCCTGCAAGAGCAACTCAGCTATTTCCATTTCCCCGCCTTTCCACCACAGCTCTGCAAATTTTTCCTCTTCAGATAATTATCCAATACCCTTTTGAAAGCCACAATTGAATCTGCCTCCACCACCTTCTCAGGCAGTGCATTCCATATCCTAACTACTTGCCTGTAAAAAAGTTTTTCCCCATATCGCCTTTGATTCTTTTGCTATTCACCTTAAATCGCTGTCCTCCAGTTCTCGATCCTTCTGCCAATGGGAACAGTTTCTTCCTATCTACTCTGTTTAAACCCCATCATGGTTTTGAATACCTCAATCAAATCTCCTCTCAATCTTCTCTAAGGAGAACAGCCCAGCTTCTCTGATCTATCCACACAACTAAAGTCCCTCATCCCTGGAACCATTTTCATAAATCATTTTTGCATCCTCTCTAAAGCCTTCACATCCTTCCTAAAGTGTGTTGCCTAGAATTGGACACAATACTCCAGTTGGAGATGATGTCTTATAAGGTTCACCATAACTTCCTTGCTTTTGTACTTTATGTCTCTATTTATGAAGCCCAGGATCCTGTATACCTTATTAACCACTTTCTCAACCTGCACTGCCACTTTCAACAATTTGTGCACATATAGCCCAGATCCCTCTGCTCCTACACCCTCTTTAGAATTGTATCCTTTATTTTATATTGCCTCTCCTCATTCTTCTTACCAAAATGTATCACTTCACACTTCTCTGCATTAAATTTCACCTGCTATGTGTCCGCCCATTCCACCAGCCTGTCTATGTCCTCTTGAAGTCTATCACTATCCTCCTCACAGTTCCAAGTTTTGTGTCATCTGCAAATATTGAAATTGTACCCTGCACATCCAAGACTAGGTCATTAATATAGCTCAAGAAAAGCAATGGTCCGAGTACTGACCCCTGGGGAACCCCACTATAGACCTTCCTCTCGTCTGAAAAGCAACTGTTTCCAGTCACTGAGCCAACTTCATATCAACTTCAAGGGTGATTAGTTAACCTTCGTATTTGGAATGATTTCATTTATAAAGTTGGTTTGGAATGTTTATTTTGTGGTGACTTTTATTTTTGCACTGTGGCCAAATGGATGCTTTGATGGTCAGTGACAGAGGGAAGGTAAAGGATGGGACTGTTGGTGAACGGAGAATTGAAGTTGTTACTGACATTGGACTCTGATGTGTTCTTCATGGACAGTCCAGTCAGAAAGGGGCTCTCTGGGTTGCCTCCTCTCTTCCTCTTTTTCCTCTTCCTCATGCTGCTGCTCCTGATCTGGGTCCCGTATGGCTGGTGACAAGGGCTATCCCATCATAATGGACAGGTTGTGCAGCATGCAGCAGACCACCACAAATTTTGACACCTGCTGTGCCAAGTATTGCAGGGCTCCTCCAGAGCATTCCAGGCAGTTACTTCAGAATGTCAATGTTCTGCTCTATCACATTCCTTGTGGCAGCATGGCTTTCATTGCATTCATGCTCCACACGTGTGCATGGGTTGTGCACCAGAGTCATCAGCCATGAGTTCAGCAGATAGCCCTCGTCATCCACTGACACTGTTTGATTTGTCATGGTGGCTCAGTTGAAGCTGGCGCAACAGACTGCCAGAGAATGAAGGGATCATGGCTGCTGCCAGGATACCGGACATTGACCTGCATGATTCACTGCATGTGGTCGCACACCAGCTGGACGATGAGGGAGTGGAATCCCTTTCAATTCCGGTATAGGACAAAGTTGAAATGCGGTGCTCGCAAAGTGATGTGCATGCAGTCAATGCCAGTTTGCACCTTGGGGGAAGCCTGCGATTCTGGCGAAGCCATATTCTCGTTCCACCTGCTTCTTTGCCTGCTGGCAAGAGAGAATGACATAATTAGCTGTCAATGAATACAGAGACATTGACTTCCATTACACAACAGCAGACGGCAAACTGGGAAATGTTGCAAATATGTGCAGCTCCAGCCTGGAAGGAACCAAAGCAATAAAAGTTCATCACCATGGTGACTTTTACTGTGTTATGATCCTGTAGTTTTTTTTCTGGGAAGTATGCAGTGTGCCTTTAAGGCTGTAACATGATCAGTACTGCTTTAAGGCTCCAGGGACTGAGTCAAAGGATGCATTCTCGTTGCTGTAGGATACAGCCAGCTTCAAATATGCATTCTCGTTGCCATAGGATACAGCCAGCAAGGACACAAGATACAATGTTGCTGATTGATATTTGAAACTAGTTGAAAAACTGGCTTTTTAGAAGCAGTTAACAGATACACACACAGACGTTCTGCCAGCATATGCTGAAGGAAAGAGAGCTCTCTCTCAGTTTATTTAAACCCTATTTATTATACTCTCAGAATTCTGATGTCAAGCCAGATTAATTTCTTAAAAGAAAATAACCAAATTCCTTTGACTACTGAACTGTAGTTGCTGAAATTCATTGCTGGAAAAGAAGAGCATCACTTCAACTGCTGAATTAAACTACGGACTGTTCTACAGTTGAAGAACCTTTCTTTTCCCCATCGGACGGCTGTGAGGACTTCAGGCAACCATAGACTTTGTTCCACGTTGGAAGAGTCCACTTTGGCAGGAGTGTAAACCTGCAAGGACACAAATTTTTTTTCTTTTAAATGTTGTTTATATCTTAGTAGTGTTTAAGAATTTAGTTTTTCTCATTAAACAGTTAATTTCTTGATCTAAAGACATCTGGTTTGGTTAGCCTCATTCGGGGGTTAGTAGATGGTACAATTTCTTTCTCTAATTTGGAAAGTTTAAAATGATATGTTAGGCGATCTGTGGAGGGGCGGGACTGAATCAACAGTTTCTCCCAACACAATCAGAATCAGATATTTTGATTGGGGGCTTTGTCTTGAGCAGTCAGTCATAACAACTGTGATTGGCAATGGAGTTCGTGGCCTTCTCTGCAGTTGCAGTTATGGCTGCAGCAGGTGGAAGATTGTAGAAAGTACTTTCTTACTCAAGCACAGATGTCTCACACACTGTTCCTTCCGAAGTTCAGGTAGAAGAATGGCTCCCTGATCAACCTGGGTGGTTATGCCCACCTGCTGAGAGCCCTTCTCCCCCTTTTCCTCCTCCCTGCTGATCTCTACGGCTGCATAATTGCATCCAGGAGGAAAATGTTGCCATTTTCCTCATCACTACAGCAGCAAATCTTTAATGATGGCTAACTTTATCCATATTTACTCATTCTAGTTTTTTTTTGCAAGAGTTGTCTGCAGCTTTTGATAATGAGCAAAGAACTGAAGTTTCAATTTCAAATTCACCAAAATGGATTCAAGAAGAGACAATAAGTGTGAGGAAGACATTGACAGAGTTACAATGTATACGGTAGTATAGAAATCAACTGAAGCACCCTTGTGCTGCTGTGAATAAGATCGGCTAAATCAGCAAAGACTAAGCATAAAATCCGGAACTTCCTGCTCAGTAAGATTCAGGTGGTGCATTTACCCAGTGAGTCATTAGGGAAGCTCTCTCCTTATTTTTAACGGTACTTTTCACCACATCTGGCTCTGCCGGTCTCTAGCTGCAAAGGACAGTAGGTGTCCAAGACCTGGGTCACCGTCAGTGTTGCTCCATAACTGGTCATTGGAATGTGCTTTAGATTGAAAATATCCCATAATTTTTCCAGTGAGGAATCATGTTAACCACACTAAGAAAAAGGTGGCACATCTATTTTGTTAATTTTTGATTGGTGACATCAGTCACCCCACGCACCAGTCAAAAGAGAAGAAAGTACTATGTTGCTAATAAAGAGCAATATTTCCTTTAAGCTGCGTGACCCAAAAGTCCTGTGCAGGCCCCTTTAAGTTACTGCTCGTGTGCGGCGGTGCAAAAATATTTAACGGCCATATATTTAAATATAACACTCGGGCACCTCAAAGAAAATTAGAGGATACATTGTTAGAGAGTCATAGAAGTAACTATCTTGAAGTTCAATACATATTGATAGAGTGCTCAACCGTTGCTCCTCAAATTATTTAGTCATCGAAAGATTCCATTATGTGATTGCTCTGTAGCTCTCTTCTACCCATCCATTATATATGGTTTTACATAACATTCCTAGTGAATCACAGTTTTTTGTACATGCAGCTCATTAAAATTGTATTGATAGCTCTCCCAAAGGATCAGCGCATTTATCTAGTGTGTAGCTAAGCCATGCAAATCAGGGAATGTCTCAGCTTGAATCACTGGTCTGTACTGAGTTAACTGATCTTCGCCAGGACAGGAATTCACACCAGAACTCCAAGGTTAGAGAGGGTGGAATCACCCTGGACTCAGTTTTAATTGTTAATACTCCCTGGCACAAAAACCTGAGCATGTGTAGATATTAGATTAAGACATGATCTTGTTTAACTGCGATGCCTCCCACAGTTAAATAATTGACTGACACTTAATTGCTAAGGTTCATGTATGAATAATACCACTTGCCAGGGTAGACACTGAGAGTTGTTTCCTCTGGCTGGGGAATCTAGAGCGTGGGGCATGTTGAGGGGTCGATCAGTTAGGACTGAGATGAGAAGAAATTTCTTCACTCAGAAGGTTGTGAATCTTTGGAGTTGTCTATCCCAGAGGGTTGTGGATGCTTCACCGTTGAGTATATTCAAGACTGAGATCGATTGATGTTTGATCTCTCAGGGAATCAAGGGATATGGGGAGTTGGCAAGAAAGTGGAGCTGAGACAGAAGATCATCCATGATTGTATTGAATGGCGGAGCAGGCTTAAGGAGCCAAATGGTCTACACCTTCTCCTATTTCTTATGTTCTTATGTTCCTATGCTCTTATAAATGTTGTAATCGAGGGTGATTAGGATCCATGGAATTAATGGCTTCAGGAAACAAGGGATATGGGGATAGTGCAGGAAAATGGAGTTGAGGTCACAGATCAGCTGTGATCTTATTGAATAGCAAAGCAGGCTCGAGGGGCCATATGGCCTACTTCTGGTCCTATTTCTTATGTTCTTATGAGATGAATAAATGCTCAAAAAAACAATAAAAGGCATTATTCAGGAGGAACGTTGTTACACTGGTGAAGAGAATAAAGAATAAAAGCAGAAAATCCTGGAAATACAAAGCAGGTCTGGCAGCATCTGTGGAAATGGAAACAGAGTTAACATTTCAGGTTCAGAGTTCTGTTGCGAGGTCATTGACCTGCAATGTTGGGCTGGATTTTAATACTAAGGCAGAGGCAGTTTTGGAGGTGGGCATGCTGGCAAATTCTCGGTGGAGATCACGGATGATCTTCAGTCTCAGTTCCACTTTCTTGCCCACTCCCCATATCCCTTGATTCCCTGAGAGATCAAAAATCTATCCATCCCAGCAACTTTGGTGGAGGCATCTTATTGCAGTAACCCTCCTGAAAGTGAAGGGTAATCAATTGAGGCAGTTAACAAGCCGCTTGAGGGCTCATTGCAGGGCTAATTTAGATTTTTGAGGCGATGCACAAGAAACACGCAGGCTTAGCAGCACGTCCAAGTAAGTAAGGCGGCTGCACAGCGGTGAGCCAGTCAGAGAAGTAGGTGCAATTCCTGAGGCTGCACAAATGGTGGAAGGAGCAGAGAGGAACTTATGCAAGGCACACAGTGGTCATTGCGTGAGCAGAACTCACAGTGAGTGTTTCAGGTGGAGACATTGGGGCAATTGCAGGGCAGTGCACCTACAGGGATCAATGGGGCACAGCAGTGGGGGCGGGCAGGCAGCCGTTTCCATGCAGCTGGTGACAAGTAAGGCCATCGCTGGACCTGGGGCTTGGCTACTCTGAATTTGTGACAAATAGTGATGCGGAGCAGTGGCACCAACAACAAATGCAGCTCCTTGGTGCAGAGGGATGCAGAGGTGATGCCCAAGGGGCAAGGAGGTCACGAAGGCGATACCCTCACCATAGGGTACACTGCCAAAGAATCAGCTTCCAGGACATGTCATAGCAGCAGTGTCACCGGAGGCTGCGACTATCGAGGCAGGTGGTTGTTGATTTTTGTGCCTCGTGGAGATGGACCTCAAGCCTCGCTGGTCATATGGGCACGCCCTGCCAGTAGCCGTGAAAGTGACAGTGACCTTGAACCTCTTTGCCTCTGGGTCGTTTCAAGGGGCTGCAGCAGACCTGTGTGGCACTTTGCAAGTGGCTGCCCATCATAGCGACAGGCAGGTGATGGATGCCCTGTACGAGAGGGTATTGGAGTATATGAACTTGCAGACTGATGGGGCCACTCAGGCAAGAGGCCAGTGGGCTTTACCTCCATGGCAGGATTCCTTCAGGTGAAGGCCATCAAGGGCCCAGCAGAACAGCCAAGGGCATTTATCAATGGGAAGGGATTCCACTGCCTCAAGCATTTTCTGCAGGTGTGCGCAATGTTTCCTGGCAGTTGCCATTGATGCCTTCATCTTGAGGCATTTGCACATGCCACAGCTCTTCATGTGAGGATGGCTGCCAGGGGACAAGGGTTATCCGTTAAAGAAATGGCTGCTGACACCTGTACGCAAACCTACAACAGAGACACAGAGTCACTACAACCACTGCCATCTCAGCACAAGGGCCACCAGAGAGCAGGCTATCAGACTCCTGAAGAGGCGGTTTTGGTGCCTTAATCGTTGGGGGCCCTCTCCAGTACGCTCCCTCAAGGGTTTTTCGCATGGTGGTATGCTGAACCCTGCATAACATGGCTCTCCAAAGAGGTGTGGACATTGAGAAAGATGCGGAGGAGCATTACTCGTCTTCGGAGGAGGAGAAGATGTGAGGAAGCACGATGTTCCTGCGCTTCAAGGTCTTCCAGAGGTCCAGCTGAGGAGTCAAGCTGTTAACCAGGGTGGGTGGGGAAGCTCGGGTTTCACTGATCCAGGATTCAGTGAGGATGGCATATCCTGCAAAGCCATCTCTTGAGGCATTCATGAATGGAGACATATGGCCCATCAAGCCTGCTCCGCCATTCAATACGATCATGGCTGATCTTGGGCTTCAATTCCACTTTCCTGCCTGCTCCCCATATCCCTTGATTCCCTGCGAGACTGAAAATCTATCTATCCCAGCCTTAAATGTATTCAATGATGGAGCATCCACAACCCTCTGGGGTAGAGAATTCCAAAGATTCACAACCCTTTGAGTGTAGTAATTTCTCCTCATCTCAGTCCTGAATGATTGACCCCTTATCCTGAGACTGTGTCCCCGTGTTCTAGATTCCCTGTTCTGTGGGAACAATCTCTCAGCTTCTACCCTATCAAGCCCTTTCAGAATCTTGTATGTCTCAATTAGATTGCCTCTCATTCTTCTAAACTCCAGAGAATACAGGCACAATTTACTCAGCCTTTCATCATTGGACAACCCCCTCATCCCAGGGACCAATTTAGTAAATCTTCACTGCACTGCCTCCAGTGCAAGTATATCCTTTCTTAAATGTGGAGACCAAAACTGCACACAGTATTCCAGGTGCGGTCTCACCAAAGCCCTGTACAATTTTAGTAAGACTTCTTTTTTCCTGTACTCCAGTCCCCTTGCAATAAAGGCCAACATGCCATTTGCCGTCCTAACAGCCTGCTGCACCTGCATGTTAACTTTGTGCGTTCCTTGTACGAGTATCCCCAAGTCTCTCTGAATATCAACACTTACTAGTTTACACCTTTTTAAAAATATTCTGCTTTTCTATTTTTACAACTTGACACTTCCCTACATTATACTCCATTTGCCATCTTGTTGCCCATTCACTTAACCTGTCCATATTTCTTTGCAGCCTCTCTACATCCTCCCCGCAGCTTACCTTTCCACCGAGCTTTGTATCATCAGCAAACTTAGATACATTACTCTCTGTCTCTTCATCCAAGTCATTAATATAGAGTGTAAATAGTTGAGGCCCCAGCAATGATCCTATGGCACCCCACTATTCACAGCCTGCCAACTTGAAAATGCCCCATTTATGCCCACCTTCTGCTTCCTGACTGTTACCCAATCCTCTATCCACGCTAATATATTACCCCCAACACCAAGAGTCCTTATCCTGCCTATTAATATTTTATGTGACATCTTATCGAATGCCTTTTGAAAATCCAGGTTTCCTACATCTACTGGTTCCCCTTTATTTACCCTACTAGTTACAACTTCAAAAAACAGTAATACATTTGTCAAACATGATCTCCCTTTAGTAAAATCATGCTGACTTGTTATAATCATGCTATGCTTTTCCAGGACTACTTGCATGCCAAACTGCGTAGGCAGCATGCGATAAACAAAGCTAAGCGATCCCATAACTAATGGATCAGATCTAAGCTCTGCAGTCCTGCCACACCCAGCTGTGAATGGTGGTGGACAATTAAACAACTAACTGGAGGAGGTGGCTCCACAAATATCCCCATACTCAATGATGGGGGAGCCCAGCACATCAGTGCGGAAGGTAAGGCTGAAGCATTTGCAACAATCTTCAGCCAGAAGTGCCAAGTTGATGATCCATCTCGGCCTCCTCCTGAGGTCCCCAGCATCACAGATGCCAGACTTCAGCAAATTCGATTCACTCTGCATGATATCAAGAAATGACTGAAGGCACTGGATACTGCAAAGGCTATGGGCCCTGACAATATTCCGGGAATAGTACTGAAGACCTGTGCTCCAGAACTTGTCGCGCCCCTAGCCAAGCTGTTCCAGAGCAGCTACAACACTGGTATCTACCCAGCTATGTGGAAAATTGCCCAGGTATGTCCTGTACACAAAAAGCAGGACAAGTCCAACCAGGCCAATTACCACCCCATCAGCCTACTCTCTATCATCAGTAAAGTGATGAAAGGTGTCATGGACAGTGCTATCAAGCGGCACTTGCTTCGCAATAACCTGCTCAGTGACGCTCATTTTAGATTTCGGCAGGGCCACTCAGCACCTGACCTCATTACAGCCTTGGTTCAAACATGGACAAAAGAGCTGAGCTCAAGAGGTGAGGTGAGAGTTACTGCCCTTGACATCAAGGCAGCATTTGACCGAGTATGGCATCAAGGAGCCCTAGCAAAACAGAGGTCAATAGGAATCAGGGGGAAAACCCTCCGCTGGCTGGAGTCATACCTAGCGCAAAGGAAGATGCTTGTGGTTGTTGATCAATCATCTCAGTTCCAGGATATCACTGCAGGAGTTCCTCAGGATAGTATCCGAGGCCCAACCATCTTCAGCTGCTTCATCAATGACCTTTCTTCAATCATAAGGTCAAAAGTGGGGATGTTCGATGATGATTGCACAATGTTCAGCACCATTCATGACTCCTCACATACTACAGCAAGACCTGGACAATATCCAGGCTTGGGCTGATAAGTGGCAAGTAACTTTCATGACACACAAGTGCCAGGCAATGACCATCTCCAACAAGAGAGAATCTAACCATCTCACCTTGACATTCAATGGCATTATGATCGCTGAATTCCCCACTATCAACATCCCAGGGATTACCATTGACCCAGAAACTGAACTGGAGTATCCATATATATACCGTGGCTATAACAGCAGGTAAGAGGATAGGAATCCTGCGGCAAGTAACTCACCTCCTGACTCCCCAAAGCCTGTCCACCATCTACAATGCACAAGTCAAGAGTGTAATGGAATACTCTCCACTTGCCTGGATGGGTGCAGCTCCAACAACACTCAAGAGTCTTGACACCATCCAGGACAAAGCAGCCCGCTTGATTGGCATTCCATCCATAAACATACACTCCCTCCACCACCGACGCACAGTGGCAGCAGTGTGTACCATCTCCAAGATGCACTGCATCAATGCACCAAGGCTCCTTAGACAGCACCTTCCAAACCCGCGACCTCTACTAACTAGAAGGACAAGGGCAGCACATGAATGGGAGCACCACCATCTGCAAGTTCCCCTCCAAGTCACACACCATCCTGACTTGGAACTATATCGCTGTTCCTTCACTGTCGACGGGTTAAAATCATGGAACTCCCTTCTTAACAGCACTGTGGGTGTACCTACCTGACATGGACTGCACTGGTTCAAGAAAGCAGCTCACCACCACCTTTTCAAGGGCAATTAGGGATGGACAATAAATGCTGGCCTCGCCAGCGACGCCCACATCCCATGAATGAATAAAAAAAAGTGCAATGTGAAGACTTCTTTAATAATAGTTTCCAGCATCTTCCCAACGACTGATGTTAGGCTAACTGGCCTGTGGTTCTCTGTTTTCTCTCTATCTCCTTTCTTGAAAAGTGGCGTAACATTTGCCAACTTCCAGTCTGACGGGACCATTCCTGAATCTAAGGAATTCTGGAAAATCATAGCCAGCGCATCCACTATCTCTGCAGCTATCTCTTTTAGAACCCTAGGTGGTAGGCCATCTGGTCCCAGGGACTTGTCAGATTTTAATCCCTCAAGTTTCTCCAATACATTTTCTCGACTGATATCAATATCCTGAATTTCCTCACTCCTTTTAGCCCCTAGGTTACTGCCTATTTCTGGTTTGCAACTTGTGTCTTCTACTGTGAAGACAGACACAAAATATTTGTTCAATGCCTCTGCCATTTCCTCATTCCCCATGATGATTTCTCCTGCCTCTGCCTCAAAGGGACCAACATCTACTTTAGCAACTCTCTTCCTTTTTATGTACTTAAAAAAGCTCTTACAATCTGTTTTTATATTGCTGTCTAGTTTACTCTCATTCTATTTTTTCCCTTTTTATCAACTTTTTGGTGGCCCAAACACTGACAATACCATCTGAGAAAGGTTTTGGGTTTAGACTTTGGACCTCATTAAAAACAAAAGGGATTGAGAGAACCATGTGACCATCTCCCAAGCTGTGAAAAACTGGGAGTTTTATTACACACAAGAGAGAAGCGGCAACTGAAACTGAGCAGCAGCAGATGGCTGTGTTTCTCTTTCTCTCTCTCTCTCGCTCTCTCTCTCTCTCTCCAGAAAACATCAAGTTTTAAAACCGTCTTGCAACTATGGATGCATCAAGCCTACAGACTGCTACAGCCAGAGATTCGGGGAAGAGAGCCAACTCCAATTCTGCCTCCAAGAAAACCCTGAGCAAAGTGGGCCAGCCACAAAGTGCACTTTGATCAGCTAAGACTTCAAGAATACAACTCCAGCCGGAAGATCACCGAATCATTCAACCTCAGACTGTGTATTTAACTTTTATTTATTTTGGACTTTAATCTGACCAAAAAACCTACTTTTCACTTTGTGTGATCCTCGTGTGAATATGTAGCATATTTTTTTTATTATTTTTGATCATGTTTAGCTACTTGAGTATAATAAACTTACCTCTTTCTTGTTTAAACTCAAGAAAACCTGTCTGATTGGTTCTTTCATGTTCACATTAAAGGTAAAAGGCAAAACACTCACTGAGGTGGTAAGCACAAACACTGTTTTAAGAAAAAGTATAAACCCTGTTATGGTCAAATAAGAGGAAGGGCAAGAGGGGCGACTGTGATCCTATCCTCACCTGGCCGTAACAGCATGGACTACACAAACAAGGATGAAGCTCCAACCCCTTCACATGGAAATAGTAACATGCTTGTGGATGGACGCCCATCATGCCCTCACTGACTTCTTGCCAAACTGCCCCTCTGGCTATTTCAAGGGCCTCCTCCTCCATGGCAGTCAGTATAGCCATATACGCCACTCCACCTCCGGAGTGATCCCTTTTTTGCATGTTGTGTCCTCTTTTTTTCCTGTAAAGTCAAGAGCAAGAGAGTTACAGTCCTGGAGTTCTTCCTCACTGCTTACTGCAGTTCACTCACATGTGATATCCATGGCTCCAGTGTCACCTCCTCCACAAGTGCTTGTGGTGTGAGCTTTGCACACATTCAGGAGTGAACCTGGGCACACATATCCTCAATGTTTCCTGAGCACTATGTGTCCTCAGGCTGCTCTACTCATAGGTTTGTTGGCGACTAGACCTGGAAACCTTTCATCTGGGTGTAGCATTGTACTCACCTTGCCAGACCTCTAAAGGTTGTTGAAACGCTTCATGCAATGCACCCTTGACTTGCTGACCACACTGGGGACTGCTCACTTCTTGAGCCACCTTCATCCATGCTTGCTTTGTCTGACTGGCTGGCCTCCTCCTGCTACTTTCCGGAATCGGGATGCTCCTCTGGGCTGCCACCGCCTCTGACAGCACCTCCAGGGAGGCATTGGCAAATTGTGGAGCTGCCATTCCACAGGTGTATGCCATGCTGCTGCTCCGCTACATTCCAGCCCTGCTATTGCCAAAGATGGCAGTGGTAAAAACCTGGCTGCCAGGTGCCCTTTAAATCAGACCCGCCACATTTACATACCGCCTTGCCTCCTCAGCACATCTGTCACCCCTAATTGGAAGGTGAATGTGCCAGCGGGCCACTAGTTGGCTGTCTGCCTCTTTCAAAATATTGCTGGACGCCTGGCAGCAACATTGAGCGGGGTTGGGACCCAGAAATGGTCCTGACCCTGGATTGAAAATTCAGCCCGTTAACTCTGTTTCTCTCTCTCCACAGATGGTGCCAGACCTACTGAGTATTTGCAGCATTTTCAGTTTTTATTTCAGATTTCCAGCATCGCAGTATTTTACTTCTGTATATGTAAAGTATATATGGTTTCAAGCAAAAATGCTACTGCAGTATTTTCTATTGATATTGTTCTGAAGGGTATTTAAACAATGAGCAACAATTTTGTAGCCAATTTGCATGGTACTGAAACAAGGAAGGTCAATATTTTATCAACACGCAAGGTTTAAGGAAGTTACTGAAACAATGAAGCCCTGTGCAATTAGAAACATGTCTGTTTAATCCTGGCAATATTTCCATATACCTGCGAGGGAGTAAGAACATCTCCCACCAGCAAATCTATCTGCGCAACTAAAATTGACATGCTGCCATGGAGATAGATTTTGGGACTGCAAAATTCAGCTCCATAGCGTCTGTAGTTTCAGTGCCACGGGTGCCATTTTGGTCCCAAAGTGGCGTTCGTGCTGCGTGTACACTCTTCTGGTGCAGCCTGCGTCAGACGCCATTGTGGGGAGATCAGTAATGTGAGCTTTAGAAGCGTGCACTGAAAATTACCAGAGTAGGCGGATTGTGAGTCAGTCAGTATATAATGCTGACTTGATGCTAGAGCTGTTATTTTTGACCTCACCATTTCATCTAACACCCTCTCAAACACACATAGCTGAATATGTGTTTGGCAGCAGGAAGGACTCCCCAGCCTGCGCTGTTTAAAGGGCTCATCAACTACTTTCAGATTAGTTGCTGATTAATTTCTACCAGCTCCTTCTGAGTTTGTAGAAGTGCATGATGGTTTGCAGAGTTGTTTAAAGTTAGTGAAGTTGACAGGGAGTGGTATTGCATGTGGAGAAGGCATTAGTTTTGACTTCAGGTGTTCCGGTCAGACCACTTGCTCCCAGTCATGGGTGCTATAGTTACCATCCCCCCTTGAGCTGCACCATGAGAGGGAGATGGAGCAGAGGCAGCAAAGAAGAGGACAAGCTGCTCGCAGAGGAAGGAGTGCTCTCAACAGGAGGCCATAATGCAGGGACCTCTTTACTCCAGAGAGTTGTATATTCCAAAAAAAAAACAACTTTTAGATTAGATTAGATTAGAGATACAGCACTGAAACAGGCCCTTCGGCCCACCGAGTCTGTGCCGAACATCAACCACCCATTTATAGTAATCCTACACTAATCCCATATTCCTACCAAACATCCCCACCTGTCCCTACCACCTACCTATACTAGTGACAATTTATAATGGCCAATTTACCTATCAACCTGCAAGTCTTTTGGCTTGTGGGAGGAAACCGGAGCACCCGGAGAAAACCCACGCAGACACAGGGAGAACTTGCAAACTCCACACAGGCAGTACCCGGAATCGAACCTGGGTCCCTGGAGCTGTGAGGCTGCGGTGCTAACCACTGCGCCACTATGCTGCCCTATGTTAAATCATCCTAAGCAACCATTGAATAGCATGTGAAGAAAGAGAGAACATAATACCCCATTATTATTTACAGTGGAAATTCCAATAAGTAGGTAGTAGCAGTAAAATTCCAACTTCCACAATCTGCATGAGCACCAACAATGATGCCATTGAGAGTGCAAGTTTCAGTCTGGAGCACGAGGGGGGCTAAGGCTTCCAGTTTTTAATTTTTTTAATGTATGTCTCAGCATCTGGGAATTTCCCATTTTTCTCTTTCCTGCTCTTGTTTTCTTCTGGCCAGAAATAGCCCTCTTTACTTCACTCACACTGCACTATGAAGCCTGGGCATCTGGCTCAGTGCCTTACAAGTCACCTGATGTGCATGACCCAGCATGAAATGCAAAAGCAGCAGTTAAGCAGTCCCCTGCATGACTAAGACAATCAACTGCTGTCTAAGTCAACCGACACACACCTCCGTAACAGTACTATCTGATTTTGGAAATTTGTGCTCTCTGGTCAAAACTGAAATATTGGTGCTAAGTGGGAGATAAATGGGCAAAAAGTGTATACTGTCTGCAGAAACCTGCTGCATGAGTGGAATATTCAGTCTTTGCTAAATTCAATCTGTAATATTAAAACATTAAAAATCAATCCAATTCAGCAGAATGAATTGAAACTGGAACATGACTGTTCTAACTCTGCTATTGCACTTTTAAAGTTATAATTTTTTTGTATTGCACAGCAGTGGGCTAATTGGACAACCCTGCGCCAGTAAGTTGTGACCAATGTGTGTCCTAGGTGTATGAGATCTCTGGGGGCAAAAATCCAAAGGGCTGCCGCTTCTGGATCATAGGAGCCTGCCTACAGAGAGCACAGCATTGAAGGGGGAATATCTCATGGAAGTGCTGTGAGCTCTAATCACACAGAATAAAAACTTCTCATAATCCCTTTCTAATTCATATCAATTTTTTTTCTACTTACTTTTGTAATACTTACTGCAAAATACAGATTTTAAGTCCGATCAATGGACTAATTTTCCCATTGTACAAACATAATTTTGACAAAATGCTGCGACAAACCAGCTAGAAATCACTAGTGTATTTACAGGTTAGAAAATTTGTGTTGACGTGTTATTAAACATTTATGTTTAATTTTCATTTGATTTTGCACTGAAAATTATCCAAAAGGTTTGTGAAATTTTAAGTACTAATGTAAAGAGTGTCATAGAGTCATTTATAGCACAGAAGGAAATCATTCGGCCCATCGGGTCCATGCTGGCTCTCCACAGAGCTATGCAGTTAGTCCCTGGCTTGAACCACGTAGCCCTGCAAGTCTATTTCTCTCAGGTGGCCATCCAACTTCCTCTTGAAGTCATTGATCGTCTCCGCTTTTACCACCCTTGTGGGCAGCGAGTTCCAGGTCATTACCACCCGCTACATAAAAAAGTGCTTCCTCATATTCCCTGCATCTTTTGCCCAGAACTTTTATTCTCTGTCTCCTCGTCCTTGGACTATTTGTTAATGGGAACAGTTTTTCCTTGTCTAACTTATATAAGCCTGTCATAACCTTGTACACTTAGATTAAATCTCCCCTCAATCTCCTTTGTTCCAAGGAGAACAAAACCAGATTTTCCAACCAAACCTTATAACTAAAATTCTTCATCCCTGGAGCCATTCTGGTAAATCTCCTCTGTATCCTCTCAAGGACCCTCATATCCTTCCTGACGTGTGGTGACCAGAACTGGGCGCAATACTTCAGTTGGAGCCTAAACAGAGCTTTATAAAGGTTCAGCATAACTTCCCTGCTTTTGTACTCAATGCCTCTATTTATGAAGTCCAAGATCTCATATACTTTACTAACCACTCTCAATATTTCCTGCCACCTTCAAAGATCAATGCACATGCAACCCCAGGTTCCTCTGTTTCTGCACACTCTTTAGAACTGTGCCATTAAGTATATATTGCTTCTCCCTATTTCTTCTGCCAAAATGCATCTCCTCACACTTGTCAGTATTAAATTCCATCTGCCACCTTTCTGCCCATTCTGCTAGTCTATTGGTATGTTCTGTTGCAGGCGGCTCACATCATCTTCACTGTTTGCCACACCTCCAAGTTTGATGTCGTCAGCAAATTTTGAGATTCTACTCTTTATTCCAAGATCCTAGTCATTTATATATAGCAAAAAAGCAGAGGTCCCAGCACTGACGCTTGGGGAACACGACAGTCTACCGTCCTCCAGTCTGAAAAGCAACCATTTACTACAACACGCTGTTTTCTGTCCTTAAGCCAATTTTTTAAAATCCAATTGGACACTGACCCTCCTTATCAAGTGCTTTCTTAAAATTCATATAAACAACATCAATTGCATTCCTTTCATCAAACGTCTCTGTTACTTCATCAATAAATTCAATTAGATTAGTCAATCCATGGTGGTTATATTAATTAACTTGAACCTCTCTAAGTGTCCATTGATATTTTCCATGATTATCGTTTCTAAAACCTTACCCACCACAGATGTTAAACTAACTGGCCTGTTGTTGCTAGAACTGTCCTTATACCCTTTCTTGAATAAGGGCGCCACATTGTCACTCTCCAACCCTCTGGCACCTCCCCCATATCAAATTGGAAGATTATGGCAAGTCTTTTCGGTATCTCCAATACCCCTTCCTTTAGCAACTTGGGATGCAAGCCATCCGGACCAGGTGACTTATCGACCCTAAGCATAGCCAGCCTTTTTAGTACCTCCCCCTCTCAATTCTTATCCTATCCATTGCCTCTACTCTCTCTGCTTCTACTGATACTTTGTCAGCCTCCATTTCCTTAATGAGTATTTTGTATCAGTGTTCAATAAGTATACTAGCCTTGCCCTGTACCTTTAAGCATATATTACCCTCTCTGTCCCTAACAGATCCCTACAGGAGTAGCCCGAAAAGGTAAATTAAATTGGACCTGATGAGGAATGAATGAGAAGGCGAAGGACTAAATGGAATCCTGAACCATTAGGTGCTCTCTGAATTGTAATCATATTTTGCACTATGTCAAGTTTCTCAAAAGAGAAAGCAATACTGATTCCGTTTTATACATTACTGCACTGCAACGCTAAACTCCTCTTTAGTATAATTAGTACCATAATCAATGTCTTATCTCAAACCTGGTCAGCTATATCTATAAAAGCATTGCTTCTGTGTGGGAATGATGATTGGTCACTCCCATTTTGTGGGACTATGAATTCTTGTCTCAGTTCCAAAGAAGATTAAAAGCTGATTGCAGGCTACTCTGACAGATAAAAGAAAAAACATTCTCCATTGATCCAATTAACAATAACTGCATCAATAGTAAACATTGGAAAGGATTGCCTTCCATTAGAGTACACTTTAAACAAGTCCATGCATGCATTACTAGTAATTATACAGTTAGAGCTCACTTCTAAGGAATGCAATTAAAATAGATAAGCGGTTAATCAAAAATATGCACACTTGTTTAATTTTTATATTCCTAAATTCTTTTTGCCTTATACCTAGAGACACAGCCATGATTCTCTGGCTGGAGATGTAAAGATTACATTTCAGAGGCTAACTAACTACCAACATTTAATGTAGGCATAGCCCCTCTCACTCCACTTATATTTAATATCAGTGTTCATTAATACCAGTCACATTGAAAGTCTTTCAGCTAGATTTCCTCTTTTGCTTAAAAGAAGCAGGTCCAATTTGCATACGAGCAGTGAATCCAGCACCTTGTTCCCTTCAACCTTGTACTATAGAAGAATCAGCCAACCTAAATGCTTAGATTTCTGGAGTTGGGGCTCTGTCACCTACTGTTGGACCGCTGGTAGCCATCCTCATTTGTCTGCACTGCTCTCTGTGTGCCAATGAATGTGACCACCAACTTCAAATTTTGTACTACAGGGTCATTTTAGGCCAGGGCCACAGATAATCTGTGCAACATTTGCCAGGCAGCAGGGTGTCAATTTGCCAAATAACTGATGCACTTTACAGGTGAGGGGGCAGGTTCATTAAATTTGGCATCACAACAAAGCACCAGCAAGATAGAGCCATCCACTTTTATGGGGTTGTTGGTTTACCAAAGGTACAGGGCAATTGATATCACCTATACTGCTTTGCATGCTCCCACAGAATAGCCCCTCAACTACCTCAACAGGAAGGGCTTTCACTCACTCTATGTATAGACTGTGTAACAACATGCAGAGGATGCATCACCTAAATGCCTAATATGCTGGAAGTTGTCACAATGCCTTTATACTGTGAAATTCAAACCTCTGTGACTTCTTCAAGGAATAAAATCACATCAACAGATAGCTTCTGGCTGACAAATCTAGTCCTCTGCTTCCAAAGATAATAAACCAAGTAAATTTTCTTCCCCTCGGTTACTTTTAAAGCATGTAACATCCTGCCTTATTCAAGTTGAATACTTGAATGGAAAAAGAAAGAACTTGCATTTATATAGCACATTAATATATCCTCAAAGCACTTTGCATCTAATTGATTTTTTAAATTGCAGTTACTACTTCAGCAGCCATTCCGTACCTATCAAGGTTCCATAAATGGCAAATAAGATAAATGACCAGTTAATCTGTTTTTGCTGGTATTGCTTCTGAAGAATGTTGGTCAGAATACAAGTACTGCCTTTACCTTTCTTCAAAAATTGTGATGGAATCTTTTATGCAGACGGAACAGGAAGACAGGACGTTTGCTTAACATCTCAGCTGAAATATATCACCTCTGACAATGAAGGGTAGGTAGTTAGAATGAAGGGTAGGTAGTTAGTTTGATCTTAGAGTAGGTTAAATGTTCGGCACAACATCGTGGGCTGAAGGGCCTGTACTGTGCTGTACTGTTCTATGTTCTATGTTCTATAACATCCCTCAGTTTTGCATGTTAGCCCTTATTATGAACTCAGTTCCTGAAATTGAACTTGAACCCACAATCTTCTAACTCAGAAGTGAGAATGCTACCAACTAAGCCAAGTTGACATTGACGCCAGCACAAAAAACACCTTGGATGGTCAGCAACAACCTACCATGTAAAAATAATATCCATGATTCTTGTGTACCAACTGGTTTGCAGTGCAGTTTAGCAAATGTGACTGATTGTTATGTTCTGAAGGGGATAGTCAGTATATAACAAATGTATATCTACAGTGTGTAGATACTGTTATCCATTTGCTGTTTAATACATTTGTTGGCAAGGTATAGCCAATCCAAGGGAAACGTTTCTTCTACCACGTTGTGTAGTGAAGATACACACCAGTTAAAGTACAGAACAAGGGTTTTCTACTCAAATCCTTGGCTAGCTACAACTGAGATATTGGGAGCTCGGTAAGGGCACACTCATGAGAAAAATATTTAGAGTAAAAATGTAACAATAGATGCTATAAAAATCTTTGTAAACTTATTTTAATGTATTTATCTATGTGAGTGCTGTCAGTTCTCTACTTTTGGCAACCAATGTGAGAATAAAGAAAATCTAATTGAGTCAAACTTCCTCTGCAGTTCTCCACATGTTTCTGTTTTGTATCAAATTTGGTTTCAAACCCACCAGGAACTTTGTTCATACTGCCCAAACTCACCAATTTAGTCCACTAATCCAGTGTCTCAAATCTAGGACACTGTATTTTTGGTCTTCTTGATGTTGAGACCACCAAGATTGGGTTTGTTGCTGCATAGTTTCATTCTTATTCATGTGAACTTGACCTGCCTACAGCTCACCATTTTAATCCCTCCTCCCATTCCTAATCTGACCTTTCTATGTCTGGCCTCCGACACTGTTTGAACCAAGTTTAATGAAAGCTTCAAGAATCCTATCTGATCTTTCTGCCAGGCACTCTGGAGGCCCCTGGTGTCAACATTGATTGTACTAACTTCAGATCTTAGCTTTATTCCCCTTTCTCTTTATAGGGGGTGCTGGGCATTGAAATAGTTAGATTCTGGAGAGGAAAGGGGCCATGTTGACAGACGTCCAGATACTTTTTTTATTCATTCATGGGATGTGGGCGTCGCTGGCTAGGCCAGCATTTATTGCCCATCCCTAACAACCCTCGAGAAGGTGGTGGTGAGCTGCCTTCTTGAACCGCTCCAGTCCGTGTGGGATAGGTACACCTGCAGTGCTGTTAGGAAGGGAGTTCCAGGATTTTGACCCAGTGACAGTGAAGGAACGGTGAATTTGGTTCCAAATCAGGATAGTGTGTGGCTTCGAGGGGATTTTGCAGGTGGTGGTGTTCCCATGCATTTGCTGCCCTTATCTTTCTACATGGTAGAAGTCGCGGGTTTGGAAGGTGCTGTCGAAGGAGCCTTGGTGTGTTGCAGCAGTGCATCTTGTAGATAGTACACATTGCTGCCACTGTGCGTCAGTGGTGGAGCGAGTGAATGTTTATGGATGGGGTGCCAATCAAGCTGCTTTGTCCTGGATAGTGTCAAGCTTCTTGAGTGTTGTTGAAGCTGCACCCATCCAGGCAAGTGGAGAGTATTCCATCACACTCCTGACTTGTGCCTTCTAGATGGTAGACAAGCTTTGGGGAGTCAGGAGGTGAGATACTCACCGCAGGATTCCTAGCCTCTGACCTGATCTTATAGCCACGGTATTTATATGGCTACATCCAGTTCAGTTTCTGGTCAATGGTAATCCCTAGGATGTTGCTAGTGAGGGATTCAGCGATCGTAATGCCATTGAATGTCAAGGGGAGATGGTTAGATTCTCTCTTGTTGGACATGGTCATTGCCTGGCACTTGTGTTGCGCGAATGTTGCTTACCACTTATCAGCCCAAGCCTGGATCTTGTCCAGGTCTTGCTGCATTTCTACACGGACTGCTTCAGTATCTGAGACGTCGTGAATGGTGCTGAACATTGTGCAATCATCGGCGAACATCCCCACTTCCGACCTTATGATTGTAGGAAGGTCATTGATGAAGCAGCTGAAGATGGTTGGGTCTAGGACACTACATTGACTTGCAGTGATGTCCTGGAGCTGAGATAATTGAGTTTTTGGTACAGCATTTAGTAAATGCCGACCAGTCTAAAGCAAGCTCCTCGGTTACACAGTTTTCGAGGAGGCTGAAACTGGTTTTGTGTGTCATTTTGTTATTGACAGCTTCTTTAACTTGCACAACTGTGCAAAAACATTTAAGAAGTACTTTCACTAAATTTCTAAACACACTGGTTTGGATATTTTTTGTGGGAGCAAGGTTGTAAATGATCTTGATGTTCATGCTCACTCGCTGCCGGTTTATTTGCCGGAACTGTTCCTCAGGCACCGGATTGCAGCCGGAATCAATTTGCAAGGTGCCTGCGGACACTTCCGGTGGGGGACATGTGTGGAAAATGAAAAAGTGAAACACGTTTAAGCGGAGTTTGGGATCGGGATTGAGATCGACTGGTGAACGAGGAAAGGCTGTGAGTTCGATCTACTATTGGATCGGGTGTAGTTTATGGGGTTAAATTGCCTCGAGCTTCGCCTTTGTGTACGCCCCCCCCCCCTTTTACTCCAGATATCAGCTGTTTATGTCTCTCTGTTACAGGTCAGTAATTTTCGAACATGGGTAGATTACGGAAAAGGCACAACTGGAAGGCACGACTTCAGGTCAAGACTGTGGAAAACTCTTCCGAACAATCCAGCGATGGGGTTAAAGTTGAAATTGAACTGGAAGGTGTGTATGAAAAATTTGCCTTACTCAACCCCATCCTTCATCTGAACAGCTTCAATATGATCTGTACTCCCTGCAAAAAAAAAGAAATAGCCGGGGTAAATCTCGCTGCAGCCTGCTGCCTCAGAAAAATAATTTTAGTTGGATTGAGCCTTTTTACTTAAATCTGTTGCCAGACGTGGTACACCACTATTCGTAGTTAAAGTCTGGATCCCAAGAATAAAGTATACTGTGTATTTCAATCTTGTAGCACAGTCCTTCTAGTAATAGCAATATTGACTGCCACTGGTACCTATTCTAGGATAAACACAGTGGGCTGAATTTTTACCAGCCCCTCGACGTCGGGGGTCGTGGTGGGGGAGCCGGTAAAATTTTGCCGGGAGAGGCTCGCCTCGATCCCCGACATCGAGAAGGCTGCGCCGCATTTTACAGGTGGTGGTGGTGGGACCTCAGTGCGACCCCCCCTCGCCGACGCCGAGTGGCAGGGCCTTCATTTAGATATTTAAATGTATTATAACAATATGCTCAATAACTTACCTAGTCCCGGCTGCCAGCCACAACTCGCGCACCTTCGGAACTCCAAATTTCAATCCTCCCCATGGAACTCCAAATGGAGTTGAGGGGGGAGGATTGAAATTATCAGAGTGGCGGGGGGAGTAGGAAAAACAATTCTTATTGGATGGTGGGAAGAGGTTGAAGGGCAAATGTGAAGAGGTTGGGGGGGAAGTTTGGGTTGGGAGTGAAATTGATTTTTATTAATATCAGGCAATAAAACAACCATTGTGGGGGTTGGGTGAGGGCCTGCAGCCTTTCATAGTTTATTTTCAATAAAATGTACATTGTTAAACCTTTAAAATTTCAAATTAATGCTAAGGGTTTGAAGCCTTTTAAAACTGGCGCCTGTACGGTGGCACTGGACGCTGTTGCCGGGGACGTAATGGCTGCTCTTCCCCCTCCGTTTAAATGAGCCCCTGCGTGAAATATCGCGGGGGCTCAGTGGCGCCGCTTCCGTGTCGGAAGGCCGCCGAATTCAAAGTGCACCGCCGTGATGTGCGGTGCGCTAATAAAATTCAGCCCAGTATGTCCAATCTCACCATTCGGCCCATTGTGTCTGTGCGACCAAAGAAGTACTGTCCAGCTTAATCCCACTTTCCAGCTCTTGGTCTGTAGCCTTGTAGCTTACAACACTTCAAATGTGTATCTAGGTATTTTTTAAATGCGATCAGGGTTTCTGCCTCTCCCATTCTTTCAGACAGTGAGTTCCTGACCCCCACCATCCTCTGAATGAAAATATTTCTTGTTAATTTTCCTCTAGGCCTTCTGGCAATTACTTTAAATTTATGGTCCCTGATTATTGACCTCTCTGCTAAGAGAAAAAGGCCCTTCCTATCCATTAGACCCTTCATAATGTTACACACACCAATTAAATCTCCCCTCAGCTTCCTGTAGATATCGAGATAAGGTTGAAAGGAGCTCCCTGCCGCTGTTTGTGTATACGCACGTGTGCTGAATTTAATTTAATTTCATGAATGAATTTCATTTATAGGAAGGGGAAAACAAGTAGATTCTAGAATATTCTTTAACCTTGGTTAGAATTTTAATAATTTAATGGTAACTTTGTGAACAAAGATTTGTTTTGCAATGAATACTAGAAAGTTGAGCCAGAAATTCATGCGGCACATCTCGATTCAAGTAATAAAATAACATTTCCGTGCACTTTTTATACCTGTGAATTATGAAAGATATGTGTTGTAAATTTTTTTTGTAAATATCCTCTGGTTGTTCTCTATCTCCATTACTGTCTCAATGTTGAACAAATTAGGGGGAGATGGTGGCATAGTGGTAATGCCCTTTAAGGAAGGAAATCTGCCATCCTTACCTGGTCTGGCCTACATGTGATTCCAGATCCACAGCAATGTGGTTGACTCTTACTGCCCTCTGAAATGCACTCAGTTGTCAAGGTCAATTAGCGACGGGTAACAAATGCTGGCCTTTCCAGTGACACCACATCTCGTGAAGGAATAGAAAGAAGTAACACAAAATTTGAATGAAATTTTAAAATCACTTATTCTGTTGCAGATAAAGTTACACTAAAAGGAGTGGATGAGAGTAATGCACTGGTTCTACCAGCAAAAAGGGTGAAAAGAAAACAGGTGACCGAAGATGTTAGAAAACTGAAGCAACCTCTGAGCAAGAAGCAGAGGAAACAGTTGGAGAAAATACTGGAACAGAAAGAAAAGAAAGCTCAGGTTAACTATGAAGCTCACTAATAAACATTGGTGTATATAGGCAAAGCCCTGTTTAAATAAGGGTGTTTTAACACTGATATCCCTTTAAATTTGCATGTTTTTGATTTCTGATGGTAGATGATTGTTTAAGATAAATAAGGGGCTGAAATTCTAGAGACCTGCCCTGCTGCTGGAATAAAGAAGAAGTGGGACATCCTGCAGCCATTGACACCAATCCTGTCCCAAATCCCGGGAATGCGGTCATTAACATGTTCAGAATGAGTGCATCATACCTGCAAAGGTACATCAGCAGCATATAGCTGCCCCACGATAGGTACCTGGGCTAAGAAAGAGTGGCTGTAATGGCAACTATACCTCCGATACAGTAAGATTATTGATTCCCTCCAGGATTGACTTTCTTACGTCTGCCAGGGTCTGAGGCATCAGGAGGATTCACGCCAGCTCTTGTCAGCTAGTATGAGCTGTGTTGCGGCCTTTTAAGGATGATATTCCTGGGGCAGCCAAGAGCTTTCCTTGGCATGGCCCCTTGACATGAGGGCAGGTAAAAGATCTGTCCATGGCCCAAACTCCAAACCACCCCCCCAACTCCCCTCAGCTGAGAAATTATTGGAAATTCACCCCAATTGTGTCTTGGTACAAGGTGCAATTTCATAGAAATTCATCATAAGATTCTATTTAATTAACTGTCCAAAATTGCAGGTTTTTCTAAATGATCGACTGTTTATCCCTATAATAAAACACTCAATGCCAAAATACCATTAAACTTGCTGATTATAACAAGACATGGTCAAGGCATTGATAGAGTGCAAAAAGCAATAAGCTTTTACCTGTCTTGCTTAACAAAATGTACATATTTTTCTGTTGCTCTAAACCATTCCAACATTTTTCCATTTTCCGTCACAGAGAAAAGATATTCTGAATAAATTGGCAGAATGCCAGGTCTCAGAGTCCGAGTTGAAGCTTTTCTACACCACCTCTAAAATAGGCACCGGAAAACGCATGTACCAGCCTAAGCTGTATGTCATTTTTTAAATCTTTCATCAAGAGAATTATTTGGTGAATTAAAGTTCCATGGTTTGAATGGGCACTGAATGCTTTACATTCACCTCAAGTGCACTATGGAAAGATTCTGGTTGTTGTAGAACTGGAAACTTCTTCTGCTTGATCTAAAATATATTTAAATTTCAAAAATGATTTTGTATTTATTTTTAATTTGTATACCTAAGTTTCAACCTGTTGTCAAACTTGTACTAGAATTTGTAGTTGAATTTTTGAATTGTAATTGAAAGAATTAAAGTGTTTTGTTGGCAACTTCCAATTTGAGAAATGTTAGACATAAAAAAGCTGACAAAAGCAGCACTTGCCATATGTCTCCATGTTCTGAAATAACAGGGTATTTATCCAGCTCATCCTCACATCACTCAATGCCATTTACTTTTGACACTCCATTTGTACTTTTGTGTCATCAAAGATCAGCTTGAGTGCCTGTTGTGATTGAAGCATTTTTATTCTAAGGATTAAAGTGGGAAGAGTGGAGATCCAAGCACAATTGTCCTACATGGGAGGTGGCAGTTTGCTGAAGGAAGAATATTTTAGTTTTATCTTTCCTTGAACCATTTTTGGCCAAGATAACTCATCTACGGGAACTATAAAATCAATGTTTACCCTACAGCATGTAAATTGGATGTCATATATTCAGTTGCTGAATACTGTTCCATGCATGAAGGATGCCTGAATAACTTGGTGACAGTTTATCCGTTTTATACTTGCCGTTACTCATGGAAAAGCATTGTATTAATTCCTACTTAGTATTCTCTTTTTGATTTGATGGAAAGGTTTGACACTGTTTCTATATTTTAGGTCTGAACAGGAACTTAGCGGTGAGTGCAGAATCAGCAGTGTTAGCGGGGCCAATAGGAAAAGACTCAGAAGAAACTCTGAGGTTGTGGAGAAAGCACCAGAGTCTGAGAGCAGCACAACTTCAGACAGTTCAGATGAGGAAGAACAAGTGAACAATGCAGAGAAGATGGAAAGTGACAGCGCACGATCAGGTACAGAAGAGAAGAATGTCAACAACAATGAACAAATTCAAAACTCCTCAAACAGTCCAGAGGCAGTGACTGAGAAACCGTCAGCATTGGTGACTGTTAATAAGAAAACCAGCCAAAACCTGATGCAGCAGCCTTTCTCAGAACCTGCCATTTTCATTCCAGTGGATAGAACCCCAAAGATTCAGGTGCTTAATTTTGGTATACTGTAAAATATGCTATTTTCATTCATAATTTTAGTTCAGTCTTGATTTGGAGTTAGTAATTCACATTGACAGCAGTCAGTATTCTTAAAATGCAATTCTCATATTATAGTAATTTCCCTATGACTAATATCATACTGTGATGCGTAGAAATCATGTCACGCTGCCATCTTGTGCACATACATATTGCAGGTTTGTTATTATATGCCTACCATAGTGACTGAACTGATATGAGAGGAGTACAAACCCTACTTGTTACAGAGAAAATGGTATTCTTTTCTTTTAGATTCCCTTATGAGTATGTCAACTGTAAAAACTGTCAACTGAACAGATCAAAATGGATCAGAAAGTTTTTTTTTTAATGGTGTCTGTCTTTGTCCCGGTGTTAAATATTTCCATAGTAGTTTCTAATTTTGATACTGCTGCGATTATGAAATGGAACTGTTGGAAGTACATTGTTTAGAAAAGAGGGATTTAAAGTAGTATGTTGTTTGCAGTTGGTAACCTCATTATTAATTTGCCAACTTGTTGCCATTTTAACACTTCCTATGCCATGCACATACCTAGATTTGAATAAATGTCTCTTGACTGTTTGACCTAAAGCATTTGCCTCCGAATTACAAAGCTACAAGTTTGTTCTGGGAGTTTTTGTTAATCAGTGAATTTCAGCAACTCTTGATGCCAGCCACCAGAGTTGGGTCATCTGTGGAAAGGGGAACGCTGAAAAAAGTCCAGTTTATAAACATCTTTCAGCAGACTCATTCCTGCACCTATTTATGTTAATCGACAAGCGTTTTTATTAGCAATTTATAGTTGTGTCAGTGAACCATCTTGAAAGACGTTCTCTGATTGTTCTTCCAGGAAGCTCGTCTGCAGTTACCAATTCTAGCAGAAGAGCAAGTTATCATGGAGGCCATTAAACATAACCCTGTGGTCGTTGTGTGCGGTGAGACGGGCAGTGGTAAAACTACACAAGTGCCCCAGTTTCTGTACGAAGCTGGATATGCCAGGTATATTGCACTTTATGCTTAAAAATGGTGTAGCTAGATACTGATATATATAAAATGTATTCATTGCTTCTTAAGATAAACATAGATAAGCACAGGGTATTTGCAAATTGTATTTTACCCATTTTACTACTGATGGAAAATGGTTTCTTTCTGTACAATCATCTAATTTTACCCTACAATACCCATTATTCATGGGATAGGCAACACTGGCAAGGCCAGCATTTGTTGCTCATTCCTAACTGCCCTTGAGAAGGTAGTGGCAAGCACTGAGTAGCTGAATGGTTTGCGAGGCAATTTCGGAGGGCAATTAAGAGTCAACTATAGACCAGACCAGGTAAGGAAGACAGATTTCCTTCCCTAAAAAGTCCCATTAACTGATAACTATCTTCTTATTCTGCTTGATTTATTTAATTGAATTTAAATTCCCCAGCTGCCATTATGGGATTTGAACTTGTGTGTCTGGATCATCAGTCCAGGTCTCTGGATTACTAGTCTAGTAACATAACCACTATGCTACGTATCTCTCTGTATTACAGCATTCAACATGGGAGTTTACCTGCAAATGCTAGAGTGGTGAGATTCTAATACCCATTATACTTGTGTCAGTTGTATGAGTATTCTGTCAAATAACAGGATTTACAAGATATTTTTATGTAAAGGAATTCTTCAGGCACATGATTAGTTGGGTTAGTGCATTATTCCTAGTACAATTTACTATCACACAACACAAAAAAGACATGTCATACTTTGGTCAGCTTATGACTGGGTATCAATAAAACAGTTCCCTTACTATGTCTATTTCTGTTTTTAATATGAACTAGGCTGTTCAGGATGTTTTGCCTTTGTTCATAAGATCTTTCCTTTTATGATTAATAATCACCAGAGGTAATGAGGATTGTCCGTGAGTCAAATCACGTAGCCCCTTGCTTTTAGGAAATGGGATCTCAGTACTTAGTGCAAATTTTGTGTTGTCAGAATGTTTAGTTATTGAATTCAATCCATAGTTATCCCTAATTATTGCTTAGAAAAACATTGTAAAGTGTGAATCTATTTGGCTGTAAGCATCAGACCATAAACATTTCTCTGATCATTGTCCACAGTAGTAATGGAATCATTGGCATTACAGAGCCCAGGCGAGTAGCAGCTATAAACATGTCACAGCGAGTTGCAACCGAAATGAATCTTTCAGACAGGTAAAAATGTTTCTTAATCTGAACTGAAATTTGTTACTTCTTGAAAACATAATATGGATTTTGGTGGGGGGTGGGTGGTAATTGGTCCAACAGTGTTCAAGATTTTGCCCTATTGGACCATGTGTGCACACGAAGGAGCCTTTGAGACATACATAAAGTTTAAATCCATCCTTGCACTAATCTGGTTATATTTCAGGTTGCTGATGCTAACAGATCTTGCTGTGCTGATTTGGGATTTATCCTTCATTGAGGCAACAGTACCAAAAAAACAGTAGTTTTGCAAACCTTCAGGCCCACAGAGTTCAAACTAAACAAACCAGCATATATTAGAGAGCGGTTAATAAAGCATACGGTATCCTGGGCTTTATTAATAGGGGCATAGAGTACAAGAGCAACAAAGTTATGTTCTACTCGTATAAGACACTAGTTTGGCCTTAGCTGGAGTATTGCGTCCAGTTTTTGGAGCCGCACTTTAGGAAAGACATGAGGGCATTGGAGAGAATACAGAAAAGATTCACGAGAATGGTTCCAGGGATGAGGAATTTCAGTTATGAAGATAGATTGGAGAAGTTAGGACTGTTTTCCTTGGAGAATAGAAGGCTGAGAGGCGATTTGATCGAGGTATTCAAAATCATGAGGGGTCTGGACAGAGTAGATAGAGAGAAACTGTTCCCACTCGTGAAAGGATCGAGAACGAGATGGCACAGATTTAAAGTATTCGGTAAGAGAAGCAAAAGTGACATGAGGAAAATCTTTTTCACGCAGCGAGTGGTTAAGGTCTGGAATGCGTTGCGTGAGAATATGGTGGAGGCAGGTTTTGAAGCATTCAAAAGGGAATTAGACAGTTATATGAAAAGGAAGAATGTGCAGGGTTACGGGCAGAAGGCAGGGAAATGGAACTGAGGGAATTGCTCTTTCAGAGAGCCAGTGTGGACACAATGGGCTGAATGGCCTCCTGCACGGTAAGGATTCTGTGATATGGCCGTAGAGCCCTAATCCATAACTAGCCATGACTATAAAACGATATTGGGTACCAATCATTTGTCCATTGTAATGCTGTAGTGTTTAAACTTTGCCACTGGTAGAATTGCTTATCAGAGGGTAAATTTTAGTCATTTTTAAAACTGGAAATCTGAATTATGTTATCTAACAATCGCATGCACCTCTTGGGGTAAGCACAGGCCATGTTCCCAGGCTTAGTGTCATGCTAATTGCTAAGCTGTATGCAAGAGTGGTGTAGGTATGTCTAACCTAATTTTTGTGTTTTCTTCCCATCAGTTATGTCTTTATCTGATATGCACATACTCAGATTTTTCACTGACGATCATCTGTTGAGAATTGCCTGATATTGTAGGGTACTGTAGCAATACTAAATATTTAACTTGTTGCTTTTGAAGGGTGGTTTCATATCAAATACGATATGAAGGAAATACAACTGAAGACACAAAAATAAAGTTTATGACAGATGGTGTGCTTCTAAAAGAAGTACAGAGGGTGAGTAGAATTTCTTTACCGAATGTTGAGTTAGAAAAGCAATTGATTGCTGAGGACTGATTTACATTTAAAGAACTATTTGTCCAAATGTTTTTTTTTCTGCAGCTACTAAATTATTGCTAACTTTAATGCTGCAAAATGAACTTGGGACACGTGCATCTGTCAGAGCACATAATCCTAGTTGCCTCTGTTCGACTATCCTGTCTGCACAGAACCTCTGGTTCATTTATGGGTTTGACTGCAGACCAAGAGCCGTTGATGCATTGCTAGAATGGTGTGAAGTTGCTCACCTTCATGATGTTGTGATGTGAAGAAAATTGAGGATCACAGTTTTTAAAAACAAACTGATAAACACAACCATGCATAGTGCAAAATTCAATATAAGTTTTTAATATTTTGCTAAAGTTTGCAAAAGTACATTGTACTTAGTAATGCCCAGTTAAGAGCCCTTGAGAAATGTGTCTCAAAAGGCAGTCTGAGTTACAGAACTGAGCTCCATTAATATGATACTCTAGCAACATGCTATTCTCCAGGGTTATACTACAAGCTATAGGTATACGAGTATGTAAGCAGCTAAGTGGAACTGCACATCAAAGTTGCCTAGATTTTGATAATGTGCTAATGGTTGGTTGATTTTTCAGTTTCACCATGTATTATTTGGCACTTAAAAGTGGTGAAGATGTGCTGTATATAACAAACTCTGATGATGCAGTTGAGTAACAGGAACTTTTTGTATACAGTCCAGTTAAGGCTTGGCTTTTGTTGTTCATTAGTTTTGTTGACCTTCCTGTATCCATGTTGGCCTTTCAATCTTTCAGGATTTTTTGCTCACAAAATACAAAGTGATTGTTATAGATGAAGCTCATGAGCGGAGTGTGTATACAGACATCCTGATTGGCCTGCTATCTCGTATTGTTCCTCTTCGAGCAAAGGTAAAAAGGATTTCTTTAGGATTAAAAAGGATTTCTTTTATTTAGATGTTTAATGTACTGTCAGTAGTGACATTTTCGATTCACTGGACTTCCAAAATAAAGCAATAGACCAGTTGAGATATTTCAAGGGATAGTCAGCATTCCATTCATTTAATAATTTATTTATCTGTAGAATAATGAAGAATCATTGAGTTGGTCACAACTTATACAAGTCAAAGAACAAGAGGGAGGGCCACCAAGCTGCACGATATATTGTCACAATGTGGTTAATGTTTACCATTCTTTCCGCCCTCCCCATTGCATGTTATCAGTCCCAGCCATGCTGTATTAGAAAGGCTGAAAGCAAGTAGCAGGCATTTCCCTACATGAAGGCAAGTACAATTACCTTGAGGTATCCTTCCAAATGCTAAGAACCGTAGACAAAGGTCTGGGAATAAATCTTATCGTTCTCTTTTCTGTCGGAATGATTTCTGGCATTGCAAAGCTATAAAAGGGGAGAGCTGAAAATACCCTTTTTAATGTAAAATACAGCCCCCCCCTCACCTTTGTGATAAATGCAGCCATGTGGTAGGAAGGCGAAGAATCCACTGGTGGTGAAGGATAATCGATATTGTGTGTAATATTTTGGATACAAAATTATGGGAAGATATTCTGTATGTCCTGACATTAGAATATATAGTTTATTAAACTTTTATTTCCATGAGTAGTGTTGAGGGAGGGACCTTGTGTGGTTTATAATAGGTTAAAATATTCAAAGGTCTAGCCATTGGAGAAATTTTACCAAATAAAATTGACAGATGGAATCCACGAAACCCTGATTTTCATATATTGGCTTTATCAACATAATGTTAGAGCCATTTTAACATTCCAGGTGGTTACTTTATACTAGTAATCATTTGCCACTGTACTTATAGAATGAGCCTCAGTAAGTATTTTGCTTGTTCCCAACAGAAAGGGCAGTCAATGAAACTGATTATCATGTCTGCCACTCTACGCGTGGAGGATTTCACAGGAAACAAGAGACTCTTTCCAACTCCTCCCCCTGTCGTTCAGGTAACCTCACCATGTTAATGTACAGCAGAAAAGTTCACTTTGGATATGTCATTTTATAAAGTATGTCATAAGAAAACATTAACGCATCTACTCTCAGATTTTATTGCACACTTGAGGGGGTTACTTCCATCTATTCATAATCTATATTGCCATTTCGTTGTACAGAGGAAAAGCACTTTCAAACTGAGTACAATGGGATAATCTTTCATTTTTAGTAATTTTTTCTTTTTTTTTTACATTCTTTTTTACATTTTTTACAATCTTTTTTTTTGCATTTATTTCATTTCATCTTAGTTTGTTCAGTTTGCTTACCCACTGTTTTTTTTCAGGTTTGCACTTGCTGCTGTTCACTATTCAGTGTATTTAAACCTAATCTGTACTAATGCTTTGTCTTCCAACACATCATTAACATATTGTTTGCCTTTGCTCCGTGACCTTTTGGTCAGCTATGTGGCCTGGTCCAATCTAGACCTCCTTTGTTATTTCTTGCCCCACCCCCACCTCACTTGCCTATAACCTGTGACTTTTCTAATATTTGTCAGTTCCGATGAAGGGTCGCTGACCCGAAACGTTAACTCTGCTTCTCTTTCCACAGATGCTGCCAGACCTGCTGAGTGGTTCCAGCATTTCTTGTTTTTATTTCAGATTTCCAGCATCCGCAGTATTTTGCTTTTATTACAATGGGATAATCTAATAGTTCCTCTGATAATTCTTTAAGGTGGATGCCAGACAGTTTCCTGTCACTGTTCATTTTAACAAGCGGACTCCGCTTGATGACTACACAGGAGAGACTTTTAGGAAAGTTAGCAAAATTCATCGGATGTTACCTCCAGGTAAGAAAATTACCAAAATTTACCTTACTTTCCTTTCACGCGTTATTGCTTTTCACTCTATTCTAATTCCATCTTGGTGTTTGAAAATTTTTTTGTAGAGGATAGCTAGAATTCTCCACATCTTGGGCCATTTGTCCACAAATTGTGCTCAATGTGTCAATACCAAAATAAAAGCATAGGTTTAGCATTTAAAACATTTTTTACTAAAAGTTGATTTGGTCATTCAGCAGTGTGCATATTATCTTAGTCAATTGTAAAAATATCTAATTCTTTAAGCACTTGAAAAGGTACCTTTGCACAGAATTTGACCTCAAGTATTAAATTATCTGATATAGTTTTGCCTTTTTCCAATTGGGACTAAATTTTGGTTGACTGTTTTTACTCAAAATTTGTCTTTTTACTTAAACTCTAAAAGACTGCATCTAAATGTTTAATTTTGATTTGTGATTATTTCTTTCCTTATAGGAGGTATCTTAGTGTTTCTGACAGGACAGGCTGAGGTGCATTCTATGTGCAGAAGGTTGCGAAGAGCCTTTCCCTATAGGCCTAACAGCAATGTAAAA
Source organism: Heterodontus francisci (assembly GCF_036365525.1). NCBI lineage: Eukaryota > Metazoa > Chordata > Chondrichthyes > Heterodontiformes > Heterodontidae > Heterodontus > Heterodontus francisci. The sequence goes on from NC_090393.1 coordinate 36,792,242, forward strand.
GGTAAACATTTTGCACTGCAGTACTCAAACATCATCTGCTTGTAAATGCCATTGCATATTTGTTTAATTTGTATAACTGAGGTATTGGTTTGGCTGATTGTGTGTTGAGGACCATTCTTGAAGGAGCCTTTTGTTCATAACAATTAAAGTGCTTGGGATTGGGGGTAGTGTATTGTGATGGATAGAAAATTGGTTGGTGGACAGGAAACAGAGTAGGGATAAATGGGTCTTTTTCCGAATGGCAGACAGTGACTAGTGGGGTACCACAGGGATCGGTGCTAGGACCCCAGTTATTCACAATATACATTAATGATTTAGATGAGGGAACTAAATGTAATATCTCAAAATTTGGCAATGACACAAAACTGGGTGGGAGGGTGAGTTATGAGGAGGATGCAAAGAGGCTTCAGGGTGATTTGGACAAGTTGAGTGAGTGGGCTAATGCATGGCAGATGCAGTATAATGTGGATAAATGTGAGGTTATCCACTTTGGTAGCAAAAACAGACAGGCAGATTATTATCTGAACGGCTATAAACTGAGAGAGGGGAATGTGCAGCGAGACCTGGGTGTTCTTGTACACCAGTCGCTGAAGGTAAGCATGCAGGTGCAACAGGCGGTTTAAAAAAAGCAAATGGTATGTTGGCCTTCATAGTGAGAGGATTCAAGTGCAGGAACAGGGATGTCTTGCTGCAATTATACAGGGCCTTGATGAGGCCATACCTGGAATATTGTGTGCAGTTTTGGTCTCCTTATCTGAGGAAGGATGTTCTTGCTATAGAGGGAGTGCAGCGAAGGTTTACCAGACTGATTCCTGGGATGGTGGGACTGACGTGTGAGGAGAGATTGAGTTGGTTAGGATTATATTCGCTGGAGTTCAGAAGAGTGAGGGGGGATCTCTTGAAACCTGTAAAATTCTAACAGGACTTGACAGGGTAGATGTAGGAAGGATGTTCCTGATGGTGGGGGAGTCCAGAACCAGGGATCCTAGTCTAAGGATACGGGGTAAACCTTTCAGGACTGAGATGAGGAGAAATTTCTTCACCTAGAGAGTGGTGAGCCTGTGGAATTCGCTACCACAGAAAGCAGTTGAGGCCAAAACATTGTATGTTTTCAAGAAGGAGTTTGATATAGCTCTTGGGTCTAAAGGGATTAAAGGGTATGGGGCGAAAGCGGGAACAGGCTACTGAGTTGGATGATCAGCCATGATCATCATAAGTGGCGGAGCAGGCTCGAAGGGCTGAGTGGCCTACTCCTGCTCCTATTTTCTATGTTTCTATAACCATTTAAGTGAGATATGTCAATGTGAGCACCTCTATTAACTATTGGACAACATGCTCTGGGTAGCACAAAATCTAAATCTGGTATTACTGTAAATGGATGATGCCCATTAATATGCAAAATGTCATCCGCCTAATTTTATGGTACTGTCATATAATTTTAAAATTCTCATCCTTGTTTTCAAATCCCTTTGTGGCCCTCCTAATTTCTGTAATCTCACAACCCTCCGAGATATCTGCACTTGTCTAATTCTGGCCTTGTGGGCATTCCCGATTTTTAATTGCTCTATCTTCCTTAAACCATTAAGAAGTTTCTTAAAATCTATCACTTTGACCATGGCTGCGTTTGCTGACAATGCAGCCACTAGGTGGCACGGTGCTTGCACATGCGCAGATGCAGGTTCTGCAACTGGAACGGCAGCTGCCAGGATTAAAGCTGGCCCTGCTCAATTTATCACAGGAAATGCTTATGGCTAGATCATTCTAACAAACTAACCTTACATTAAGTTGGATGGAAGCCCAGTAATATACTATGTAGTTTCGGATACTAACTGTAATCGTCAGATCCATTTAATATTCCAGTGATCCTATTAAATACAAAAGGAATTTTATGTTTGAATTTGCATTGGAAGATAGCGAATTGGCACCCCGCTAGATGGAAAAGAAAATCGGGCAGAGTATAAAATGTGCTGCCAATTCGTTATTGTGATTCATTTCTATGACTGACCAGGACTGATTTTCACCCGAAGGCAGCTACTAGCTCCCACCCCACTGGCCGCTCTCCCCCCTTGGCAACTCGCTTTCACCCCTTCCCTACCAGCAGCTTCCCCCCCAACCCCCTCAGCTGCTCGCTCCAGACCTCGCTGCTCCCCCCACCCCCCCACTGGCCGATTGTTCCCTGCTCATGCCACCTCCGGTCGCTCGCTCGCTCTCCGCACCCCCCCCCCCCCCCCCCAGCGGCGACTTCTGGGCCGCGCCGCTTCCCTCCTTTCGGCCACTCACTCCCATGTGTGATCATTCTCCATGCGCCGCCCGAAGAAGCAAGGCGGGCTGCAAGGGGCGACGTAGGAACGAGTGACTGAGAGGAGGGAAGCGGCGCGGCCTAGAGATAGTGGCTGGAGGGTGGGGGGAAGCGGGGAGCGAGAGGCTGGAGAGCAGGGTGGCGCAAAGCGAGCAACAATTGGCCAGGGGAGTGGAGGGGAGCAGCAGGGTCTAGAGCGAGCAGCTGAGGGGAGGATGCGTCGAGGCCTGGAGTGAGGGGGGGAGAGCTGCAGCCTCAAAGTCTCCCATTCAGCCGCTTCCTCCAGCCCAGTGAGGGGCTAGATACCCGATGACGGTTTATCGCGCATGCACGAAGATGGACCTGGCGCAGATACGTGATGGCATTAGCCCTGCGTGGTGACATCATCCCACGCATGCGTCACTTTGTCCTGGTGAGATGTAGCTGCGCATGTGCGCAGCTTGGCGCACTCTGATGTCAGCTGGCTGGTGCATTGTCAGGAATCACTTTGTTTGACCATCTGCTCTATAATCACCTTAAATGGCTCGGTGCCTAATTTTGCTTTATAATGCTCTTGTGAAGTGCTTTGGGACGTTTTATTACGTTAAAGGTGCTTTATAAATGTAAGTTGTTGGTGTCTGTCTAATCACTTCAGAGCTTAAGTTTTCTGACCAGAAAAGAATTTGCTGAAAGCTTTTTGTTCCCGTTGATTTCCAGAGGTGGGTGGGGGAGGATAGAGATTTTGCGTTATTTGTGGCAAAATCCTGAATTTGCTTGTAACGGACATGCCCACAATTTTGCTACAAATAAATTAAGGAAATGTTCCAGAGAGTGTAAAACTGATGGGTTGCATCTTGCTGTCAAAAATGTCAGTGGTGCCTCAGTTTGAACCATTCCTATCAAATCGTGGTGCTCTCCCTGTTTAGGGGAGGCATCTGTTGACTGTTCCAGTCGATTTTGCCAAAATCTAACCGGTAGATCCGACCATCTATATCAAAACCCTAAGGACCCCAAACTCCTTTCCTAAAATGTTTCTTAAAAGGTATTCTCTTTCAGAGGACATCCTTCTTGATTGTATAAAATAGTACGTTGTATTGGTGAGCAGCTCTAAGAATTTGACTTTTCATAATCATGTTGCATTGTAAAGTGCTTGTAATTGCTGGCTAGGCTAGATTCTAAAATTCTATGTAAACTCAAAAGAAAATGAATGGTCATATTGGTGCTGGAATTTGGAGTATGAGAACAGTTGTCAACCAAGCATGAGTGGTCTGCAGAATCTAATGATGGAAATTGGACATAAGAACTGCTGCAGTTGAACAGTAGAGTCCCAGTCTTTCATTCACGCTGTTGTTTGTTTTTCCTTCAAATTATAGAAGCTGATGCTGCCACAGATGATTCAGTTGAAGCAATTAAGAAGTTTAAAAAGGCCAAACCTAAATCTGTACGTGTTCTGGTATTTTATGCATACTTGAAATACAGTATTCTGATGTCTTTCAGGCTTGCAGACTGCGTATCCTCTTGTAACCATCAGTAAAATCAGCTCAATATGCTGGTCGCAAGGCTATGACAAGAGAAATTACACTGTTGAAGCTGTGCCTGTAAAGCAGAACTAACTTGAGAAGCAAGTGCCAGAGGATCTTGACGCTGTGGAATTTCCCCTGCCATTTATTTTATGGGGTGAATTCAATAGCACCTGAAACAGAAAAACAATTTTAGGCAGCAATTTTTCTGATTGCTTTTCTACCCAGTAAAGAAGCACAGGTTGAGCTATTCAGGTCAGTAGCAGCTCCAAGCCCATACCATCTTCAGCAGGACTGTTTTCCTTGTCTTCAGGAAGAGTCTGTCTCTGGAGACACCTGCAGGAGGAATGATCCTCAAGAAGCAGCACAAGCACCTCATTTATCTTGCTGCACTTTTAAACATTCCTTCTATTTCCTCTCATTTAAGTTTTCCTCACCAAAGCAAACTTGAGAGTATTGGTTAGAGCTGTTTAATATTTTTAGTGTCCTAGCTGGTTCTTGTCTTTTCATGGGAGGCAAATAGAAGGATCTAGTCCTTTCTTCTGCATAAGATGCTCACTTGAATGCTAGGTAGCAAAGCAACAACACAGAAGCTAGTCCACAAGTCAAAAATTGGCCAGCGCTTTTTTAAGTTCTATTTTCTGAACCTCTGAATCAGTTTGAATTGCGACAAATCTCAGTCTCACTTTATCCTATTAACTGGTTGAAATGTGCAGTATCAGCTCATAATTGTAACAGTTAGTGTCATTTGACAATTTGTGTGCAAAATGTATACTATTCCACGAGTGGCCAAGCTTCTTGTTTTTGTGTGTGTACCATTAGGTGTGTTCCTTGGAGCCTCGCTTTATTAAGTTCAAATTAATGTTCCCAATAATTGGTGTGTATCCTGAGCTGTAGATTTAGGATTTAGCCATCAATAAGGTAACCACTCTAAGAACAGACTACCAGACCTAAAGAATTAAAACAACACAACAGCGAGCAAGAAGTATAAGTTAAAATGGAGCTATGTCTGGACTTCATGGACTGACACCAACCACAGGCTTTTTAAAAATTTGTTCATGGGATATGAGTGTCACTGGGAAGGCCAGCATTTACTGCCTATCCATAATTGCCCTTGAGAAGGTGGTGTTAACCCACCACCTTGAACTGTTGCAGTTCATGTGATGAAGGTACTCCCATAGCACTGTTAGGTAGGGAGTTCCAGGATTTGGGCCCAACAGTGATGAACAGCGATATATTTCCAAGTCAGGATAATGTGTCACTTGGAGGGGACCTTGCAAGTGGTCTTCCCATTGCCTGCCGCCCTTGTCTTTCTAGACAATAGAGGTCACTCTTTACCCAAAAAGTAACTCCAATTTCTTTGTTTGGGTGTCTCCATGCATCTATTCAGTTATTGCATAAGATTTTGTAACTTTTCAAGTTTTAGAATTATTTCCATTCCTGTGGTTGGCTGCCAGGTTGCTTTGAAAGCTTTGGCCTTCCTGGGACCTGACAGTGACATGAGGTGATTAACAGTCTTGTGTTCTTCAGCACTGTCACTATAATAACCTGTGCTAACATTTGGTTTTATTTCTTTCTGCAGAATTTGCCAAAGATTAACCTTGATAATTACTCTGTATTGCCAGTGGATGAGGGAGATGAAGATAGAGAGGCAGGAATTGATGATGAGAATGAAGTTGGCTCTGATCTAGATCTGGATTTGGGGGAAGGTGATGATTCTGAAGAAGGTACATGGTTTATGGACTTTCCTCCCACCATCACACACTGGAAGAATTTCAGTATTTTGTAGGATGGAAAATTAGACTAACCCAAACTTGGATAAAATTGCCATCATTATAATCAGATTAAATGCTATTTTCGTGAATGCACTGGAACATTGTCAAAAGGGCATAAAATTGGAATTTCCAAGCACAAAATTATATGAAGTTGTTTGAAGTATGTGGTTATTATAAAACCAGCCATTGATATATCCATCTTTTGTATACATAGTTGAGAAGTCCGATCCTTCTATTCCACTGTACGTTCTTCCACTTTATTCATTGCTGGCAGCAGAAAAACAAGCAAAGGTGAGCTTTTTCCTTCCTGATCTGAGATTTAAATGCTGAGTTATGGAATGCTAGAAAAGCACACATATGCTCAAATTTGGCAGCTATGTTAACTTACTACAGTATATTTGCATGGGACAGATGATGTTGATCCTGTGCAATAATAATTATGAAAGTTTTGAAAACTTTACAGGAACTTCAATTAAAATGTGGAATATTGGCCATTTTTTCATTAGTTTCATACACTCCTCACTGAATTGCAGAATTATGTAGTATTTTGAATTTTTTAAGTTTTCAATTTAATTTTTTTGTGGAAGAAGTAAACATACAAATGATAGTGCACATGTTAATGGAATGAAATTTAATAACGTCGAGTGTACAATATGTTAATTGTGTGTCAGTGGTTTGATTATATGCAGGTGAAGGGTGATAATTGGGGTCTTAGTTGAGTACTTATAAGCAGACAGCCACTGAGACTGGTGGAGGGTTTTAAGTGAGGAGCTACATATTTGTTATGCTTTTACTCTGCACAATAAATGTGAAACTAAGTAAATATAGGCTCCAGCATTACCCTTCCATAACAAGCTTTCTGGAATTTAAGACCATGCTCTTGTCAGACATGTCAGAATTTTAAGTGAAAAGAATACTTATTAAATTGAACATACTTATTGTCTGTATATACCCCTTGTGCTTGGTTAAAACAAGGCTGGGCAGTCACTTCCAATGTTGAACTGAGAAACCTAGAAACTCCCCTTTAAGCTGAGCAGCAGGATGTATGCTGCATTTCTCCACTAGCTAGCATTGAGTTCTATATAGTTTTATATACATGCTGACTGGGAAAAATCAGTTTATTTGTAAACTCAAATTTGTGTGGTTTTACTGGGCTTTCTGCAAACTAACAGCAAATTTGATGAGGGCAATAATTGTTTCTAAATGTCTAATTTTCGCTTGTCTGTAGTCTGTTGTGTAGGTTTCTGTAGATTTCAACAAGCCAGTATCATAATCTTTGAAATAAACAATAAACTGAAGATTTGAGACTCTACAGTGGTTTTCAAACTTTTCTGTATGGGGGACTCTCTGCAAGAATTTTCACACATCTTGGGGAACGCCTGCCCTATTTCTGAAAGACAGTGCCAGCTAACCAAATGAAAATAGGATTTTAATTGCAGAAAACATTTGTGTTAGTATATGGCAACAAGAATAAAGCGTATAAAGTCAACAAACACAGAATTTGCAAGACAAGGGCTTCTTGGGACTTTCCAGGGTCCATTAGCCATAATTGAAAAACCTGTAGATTAATATACTTCTGTACAAAATAAATTTCTATGATCGCTTATTCAAAAATCAGAAGGAAATTAGAAACCAATATTCTGAAATTTCTAATTCTCTATTATTTAGGTATTTCGTCCTCCTCCAAATGGTACACGATTGTGTGTGGTAGCAACCAATGTAGCTGAAACTTCTCTTACTATCCCAAACATTAAATACGTGGTGGAATGTGGCAAGGTGAAGAAACGCTTTTATGATAAAGTTACTGGAGTCTCGTCATTCAAAGTCACCTGGATCTCTCAGGCTTCAGCCAATCAAAGAGCAGGTCGTGCTGGCCGTACAGAGCCGGGTCACTGTTACAGGTCAGTAACTAGACTTAACAATAACTAATAATCATCTTTAAAGCTAGACCAACACAATGGGTCAATATTCTGTCCATTGGGGTGAAACGGTCGGTTTTGAGCCCATAACATATTCTGCACCCAGTGAGTTCCTAATCTCTTTGGGCTGTCGAAAGTGAGCAGAGGTTGAGGACCTCCCCACCAGCACTGCCAGAAAGATAAATTGTTAGGATGATTTCTCATGTGACACATGCATTGTTCCTACTGGATCGGCGTTGGTAGAGATCTTGGGAGCTGGCAATTAGAGAATGTTGTTGAACACTGGGTGAACCTGCAAAAGGGAGAAAAACATGATTTCTTTTCAAAGTAGAAAAAATGTTGACTTAGGTTTTGTTAAGTTTTTTCTTTCCTCTATATCAACAAAGTTTTTGAACAAATCGATTGGCTATTAGTCACTGGAGGATGCTGAATATTTGCACATTTTGCATAGAGCATTTAGTGACAGAAACTGAAGTGCTGAAACTGTGGTACAATCCTAATAAGATGCATATGTTTTTGTCTTAAAGCATAACTATTGTGACAGGTCTGATCTTGGACCTGAAACCTTGTAAATGTGTTTTGAATCCCAGCTGCAGAAGATATGTTATCCCTTCCAAAACAATGAGCTTTATCCGTAATTAATAATCTGTGGAGTAATTCATTCATCCCAAACTCCCAGAATGGAGCCACATCACAGCGAGCACCACCCTGAGATAGTGCTACAAAATTGTAGCCCTAATGTTCTAGCCAATGCATCCAGCGATCCTTGCTGGAAGTTCAGGAGCATGGACTCACCGCAAGAGATTTATTTTAAGTTTGTGCGTTGATACATCAAAGTGTTTTTATCTGATAAATTGCCTTTAAAAAATGAATGCATGTCTCAATATAATATTGAATGCCGTGTGTAGATTCAGTGATGGAGAGTATTATTCTGGTCTGTTGAATTAAATGTCAAATCTATGAAGTGTGATACTAAATGCAATAAATGTGTGCAGGCTCTACTCCTCAGCAGTTTTTGCTGACTTTGAGAGATTCTCTGCAGCTGAGATCACAAGACGACCTGTGGATGACCTTGTTCTTCAGATGAAAGACTTGAACATTGAAAAGGTATGTTTGTAGGAGATTTGCTTTCTGAGGTTAAAGTATTTTCCTTGTTTGATGCATCGTGATCTTATAATTGGGTTTTAGTTCAGGTTGAAGACCTCTCCAATATTAACTAATTCAGAAGGTAAAGGGTCATCAATGCTCATGAAATTTGATTCTTTTTGGACAGGTGATCAATTTTCCATTTCCAACTCCTCCATCAACAGAGACATTGATAGCGGCTGAGGAGCTGCTCATTTCTCTTGGAGCTTTGGAGGATCCACCAAAACATGGAAGGTAACTTCAAGACTGGTCTGTTTTAATTCACGTTTTCAAGTAGTGTTGCTGATTTAAAGAATCTGTCTTTTTAAATTGCCTCAAGGCAGGTGCAATTCAGTATGAACTTATTGCCAGAAGTTATTTTCTGTCCTTTCAGGTTTAAGGAATTAGAACGAGCAAAGCTGACCTGTCCTATCACACCCCTGGGTAGAGCTATGGCATCCTTTCCTGTGGCACCTCGATATGCAAAGATGCTTGCTTTAAGCAAACAGCATGACTGTATGCCATATGCCATTATAATAGTGTCTGCTATGACTGTAAGAGAACTGTTTGAGCAGCTTGACAGGTAAAGTTCCTATTCATATTTAAATGGAATTTTAATTATTTGTCCTCTGATTATCTATCTGCTTTATTATCCATGAGAATTTTCATGGAGAATGGATGACTAGTGGGAATCTGTATGATAACATTCTGTTTTATTTTGGAGCAAGATCCTCAAGGCAGCAACAACAGCTGTTGTTGCAGCAGTTGCAACTACCCATAGTTTCAGCCACTGGACCTGAGACAGGTTCAAGACAACTGACAGACAAACACTCCCCAACTCTGAACATAGACCTCCACCTACAGAGTGAGCACTAAATACAGTGTGCACTGACCTTCAGTAATCCCACTGACCAGTCTCTAGAGCAGTGATCTTAGTGAAACTACAGACTTAAAAATCAAAGTAGTGATGCGTGTTTAAACCTGTTTCTCAACAGTATGCGTTTAAACAGGCAGGCTCTGAATCAATTTTAAAATTAGCAGCTCTGCTGAGATCATTGCAATGAAGATTGCCAACCAGATAACTTGAAATTAACATGTATGGTCTTTAGCGCACACCTTTGCGCTGGGGGATTTATATACCTGCAGATGAACTCTTGCAGCGTCAACTGATCCTAAGAGAATTTAAGGTAATGGGTGGGGAAAGGCAGAGAAAACATACTGCACAGTAATTTGGGAGTTCACCTGGATCTTTGGCCACTTTCATTGTGGTAGATAATCAAGATTCCATTACACTGCATGTTTAAGTATTCTTAAAAATCATTACTCAGGATGCTAATTGTCAGTTTCTTGAACAAGTTCATTCCATTCTGCTTCCATTTTTGTGAACATGGCTGTTCGTTGTTCTTGAATGCACTATGGCTGTAATAACAGCTCTTAAGTTTAATGTAATTGTTCTTTACAGCTAGTTTTGATCATATTCTGCAGTATTTTTGAAAGCACCCTGGCTGATCCTATGAACAGACTTAAATAAAACTGAATTATTAATGCTGATTGTCGAATTGTTTGGTTGAACATTTGTTTGCATAATGACATTTAAATAATGTCAAATGGAGCATGTATATTTAGACTTAGAAATTGTGAAGAGTATTACTTGGACAAGGTACTGGAATCCATTGCTGCCCATAGAACCAGAAGTTCCCTTTTAACTTAAAAATCCTATAATTTTCATCTAGAGGCTTAAATGTTTCTTCCTGTTCTCACTAGGTGCTGGAAAAATCAAATAATGTGTATAATGATCCTGCTTTTAGTCTTGCATGGTATGTTGCCTTTTTAAAAATAACTGTCTAACATTTTTTACTTAATTGCAGACCAGCCATCAGTGATGAGGAGACAGAAAAACTGAAAAGGAAAAAGGCCAGAATCTCCCAAATGCTGTGGATTTGGGCTGGACAGGGTCCATCTCTTAAACTTGGAGACATCATGGTTATACTTGGTACTAAGAATGGTTTAAATACCAAGCAACTAAAATCTCTGACTTGAAGTTTCGTGTCAGATTCTCAAGTAGTGTACTTGAATTCAACTCAGCCCCAAATGCTGTTCATGCTTAGGCTCCTATTTTGTGAAAGGGCAATAGGTGGAAGACTACCCAAGAATAGAGCCCTCCACCAAAGGGATGGAAGCGATACCTGCAGACAGTGGCGTGACTATTCTACTTCAATGAAGTGCACAAGCTCAGGTCACCAATGAGTCTCAGTGCGAGGCAATTTTGTGGACCCTATAGAGGAATAGGACATATTCTTAGTGCTGTTTGGAGTAGCCCCTCGCTTTCTCCTCTCCCACCTGTTTCAGTGCATAAATACAGTGAGTGGTATGGTATTGAGCTACATAGACCAAAAAATACTTTAGTCTTTCCTCCTCTCCTCCTTGACCTCTTCCTCCATATAAACTCCCCAGATTTATGGTCACCTCCACAACCTTGCCATTTTACCCTCCAACTTTGAGCTCTTGTGCATCCCAGCATCCCTTCATGCTGCCATTGGCAGCTGTGGCTCTGGAATTTCATCCCTAAACTCCTCCGCTTCTTCAATTCCCTCTCCTCCTTTAAGACCCTGCAGTAAAACCCGTCTCTTTGACCGAGCTTTTTGTCATCTGTCCTAATATCTACTACTTTGGTTTGATGCTGATTTTTGTTTAGTTTTGCTTCTGTGACGCACATTTGGACATTTTTCTACTTTAAAGGCATTGCATAAATAGTAAGCCAGTTAAAACTTTCTGTCCAAGCCAGTATGTGTAAAATGGGACAATAGTTTGTTGGATAAGATATCACAGCACCAAGAACCAGAGAGCTAATCCACCCATCTTCATGAAAGGAGGGACGTTGGGAAAATGTTAGTTGTATTACTTTTTAGGACAACTGTATTGAATTAAGGTTGGAAAGGGTTAAAACTATGCAAAACCATTTAATTTCGCAAAGTTTTAGTGCTTTCAAACATCATGAAATGAGTAATGATTGATTTTAAAAATTCTAGGATTAATATTGCATATAAAATGGCAAAAGTAGTGGTAGTATTACAACACAATCTTAAAAATGACAAAAGCCTACTATTTCTAATGCACACATCGATTACTGTTTAAGTAATTACCTTTATTTCTGCACATTGCTGTCCATTCCAGGTGCTGTTGGTGCGAGTGAGTATGCAGGATGTACCCCTCGCTTCTGTACAGAAAATGGACTTCGACATAAGGCATTGGTTGAAATCAGGCGTTTGCGAGGGCAGCTAACTAATGCTGGTAAGAATTGAAGACAAATGGGCCAACCTATAATTTTAACTATTAAAAGAATGTTCCAAAATATAATATAAAATGGAATTGGAGGTAACCTTGTGGCTTGGCTTGGTAATTAGTTTGGCAGTAATAGCACAGCATCAAAATAATAAACCTTGCATTTAAGTTACACATGATGCAAAAGACTTTATCTATAACACAAAGTATGTAATGGAAAATATATGGTTTCTTTCCTGAGGAAGCAATAAGCCATTCCTTAAATAAAATAACAGTTTACTTTATGTAAGGTGCACAGTCTAACTATCATATTACTGTTTATTGAAATATCTGTGAATAATTTGCAATTGGTTGTCTTCTGAATGGTTGGTGCCTCTTCCTGCTCTTTTACAGTGAATGCTGTCTTCCCAGAAGCTGGCTTGTTTGTTGATCCCAAAATGAAACCGCCAACAGAAACTCAGGTCATGTACTTAAGACAGATTGTAATGGCAGGTCTTGGGGATCACATTGCCAGGAAAGTCCAGTCGGAAGAGGTGCTAGATGAAAAATGGAGACATGCGTACAAGGTGAAATGAATTGAATTAATTGAACTTGGATACTTGGATTTGATATGAGTAGTGAGGCATTCCGATCAATGGACTGGAATGTAAATGAATGATTGGATCTGAAGGATTAACAGGGAACTGTAACAGTCAGGAACTTTTGAGTGTCACATGTTTCATGGTACAGGAGTATCATAGAATCATAGAAATTTAAAAAGAAAAGCTCCTTAGCCATAATATCCTTCACACTGAATAATTTGGAAGATATTTTTATTCTGTTATGACCTTGGATTTTTGGATTAGATTGAAAAAGTGCTTCAGCAAGCATTTTCTTTTGAAGACATGTTTTTGTTCTGTCACCTTAAAGGAAAGTATGTTTTCAAACTTCTCCTGACTCATCAAAGATAGTGAAACTGTCACCTTAAATGCCCTTAGTTTTTTTTTAAAAGGTTAACTTTCTTACTGCCATGGAGATTTTAAAGTAGGTTTTCTTTTGCTGCTAAGCTACTCAGTAACGAAAACAATTTGCATTTCTGTAGTCTGGAGACATTGGCTGCATCACGATTTTGGGGATGTAACTTCAAACCAGTAGAGAATTTCCCAGCCCCTGGAAACAACACTGCAGGATCGAAAAACAAATTATTCCACCAATAACAGAATTTTCCAGGGTTTGGCATATCTGAAACAGCTCTTCGGCAACTTGAAGCCACATCTTGCTGTATTTGTAATGGTGGCTTTCAGGGACAGACGGATGATCAATGTAATTAGTGTCATTGGATAGGTTTCGCAGCAAGGGAAATGCTGTTTAGAAGTCTCCATGTAAAATAATATTAAAACCTAATGTACTGTTTTGTTTTTAAAATGTAAACTTTTATCTGTTGTGTTCCACAGACCCCACTCATAGATGAGCCAGTGTTTATCCATCCAAATTCAGTGCTGTTCAAACATCTTCCTGAGTTTGTGGTTTATCAAGAAATAGTGGAGACTTCCAAGATGTACATGAAAGGTAGGAAGGAGCCAACTCTCTCCAAACTAAATTACAGACCTTGCAGGCTTTTTAATAATTGACATCACAAAGATTTTTCTGATTTATAACTAGAAGGCACTGTCAATAACATTGAGGTGTTGATGGATATTTTATATTCCATCACTTTTTCCTCTAAGTTTGCAGAATTTCTCATTTTGAGAATTGTTATAAAGGAGCTACACACAAAGGTACTATGGCTTTCTTTTTATTATGAATCAGAAAGGATCGACTGATATCCAACTGGAATCCTCTGGTTTCTAAATATTGAAGCTAAATTTAAAATACAATAACTTCAGTGTGATATTTACATTGCATTTTGATTATCGCTTGTATATCACATTAGTAACTACACAGTTTTAAATGCTGACAGTTCTATAAACCTACATGAGGCCTGAAACAGCTTTCTTAAAAACAACTTTATTTTGCATGACTGAAGAAGGTATTGTTATCGGCGTCTGAAATATTACCACATGGATCAAACTGATTGGGCACCTTTATAGCTGCAGGGCTCAATCAACTGGCACAAATGAGAATTTAAAACGTGAAAACAAAGTGCTGGAAATACTCAGCAGGTCAGGCAGCGTCTGTGAATCAGAACTGATGAAAGGTCACAGAACTGAAACATTGGCCAGAATTTTACGGTGGATGGACGGGAGCCGGACTTCAACAAGAAAGTCGGTGGTGAACTCGCTTCCGCCTAGCCCAGGGCTCCGTCCGGTGTTTTACGGGTCCCCAGGCTTTAATTGTCCCAAGGCGGGACTTCTACCCACTTGAGGGAGGGGGTCCCACCTTAGTGAGCTGTCGGCCAATCAGCGGGCCAGCAGCTCTTAGTCCCAGCAGTGTCACCGGGAGTGGTGGCCACTGCTGGGACTGCAGCCCAGCCGACATCATGGAACGAGGAGGGAAGGTAAGTAGGGGCATGCCTCACCAGGGGTATCGATCCTTCCCTGGTGAGGCTGGAGTGGTCGTTCGGGGAGAGGGGGGGGTGTCTTGGGTCCTGGGGGTGGGTTGGGAGGTGGGGGAGGCCCTTAATGGGAGGCCATTGTGGCCACTTAAGGGCCTTGATTAGCCTCAGGCGGGTAGGCCGTTTCCCACCCCCTGCCTGATGCCGTAAACTTGTCCGGGGGCGGAAGCAAGGCGGGTAGGCCTCCCAGAGCCTGCTGCTCAATTTTACGCCGCCCCCACACCACCGTTCGACCCGCTGGAGTGGTGTAAAACTCCGGCCGTTAACTCTGTTTCTCTCTCCACAGATGCTGCCTGACCTGAGTATTTCCAGCACTTTCTGTTTTTATTTCAGATATCCAGCATCTTCAGTATTTTGCTTTTATTTTAATTTAAAACAAGTATTCTGTTTGGAAGTCTCTCCTTTTGCCAGGCTATATACTGTTTTGTAAATTTGCAAGTTTTTAAATTCATTTAATGTCAATCTCACTGGAAATCACAGCTTTCCCATTTGCTGTGTTTTACTTCAATACTGTATCTACAATCAGGAGCTTGAAGTATCGCAAAATACCTCCAATGTGAAATATCCCCAACTACACTTCAGCTATCTGGGACAATATAGTTTTTAGCAATAAAGAGTATAACTGAATTTCAAATAGGAAAGTGACTTCACAGACATTTATACCAGGTGTATATATATTAGAAATATGTTAATATTGGAAGTACTTTACCTACAACTATACACTTGGCAAATTCTCTTGAAGAAAATGGCAATATATAAATTCCTTCCAGGTGGGATATAATACCAAACACAACACTTAAAGAAATTCTAGTATGGCAATCCTTATCATATGCTTCTAAATATGAACATTATAACATGACACGAAGAATGATTATCATACACATCAATTGATATTGATTTTAATGTCATGCTTCTGGAAGATTACAATGAAGCAATAGGGATTTCTTTCTCTATCTCTCTGTCTTTCTTTCTCATAAAAAAGTGTAACTTTATCTGGTTTTCTTCATTTGGTACTAGTGTTACAGTAGGGTTGGAGCAGTGGCCTGAATCCATGTGCCACAACTAATGAGTTGGCAGCATACGATGAAATCACGTTTCAATCAGAATTCTGATTATTGAGAAAGCTGGCAGCATTGTCTGATTTATACTGCAACTGCAGACAAATTTGGAGGTGAACCCTTTTCATTAATAGTACTCATCTCGTTCATCAGTGCCTCAGAGAGAAGTGGAAGGGATCAAATTGGGTTAGAGCAATTTTTTGAATGAGGAGCTGCTCAGCAGGCCAAATGAAATTGTGAAGTGTGTCGCAGTTTGAATCTATCACAGATATGGTAGCAATTCCAAATTATGTTGGTGCAACCTTGTTATAAATGTTCTATTTATTATAAGCCGTATTTTTCTACTGTCTCCTTGTCCAAGTTTAAAAATTGTGAAATCAAATCCTATTACCAGGACTGACCGCGATTGAAGCTGAGTGGATCCCTCTCCTCCTCCCCCAATACAGTCACTATGGAAAACCTCTGGATACACCTCCTCCACGTTACTGCCCTGACACTGGCCGGGTTAAATGTCACAGAAGAAGTACCTTCTGTAAGTTAATGTGTTAATAATTGGAGAATGAATTCCACATAATGGAATTCAGATTTATTTTTTAGCTTTGTTAACTATTTTTTCTATATATCAACTGGATTTCAAGGGAGGGATTTTGCCTATGGGTAAGCAGTAACATATAAGGACTACAAAATGCGGGGGAAGGAGTTTAAATTTATTAAATTTACAGAGTGTAGCAAAAAAGTTTTCTAATTTTTTTTTGGTGTAGATTCGTAAGCACTTTATGTTCATCAGTCAGTTTGTTATCTCCCTGTTTATAGTCAGAGTTGGCTGGCAACTTCCCGCAGTGGAAGTGGACTACCCAGAAGGACTGGATCGATACAAATATTTTGCAAAGTTTTTATTGGAAGGAACGGTGAGTACTTTCTACCCTAAAGGAGAGAAATGCTTGTTGTCGACTCTATACCCCAAAGATTCCCATTTTGTTGTTTCAACCTTTTTACTAAAATTACGGGATAAATTCCACCCCGAAGAATTGGCAAAACATGTTAGTAAGAATTGACAATGAAATGGTAACTTCTCTGAGGGTGGTGTTTGATTTTTGCTCAGCCTTTGTTTGGTTTTTCCCATCTGCTGCTCCTCTCTTAGAGGTATTGACCGTTTACTGAGGTACAGTTTCATAGGTGCCATGTCGGTACCTGCTACATTACCTTAGTGGACATTCATATATGGACCTAGATAGTGAGTGGGTGGTGTGCTATTCAATTGCATGGGGCGTCACACTCATCTGTGTCCTCACCAGACATCCACACTTTTTTTCCCCTCCCCTTCCATAACTGAAGGGCACTGAGGCCAATTTTGGCATCCTAATGCCAATGCAGCTAAAGTCAGCTGACTCAACACAGATGAGGAAACTTGGGACCTTTTTGCCTGTACGGATGAGGTACTTAAAATCTGGGCACATCATGGCTAAATTGCAGCAATGTAATATATGGTTCTTGAATCATTGACTATTTGTTGAAATGGTGGTGCTTCCAGCCTTTGAAGATTGAAAGATTGTTTCCAAAATCATTCCATAAAACTGTTTGTGAAGGAAATTGTGTAACCTGGTCCCTAGTAGAATTAACTCATAACATTCTAATCATGATTTGTTATTGTATATTCAGAAAAGCAGTGCAAAAGACTGGATTATAATACAAAAACAATCGAATCGATCTTAATTTCATACTTCAATATATGCATAGTAATATTACAGTGCCAGTGGAATGGTATGATGAAGTACTAACACGCAGCACTGTAAATTAAAAGGGGAACTACACACACTTCCATCAAGCCCCAATTTCACTCATGTTGCTTTTATGAAATATTCTCCATAGACTGAAACATTCATGGTCACGTCATCCCTGGGTCACACTTATACACCTCCTTAATAGCTGAACTCAGAGTGGGATTGGCAAAGACTTCAGAAAAGGTGTCCAACTGATTTGTGTGTGGTCAAAGAGATTTAGTTGGGGTGGGGTGGGTGGGGGAGGGAAGAAAATTAGGTAATGTGGCTCATAGGGCTCTTATAATTACTATTTGTTTGGGTTGGAAGGTGAAAGGAAATTTAATAATCCCTAGAGTTGTAGATTAAGTTAAGATGCAAGTCACGCTAGTTAAAAGTTAATGCATAATCTGTTTTGGAAATAATTGTCCATTTACTTTTCTGTCTTACACTGAAGGTTGTTAAAAAATTTGCCACCTACCTCAACTGCCTACTTTCCAGTCCATCAACTATGTTAAAGACCTGGGCCAAGTAAGTTTGTACATTTTCATCAACAACCAGGCTTGAAATCACAGTGTTAAACATAGTATTTAGTACTGCAAACCTCATACTGCTTCAGGTAATAGAAAATATCCGCTGAAATGATATTAGTTTCTAGTGTTTTGAGAGAAAAGTGACCTTTTAGTGGATTTGACAAAGGCATGTTTTGTGCCAGATTTTGAGGTGCATTGTGTTGGTTTGCTAATGTGCCATATCATGTAGTAATAAACTGTGACTTAGTGCCCTTGATCCCCTTAAAAGAACATTCCCGATCTTGGCCAGCAATTGGAAGAGCTTGGTGGATGCGCTGCAAATCTGCATCTCAAAGGGGAAAGAAATGGAGGGCAGATCTACCAAGGCTCTTACACACATTTATTAGCTGTTGCTTGGAGGCCTGGCTTTGGCACATCACCCCTCACTCACTAGATGCTTGTTTTTGGAGGTGTTTTTGGTCTTTAACAATGGCCGAAGTAGATTAATAAAATTTTTCTTGTGCCATATAAATTTAATTGGCAACACCATTTAGATATTTATTTTGGGTAGAAAGATAAATTGATTTTATTACTTGTGGAGTTATTTTTTGATTTACAGGCAAGACCAGTAACCACAATCCTGCTTTTCACAGGCTTCAGCCCAGGACAGATGCATTGTTGGGAGCTTTGGTTTCTGAAAATGTTGACAATCGTGATGCATTACTCGCTGCCTGGAAGAAAAATAGTAAATGTGAGTACGCTATAATGTTGGTGTCTTGTATTTACCAGTGCTGAGAAACCAGCTTGCACAACCCAAAAGTCCCTTTGTGAAATAGGAATGATGCAGAAAAGTTATAAGATGCCAGTTATGCCTTTGGTTTTGTTTTCAGTTTGTTTTGTAATGACATAAAAATATTCAAATGGTTTAAAAGTATAAGCTTAAGTTCTTTAAAATTTGTGCTAAATGTACTTTTTGGAAATCCCCAGTGTAAGTATAAAGTATTGAACCTGTTGCTTCCTGAAAATTCAAAATTCCATCAGTCTGATTTTGCGAACTATCTTTAGTGATGTGCATAGAGGAGGGAAATTGGATGCTGCACTGGGTTAGTACATTGTTCTTTCACTAATGCGGCTGTTCCACTACTTAGTAAAAGTTTAGGCAGCTCATGTTCTTTCAGTGGATAACAGGAAAGAGCTTGCATTTATATAGTTCCTTTCACAGCTTCAGGGGGGTCCCAAACCCCCTAACAGCTCGAAAGGCACAAAGAAATGTGGTAACTGTTGTAATCTAGGAAATGACGCAAAACTGTTGAACTGCTAGCTTGGCCCAAAGGGAAGGAAAAGAAAGATGATGTGAAAGGTGTATAGAGATTGGGGTTAAGGCATTGTAGGTGGGGTCTTTTACTTACTTCAGCTTAATTTTGAATCATTAAAAGGGATTGGAGGTTTAATCTTTTTCTGTCATTATTGATTCAACAGTTAATGTATCTAATAAACACCACTTAATTGAATGTACAAAATCAGTTAATAGAGAGTGGGCTTGTGTGTTATGTTGTCATATTTGTCATATCTCTGAAATGGATTTTGTGGTATATAATTTAATTTATACTTTTGGTGATCATATTAAGATCTCGTTTTGATAGGGGAGACTTGGTTGGACTGTGGCTTTAAACACTTGGACTCAGGCTCTGGTTTGACTCCAGCCAGGAGAAATGGAATGAAAATCTCTGTTTTAAGAGCGCTGTGGCAAAATGAGTTTGGGAAATCTCACCCAGTTCCTGGGGAGGTTGGCCAGTATTTTGACCATTGCTCACAATTTGATACAAATGATCAGTCTCTTTAAGGGGCTACATTGTTACTGTGGAAAATCAAGTATTATTACATTAAAGGACAAGTTGAGGCACGTTAAGCTACTTTTATATTGCATAATTGTACAATGCTGTATTTAAAAAAAATATTTTTAAAATTTTACTGTTAAGAGTCATAGTTAAATGATATCTTGCATTCTGTCATGGTTAACCTTGTGTTGATTTTTTTTCTTTTAAACAGACCTGTTATTAGCGTATTGTCAATGGCTTCCTGAGGCAATGCATGCTGATGTTTCAAGACACTGGCCTCCAGTACAGGTATAATGTACAATTTGTTAGTTTCCAGTTGAGGGAAATTGCATACATCAGCAGCTATGACCTCTGCAATTTTGGCCATCAATGGCATTATGTTTGCGTGTATCTGTTCAAGAACTGACTTAGTTACGAGAAGTTTTTGAAGACAGAATGAAATATAACTCAAAAAGGTATAGAAGTGAAATAATGTTTTGCTCAAGTTGAAGACTGGAAAATTATATAAAAATAGAAAATGCTGGAAATACTCAGGTCTGGCAGCATCTGTGGAGAGAGAAACAGAGTGAACACTTCAGGTCAATGACCTTTTGTCGGAAATGGAAAAGTATAAACTGGTGTATTTGTCCAAGAAGAAAACCAATTTGAATTTATTGGTTGTTTAGCAGTGGGAAAATCTGCATTGCAGCTGAACCCTTGTATCTGGATAAATTGTGATAGCTACTTCACAAGAGCTTCATTTGATTTCTTGAATTCCTTTTACTGATCCATTTTTTTTTATGTTGCAAACATTTGTGAAATTTGAAAAATGAATGCTTGTAGCATTTTTCATTGACTTGTACTGTAAATTTACTGTAGCAGTAAAAGTACTTTGTGTACCATGCAGTTGTTTTGTAAAGTAAGACTTTTGGTCTTTGTAAGACCTGGGGGGGAAATGACTAAGGAGAAAAATCCATGAAACACTTTGTTGAACACATATAAATAAAGATGTTTGTCCAGCCCAATTCATTCTTGTTGGGTAGTTGCACTTATAAAAACTGATTAAACTTTTGTAGCTTTCAAATATAAGTTATTCTAGATGTTAACTGTTTTTGAGTATTTTTATTCCTTTTGAACATTCATTTCAAAAACTGGTACAGATAATTGGGAGCATCAGTAGTCTTCTGTCAGTATCAATAAACTAATAAAAATTTCTTGCCTAAAGCTTAATGTGAAGAATCTGATCCTTGTTAGTTTTGTTTCCATATAGAGGAGTAATTCTTGTACATGACAAAATCTCATACATACTTGTCAGGAATGTTCGAGTATGTTCATGTTTTGGATCTTGCGAACCATTGAGATGTGCTGTAACTTGCCCCAGTTGGGGTCAAAAGTAAACATCCCAAATGAAGAGAAAAATGCTTTGCAGATTTAAAAAATAAGTTTGGATAACCTATTGGCCGGGATTTTGCGGTCAGCGGCAAAGCAAGGGTGGGAGCGCTGACCTTGAAGAAACCTGCCTGCAAAGATCTAGTGGTTTTCCCCTTTCCCAGCAGCAGTTTAAATCTGGCATCAAATTAAGGGGATCTACAGGAATCCAGCAGCAGTGATGGCAACAAGTAGGGTAAACAGCCAATCACATTGAAATATTTACATACAGCAAACTAGGAACTTAATATCCTTCACTTTTAATTTAAAATTTCCAAAAGTAAAATAAATAAATGACTGGATTAAGATAGAAACTGAAATGAAGATGGACAAACCTCTTAAAAATAATTGCACATATTTTTATTTTTTTTAATGTTCAAGTAGAAATTTGACAATTCACTAATATAAAATTAGCGTTTCAGGGCCAGTGTGTGTGTTTAGCAATAATTCTGAAGTAAAAACCCAATTACCTCTCATTGAACCATGTGTAACTTTTTCCAAGGGTTCTTTGGCCTCCTTGTCTCGAGAGACAATGGGTAAGCGCCTGGAGGTGGTCAGTGGATTGTGAAGCAGCGCCTGGAGTGGCAAAAAAGGCCAATTCCAGAGTGACAGACTCTTCCACAGGTGCTACCGATAAAATTGGTTGTTGGGGCTGTTACACAGTTGGCTCTCTCCTTGCGCCTCTGTCTTTTTTCCTGCCAACTGCTAAGTCTCTTCGACTTGCCACACTTTAGCCCCACCTTTATGGCTGCCCGCCAGCTCTGGCGATCGCTGGCAACTGACTCCCACGACTTGTGATCAATGTCACAGGACTTCATGTCGCGTTTGCAGACATCTTTAAAGCACAGACATGGATCGCCAGTGGGTCTGATACCAGTGACGAGCTCGCTGTACAATGTGTCCTTGGGGATCCTGCCATCTTCCATGCGGCTCACATGGCCAAGCCATCTCAAGCGCTGCTGGCTCAGTAGGGTGTATATGCTGGGGATGTTGGCCGCCTCGAGGACTTCTGTGTTGGAGATACAGTCCTGCCACCTGATGCCAAGGATTCTCCGGAGGCAGCGAAGATGGAATGAACTGAGACGTCGCTCTTGGCTGACATACGTTGTCCAGGCCTCGCTGCCGTAGAGCAAGGTACTGAGGACACAGGCACTCGGACTTTTGTGTTCGTGTCAGTGTGCCATTTTCCCACACTCTTGGCCAGTCTGGACATAGCAGTGGAAGCCTTTCCCATGCGCTTGTTGATTTCTGCATCGAGAGACAGGTTACTGGTGATAGTTGAGCCTAGGTAGGTGAACTCTTGAACTACTTACAGAGTGTGGTCGCCAATATTGATGAATGGAGCATTTCTGATGTCCTGTCCCATGATGTTTGTTTTCTTGAGGCTGATGGTTAGGCCAAATTCGTTGCAGGCAGCTGCAATCCTGTCGAGTCTCTGCAGACACTCTTCAGTGTGAGATGTTAATGCAGCATCGTCAGCAAAGAGGAGTTCCCTGATGAGGACTTTCTGTACTTTGGTCTTCGCTCTGAGACGGGCAAGGTTGAACAACATGCCACCTGATCTTGTGTGGAGGAAAATTCCTTCTTCTGAAGACTTGAACACATGTAAGAACAGCAGTGAGAAGAAGATCCTGAACAGTGTAGGTGCGAGAACACCCCCTGTTTCACGCCACTCAGGATAGGAAAGGGGTCTGATGAGGCGCCGCTATGCTGAATTGTGTCTTTCATATTGTCATGGAATGATACTTAGTAGCTTTGGTGGACATCCGATCTTTTCTAGTAACTTTTTCCAAGGGTAGTTTACAGCAAAAGAGTGGAAGTTCTCGTCAATTCAACTGAATTCCATTGATTGCGGTCTGTGGGGGTGCCTCAACAGTACACCTTCTGAAGAATTATAGATTCAATGACAGCAACTTTTGGATTTGTGTGTTATTCTGTGCATCTGTGGACTCTAGAAGTTGCTGTCATTTTCAGTGGGGTAATAAAGGCAAACGCTGATAGTTTTGCTACCCTTAACACTTCAAAATTTGAGCCATTGTGCAATGCCTGGTGTCCAATAGAGCAGAGGTACCATTGTGATTTGAGCTTTCTCTTAACACTCTATTCATGTTCCTGGAAAATGCAGCTTCCATACTGTATCTGCTGTTCAAAATTTAAAACTTATAACCCTATAGGTGGAGTGAATACCACTGGATTTCACACTGGAGTTTCATATGGGTTTCTCACCTTTCCAAAGGCTGCAAACATCTAATTATCAAATCATATAGTTCTAATTAAACCTAGTTGTCAAATCAATTTAAAAGATTTATAATGACACAAATGAAAGGAATACACAAGAATAACCAGCCATACAAATGTTTGATTTACATAAGTTAAACTGCTTCCAAAACCAAAATAATTAGTATCCAAAATGTTATAGTCCTTTTCAGAAGTTTTTAAATTGAGATTTAGGTGCTTTTTCGTTGAACGGAATCCCATCCCATTTCTATTATCTGAAAACTAAACTGTTGAAACACAGGAGGTGGAAGCTACGTAATTTTAAAAAAAGCTAGCCTCCTTATACTTCATGAAGATCTCCATCCAGGACAACAGAATTCTGTCACACTGGGCATGTATAACTTAAAATTGATTTTTGTTTTCAGACTGATAGCCTTCCAGCATTTGAATGAATGTTATTTTATTTATTTAGAGATACAGCACTGAAACAGGCCCTTCGGCCCACCGAGTCTGTGCCGACCATCAACCACCCATTTATACTAATCCTACATTAACCCATATTCCTACCACATCCCCACAATTCCCCTACCACCTACCTATACTAGGGGCAATTTACAATGGCCAATTTACCTATTAACCTGCAAGTCTTTGGCTGTGGGAGGAAACCAGAGCACCCGGCGAAAACCCACGTGGTCACAGGGAGAACTTGCAAACTCCGCACAGGCAGTACCCAGCATCAAACCCGGGTCGCTGGAGCTGTGAGGCACGTCAAATAGTTTGATCTGGCATACTTAATAATGACTGCTGTACATCTGGAAATAATTGCATATAACAAGAATTTCACTACCAGGAGAGAATTTCTGATGTAATTAAGCTGTAATCTTAGCAAGGGGGAGGGGGAAGTAAGTGCCTCCTTTTTGCAGTGGCTTCAAGAGATTTTTTTTTCAACATGAGATTGGAACTCTGGCAAACTCAAATTCAATACCTGAGCCAACCAGGTCCTTAGTGCCATTGAACCCTGTTGATGATTGAGCAAATTAAAGCACTGCAGCTGGGTTTAGATTTCTTGGTTATTGGTGCTTCTTAAGCCTGATGATGGGTTTTTGCTCATGTCAAATATGCAGAAGCCCAAAAACACAATGCAGTTAAGAAACAAGGGCCCAAACATGGTTTGGAGTGAATGTCCACAGGTCCCTGAAGGTAGCAGGGCAGGTTGATAAGGTGCTTAAGAAGGCATACGGAATCCTTTCCTTTATTAATCGAGGCATAGAATATAAGAGCAGGGAGGTTATGCTGCAACTGTATAACACTGGTTAGGCCACAACTTGAGTACTGTGTGCAGTTCTGGTCACCTCATTGCAGAATGGATGTAACAGAGAGGGTACAGAGGAGATTTACGAAGATGTTGCCAATTGGTGGTATAGTGGACTGAAGAAGGTTGTCTAAGGTTACAACAGGATATAGATCAACTGGGAAAGTGGGCAAGGGATTGGCAAATGGAATTTAACGCAGACAATTTTGGGAAGTTAAACCAGGGCAGGACATATACAGTGATTGGCAGGGCCCTGGGGAGTGTTGTTGAAGAGAGAGACCTTGGGGTGCAAGTACATAGTTCCCTGAAAGTGACAACACAGGTAGACAGGGTGGTGAAGAAGGCGAATGGCATGCTTGCCTTCGTCGGCCAAGGCATTGAGTACAAGAGTTAGGACGTCATGTTACAGTTGTACATAATCTTGGTTAGGCCACACTTGGAGTACTGTGTGCAGTTCTGGTTGCTGCACTACAGGAAAGATGTGATTAAGCTAGAGAGGGTGCAGAAAAGATTCACAAGGATGTTGCCTGGTTTGGAGGGCTTGAGTTATAAAGAGAGATTGGATAGGCTGGGTCTGTTTTCCCAGGAGTGAAGGAGACTGAGAGGGGACATGATAGCGGTATAATAAAATTATGAGAGGCATAGATAGGGTAGATAGCCACAGTCTGTTTCCCATGGTAGGGGTGACTAAAACTAGAGGGCATAGATTTAAGGTGAGAAGGAGGAGGTTTAAAGGGGATCAAAGGGGTAAATTTTTCACACAAATAATAGTGGGTATCTGGAATGAGCTGCCTGAGGAGGTGGTGGAGGCAGGAGCAGTAGCAACATTTAAGAGGCATCTGGACAGGTCTTGAATGGGCAAGGCATAGAGGGATATGGAATTAATGCAGGCAGGTGGGATTAGTATAGGTAGGCATTATGGTCGGCATGGACATGGTGGGCTGAAGGGCCTGTTTCTATGCTGTATGACTATGACTGGAAAAATGCAGCTATGAGGAAAGATGGGACAGGCTGGGGTTGTTCTTGGAACAGAGAAGGCTGAGGGGAGATCTTATTGAAATGTGCAAAATTTTGAGGGGCCTGGATAGAGTGGAGATGAAGGGCCTATTCACCTTAGCAGAGAGGTCAGTGACTAGGGGGCATAGATTTAAAGTGATTGGTAGAAAAATTAGAGGGGAGATGAGGGAAAAAAATTTTCACCCAGAGGGTGGTGGGGGGGTCTGGAACTCTGCCTGAAAGGGTAGTTGAGGCAGAAACCCTTAAGTCATTCAAAATACTGTTTCTCAGTGATTCCACATTTTACTCTGAATTCCCCTGGATTTTGATTTCCTTAGCAGTGTCCATATAGGACTCTAACATAGGCGCTTCCACTATTAGTTTTATTTCTAAAGTTCCACTTGACAAAAGTCAACTTCTTTTAAGATATTGAGCGATTGCAGTACAAATGCTCCTTCAATCTACACCTTGCTGTAATTTCCATTATATTACCCATTATGATGTAAGATTAATGGGTCCATAGTTACCCAGATTAGGTGTGCCCACTTTTTAAATTCCACTTCCAACGTTGTTGATCCTCATCAATTTCCAATGAATTTTTCATAGCTGGGGGTTTGGGTGTTAGAAAACTCTGCAGTTTTGGAATAATTTTCTCCGATAGGGGTTCATAGAGAATTCAGTGTTATGGAGAAAAAAATGGGAATTAAACAATTTTGTAACCATATGTTGTATCACCAACTATTCTTCAAACCTAAAATACCAGAAAATGATGGAATTATTACAGTCAGTCACCATGTGCCACTGAATGGCCTCCTTATGTGCTGTAACAATTTTAAAATAGGTTAAGTTAGGATACTGTTGTAACCTAAAATAAAAGCAAAATGCTGCAGATGCTGGAAATCTGAAATAAAAACAAAAAAATGCTAGAAATACTCAGTCGGTCTGCCAGCTTCTGCTTTTCTCTCCACAGATGCTGCCAGACCTGCTGAGTATTTCCAGCAGTTTCTGTTCTTATTACTGTTGTAATCTGGTGGATTAGTTTTGAATTTTCAACATTTACTATTTTTTCAACTTCCCAGCATTTAGAATGTTATTTTTCAATCCGGCAAAATTAAAATACTGTTGAGATGTTTGGACAATTATTGTGATATACTGACAGACGCAGTCGGCAGCAAACGTTCGATGTTTTTCAATCCAATTCCTAGTTCTTGGAAGTGAAAATTAAAAGATGTGGAGATGCCGGGGATTGAACCCGGGGCCTCATACATGCAAAGCATGCGCTCTACCACTGAGCTACATCCCCTACACTAGTCATGTGTTTGGAAATTTTGCTTTAAATGCTTTAGGAATCAGTTTTCAACAAATAAAATTTTGATCATTCTTTAAGCCGTGAATGAAATGTGTTTTCCTTTAGTTAGGTCCGTAGATGCAACGACTCCTTTTTTCAACCAGTTGAGTGAGCTCGAGAATGTTGCATCACTTTAATTAATGGCGATTTGCATTAAACTCAACGCCAAGCCAGGAAATATATTGTATCATTTTATATCCCAGCTCTCGGGAGTAAAGACTAATTTCCAGAGCTGATGTGGTGATTGAGTTTGTGTATGGCTTTTCCTTTGCATAGTGATTAAATATCCCCGCCTGTCAGGCGGGAGATTGGGATTCAGTTCTCCGACAGGGAGGCACTTTGTTTTTACATCATTTCACTACCTTTTAAATTTTAATACCTTTTTTTTCACCACCTTCTCATGGGCAATGGGGGATGAGCAATACATACTGGCCTTGCCAGCGTCACCCACATCCCCATAAAAAAATGTATAAAATTTGAAAGGCAGTGAATGAAATAAGGTAGGAAAAGTTAAATTGTTCTCCCCGTCGGGGAATTGAACCCCGGTCTCCCGCGTGACAGGCGGGGATACTGACCACTATACTAACGAGGACTGAACATGACAGGGAGTCTCAAATTTACATTCTTATAGTTAATGCAGCAATGGGAATCTGAGTAGTGGTTTTCAAACTTTACGCTTAAAGAACCCCCTTTTCGAAAGGATTAATAATCGAAGGGTCACTGACCCGAAACGTTAACTCTGCCTCTCTCTCCACAGATGCTGCCAGACCTGCTGAGTGGTTCCAGCATTTCTTGTTTTTATTTCAGATTTCCAGCATCCGCAGTATTTTGCTTTTATTATAGCTACAACGATGGGTTGGGGGAATGGTGAGTTAGGATCACTTTAGATATTAACCTTTCTGATTTCAACTATCTTGTGATCTAGAGGGCCATGTGAGACAGAACAGAAACCTAGACCCTGAAGCCACACCAGAGACATAAACCAACTAATACAGTTGAAATGGTAAGTGCATTTTGCCTCTCTTGGTGAGTACGGAATGTTAATTGTGATGCATAAGGCATCCCGACTGGTCTTCTCTGACATTTTCGTATTTTCATACATCGCCAAATAAAAAAGCATAAGGGCGGCTCAACATCATGAAGGGCTGATTGATTTAAACCAATTTTCAATGCGAATAGTTTAATGCTGAGCATTGAGTTTTTTCTTCTTCTTCTTTGGCCTCCTTGCCTCGGGAGACAATGGGTAAGCGCCTGGAGGTGGTCAGTGGTTTGTGGAGCAGCGCCTGGAGTGGCTATAAAGGCCAATACTAGAGTGATAGACTCTTCCACAGGTGCTGCAGAAAAAATAGTTTATCGGGGCTGTTACACAGTTGGCTCTCCCCTTGCGCTTCTGTCTTTTTTCCTGCCAACTGCTAAGTCTCTTCGACTCGCCATTCTTTAGCCCTGCCTTTATGGCTGTCCGCCAGCTCTGGCGATCGCTGGCAACTGACTCCCACGACTTGTGATCAATGTTACAGGACTTCATGTCACGTTTGCAGGCTTCTTTAAAGAGGAGACATGGACGGCCGGTAGGTCTGATACCAGTGGCGAGCTCGCTGTACAATGAGTCCTTGGGGATCTTGCCATCTTCCATGCGGCTCACATGGCCAAGCCATCTCAAGCGCCGCTGACTCAGTAGTGTGTATAAGCTGGGGATGTTGGCCGCCTCGAGGACTTCTGTGTTGGAGATGCGGTCCTGCCACCTGATGCAAAGGATTCTCCGACAGCAGCGAAGATGGAATGAATTGAGACGTCGCTCTTGGCTGACATACGTTGTCCAGGCCTCGCTGCCATAGAGCAAGGTACTGAGGACACAGGCTTGATACACTCGGACTTTTGTGTTCCGTGTCAGTGTGCCATTTTCCCACACTCTCTTGGCCAGTCTGGACATAGCAGTGGAAGCCTTTCCCATGCCGTTGTTGATTTCTGCAACGAGAGACAGGCTACTGGTGATAGTTGAGCCTAGGTAGATGAACTCTTGAACCACTTCCAGAGCGTGGTCGCCGATATTGATGGATGGAGCATTTGTGACGTCCTGTGTCATGATGTTTGTTTTCCTGAGGCTGATGGTTAGGCCAAATTCATTGCAGGCAGCCGCAAACCTGTCGATGAGACTCTGCAGCCACTCTTCAGTGTGAGATGTTACTGTAGCATTGTCAGCAAAGAGGAGTTCCCTGATGAGGACTTTCCGTACTTTGGTCTTTGCTCTCAGGCAGGCAAAGTTGAACAACCTGCCCTATGATCTTGTGTGGAGTTTTTTATGGATCTCATTAAAATGCTACTTGAACTGGGGATGTAGCTCAGTGGTAGAGCGCATGCTTTGCATGTATGAGGCCCCGGGTTCAATCCCCGGCATCTCCACTTCTGTACTTTTCCAGAATGCAAGAACAATTTATATAAGCGTATCTTATGATTCACATTATTTGCCAGCTGTCAGATTTATTTATTAAAATGGCATCATTCAACGTAACAGTTTAACCCACATAAAATTAATTTTAAAAACTGGATAACAGTCCACAGCGCAAATTTTCCCAAGCACCCAATGTATCAGAATTCCAATACATGGTGTTCCCAAAACAGGATCGCATCGGATATGAACAGCCACATTTGCTTTTGATCGCCCAGGATGGTGAATACGTTGCCATAATGTCACATTATTTGTTGCAATCTGGTTAGTTGCATGCGAGAAAATAAATGACAGTAGCTTTAAGAAGTGATGCTGTACTACAGCAGAACGTGGCTGCACTGCATGCCCCACGGTTATTCCTGCAATTGCTGCAGTGTTATCAGGAATTAGTGCCAAGCTCTTTAAAACAACCTAAAATAGTGCACATCTCCAAGCCTTTATACGTAAAAAATGTAATCGTCATTAGGCATTAAGTAAGGCGGATTTATGGTGGAGCACACGGTGGCTGTCGCTTGTGGCAAAGATACACAATTTGCCTGATTCCCTGGATCATTTCAAAAGCAAAATAGTGCTGATGCTGGAAATCTGAAACAAATACTAGAAATGCTGGAAATAAACAGCAGGTCAGGCAGCATGTCTGGTGAGAAAAAAAAGAGATAACGTTTCAGCGTGTGTGGCCTTTCAGCAGAACACAGACACTGAAACGTCAACTCTGTTTCTCTCCAGAGATGCTGCCTTACCTGCTATTTCCAGCATTTTCTCGTTCTGTCCCTGGATGATGATATATGTGACTTTTCATGGGATCTGCAGTATTCCTTTGTGCTCCATTTTGTTTGCAGATGGTCTGAATTATTAGTGCTTTGATTTTCTTCTTGTGACACCACTTTCTCCATCAGCGTTTGTTAGAAGTCAGTTCTGACCTATAGTATCAAAGTTTGTCCTTAAAAATACACGCAAAGATGATGGGCATCTTTGATGGTGTTCATGATGGCATCTTAGAAATCAGGAATGCTGTATATTAACTTCAGCATTTCTGTCCATCGTTGAGTCAGTGATCCAAAAAGAACAAGCGGGATTCCGACCTAATTGTAGCGGGTGTGCCCAGTTTAATCCCAGCAATGCATACTGAATTAAGAACTCAGAGTGACGCAGCCTTGTTGGCCTCTCATTAGCCTACAACACAGTCTGGGTGTAGTTCGCAAGGATCAACCCCTGCTTTAAAACGCTATGCCTGCTTTGGACTATACTGAGCAACAGGCGATTGCGTGTCCATTTGGGCAACAAAGTTAACTTGGTCCATGTTTCTCAACAAGCCACAAGACTCAAAACATAACGCCAAAGCTTTTCAATGTCTACACGAGCGACATGCCGTCGTGCAAATTCACTTATGCGGATGACCAGTGACCTAAACACCTTGGAGGAATATTTACAGAAATGGAAGCTCAAGCCAAACCCCCACAAAACAAGTTGCTTTATTCCATTTTGATAACCGGAATTCTAAGCGCACCCTGAAAGTGATTTTCTGCATCGATACTGCGCACCATGACCTCGCTTGAATCTTCAAGTCGACCCCAATATTGAATTGTGGAACAAAGTGCATTCACGGTGATGCCATAACCCTTTAGGAAGTCCAGTGAATTTAGAAAACAAATGTCTCCCCATCCACTGGGGCCTTAACAACCTCCCTCAATACCATTTGAAGTTGAAAAAGCCCATTTTGGACCCCTATGCTTAACCTTCAACAATGCGACTCAACCCTGAAGAAGCTTGGAAAACCGAACGAAGTTCACAGGAAGTCACGTGCACCTCATGTAAAACTCAATGCACAAGATCCCTGGCTTTCATCTTCTGTGAAACTCATGAACAACCTTAAACTGCATCCACAAAATCCTTGGGAGATGCAGATACTTGATGCAAAAGTAGAAAATTTAAAACTCTCCAATGTGTGACTGTGGTCACCCAGAGCAGACCATGGAACATAAAGAGACTCAATGCCTGATGCACAAATGTGAAGGAGACATCACAGCAATACGCTGCTACTCTTGACGTAATTAGCTGGCGTAACCACCTTCTATGAAATTATATCTGTTGCTCTTTATCAGCCATGTGAGAGAGAGAGAGCATTTGCGTTGTGAAAATTCATCCAGCTTCAATATTATAACTTTACATATAAATTTAAAGTCACAGGTGCCAATGTCAGAAAAGGCTGGTGTTCAGTCATTGGTAATGCCTCAGTAGCATATCAAACATGACTCCTTAGCAGTGGATCACAGGCTTATGCCACCGTGAATGGGAGATATTTCATTATTTATGGCTGCAAAACTGGATACTTTCTGTAGACTATAGCACATATGCATATATGTCAACCATCCCCATTCTACATCAGCATCAACTTCTGATCCAATGTCTGCTACTAAAAATCAGCAGAGCTGCCACCATCCTATTCAAACTTCTGGTCCACTGCTGAGGTACCTCATTACAAGCTGAAGTCAAGTTTCAACGTTGAGCACTGCCACATGACATGGCTTCTGTCTTTAGGGCAAAATTGGCAGACGGATGGCTCTTTCAGGATAAATACTTCTTGGCTTGAAGAACAAGTGACACTGAAATGCACAAAACCATGGATCAAGGAACAAATCTTCTACCTTAACATATTCCCCAACACTTCTGAAAAAAATCCTGCACCTTTAATTCTCAAAATCAGTCACGGATGCAAATTACAGTTTTATGTACTTTAGTTTCCCTACTTGTACTTAAAACCAATGGCTTTCTTAAAGCAAGAGACCAAGCACTTTGTAAATGCCTTTAGCAGTTCTCCCATGCATATTTCTACATCATAGCTACTGTGCCCATAAATCATTTTACATAGTAATAGCCTCTGAAGTATTGGAAAAACATTAATTTAACATTTAGCTTTGAGTGTAGGATATGTCACACATCCAAATGTTTCCTTTTTACAGCTGATTATCCCTTACATAGATTCATAGAATAGTTAAAGCACAGGAGGCAGCCATTTGGCCTGTCGTGTCCTTGCTGGCTCTCTGCAAGAGCAAATTAGCTAATTCCACTGCCCCATCCTTTCCCCCCCGTAGCCCTGCAGGTACTTATACAATCCCCTTTCGGAAGTCCCGATTGTATCTGTCTCCACCACACTCAGGTAGTGCATTCCAGATCCGAACCACGCACTGCGGAAAATGTTTTTCCTCATGTTACTGTTGCTTAACTTCCTCTTACTTTCAAAATTGGAGTCTAGATTTTGTTTGCACTGGCCTACGAGTTATTACTAGCATTAGTGTTTTGTTAGCAAACACCTTAAACAAATATTTAAATATATTTGCCTACCTAGCAGCCATTAGTTATAGCAACGACAGTCCTTCTTAGCTGCTGTCAGCATCATCAGGCTTCTAAACTCTTGATACTCAAATTTCAACTGTTTTAAGTGGCTCTCTTGCCCCTGCCCAATCTATTAGGAGAATAGCCTCGAAACAAAAGGAGCACAGATAAGCTCAAGGTCTTACTGCACTTGCGACTATCGTGAAAATGGACTATTCGGTGGCTTACTAATTCCAGCAACCAGGATCATGTTCCAGCATGCTTCCCCCCACTCTCCCCAAATCAAAGACAAAACATTTCTCAGAATCTAGCTTTTGAAATTCTCAGTATATAACCTATAAGGCTTGATGTTTTATTAAAAATGTATTAAGTTTAAATCTCAGGGTACAATAAAGTTGACATAAGTTAGGATTTTATTTATCCTTGCTCTGTTAATATACTTTATTAAATGTAACATTTTGAATAAAATGACATCTTAATCAGCCAAACATTACTTTCATTGTAAAAGCTGTCATAAATCTTAACTGTTCTACCTTTTTGCAATTTGAAAGTAGAAATCTCCATTCAAAACAGAACAAACTCATTATTCCTTATAGATATATTACATAAAATCAACTGCAATTGCAATAGACTGGGTTTACTCATTGTCACCATTACAAATTTTAGGTTTGCCATTGATATTCTCTAAAGGTACTCCTCTCTCCTGTAATAAGTTGTGTTGAGGTGTATGCCCATTTTGTCCAATATCTATTCATACAAATGGAACCCAGGGTGTAAACAGCCCTTTTGTGATCTGAACTGGATATTTTGTCTTCCACATGTGCCCTTTTCAAAGTAGACAGAAATTGTTAAGCTGCTTTAGTGAATAGCAGCAAGTGAATATACAGCAACAGTTATAATAAAATCTAATTTTAACCAAGTCCAAATACCTCATGAGCAAATAAATATGTACCACACTCTCTACCAGCAGCCTCACCTGATTTCCCCAGCCTCCTGGTGACGACCAGTTCTGGCAGAACATGAGCAGATTTCCCAAATCTACCTAGGGCCCCTCCCCAGACCCAAATGGACTGACTTCTGCATGTCCATTTGTGCTTATGCTTTGTTCCTCATGTAATTATTTATCAGTAAGCTCCTTCCTGTAATACCTCTCCCTTTACCTCTCCTCCATTTTGGAAGTTGGTCCCATAAAACCACTTACTGCTATTCTCAAAATGAATGGAGAACCATCCTGACATCTAGTCTGGGATGAATCACTTGACTCTAATGCAGCTTACAAACAGATCGTGAGCCATGACAATACAGAAACTGGTCAGTCTAGCTTTAATACATGTCTTCAGTGTCTGCCTTATTTCAGCAGCTCAGCATATGGCGGTAAAAGGAATTTTAATGCTGCATAGACCTACTTTGATTTAAAACATAACTGGCTTCCAAATCCTTACTGCAGAAAGAGTGTTAAAATACATCCCAAAACCAGTTACATGCTGGCTTTCAGACGAGATTTGTGTACCAAGATCACTTACAGATCATACAAGAAAAATCTGAGCTGGTCCAAAGGATTACATTTAAAAGAGCAGCACTAAATGGCTTATTTAGAGAATTGATTATAATATTAATAAAGAATAATGGAACATTTATGGCAAATGTAAAAGTCTGTACATTAAATGGGCACCATTGTAATTTGGAAATACAAAACAAAATTGCCGGAAACAGGTGTATTTTTAAATTACAGATCAGACACTTTGCCGTCTTCCAATGATCTTTAGAACATCCACAAGTTACTGCAACTCAAAAATAATCGCTTAGCATTTCAGACAACTTGTACTACATTTAAGCAAAATCATACAACAAATCTAATTGATCAGATCAGTAAATCATTTAACCCGAGTAATTGCTTGGCATTATGTAAATAAAATGACAGGATTAATCATCTTCACGATAATGTTGGATCATTAAATATGTGATAGTCATTCTAGAAGGTGCACTGTGCAGGTAGAGATGAAATATGCTAGTTTTGCTTCTGTTTCAGTTCTCATATTCCACATGCAGAATTAAGATGCAACACTCGAAAAGAATCAAACAGCAGAACTGGACAGTTGTGGGATTTGAGCCCATATCCACTAGGTTGTGAACCAGATTAATAGCTACACCAAGGGCTGTTAACTCTTGAAATTTATTGATACCCAAGCACAAAACTTACTGAGATAATAAACTATTTATTTGTGTGTATGTTTATAGAATTATATATATATGTATTGTATCTCAGTACAAATATACTGTCAAGACCATTATACAGCTAAACCAACATGTGTTCTTCTCATCCATGATCTTAATACTTCAAGAAACTGAACACCATCCCAAAAATAAATTTTCTATAATCTACAAAAACAAGGCACAAAATAGAATCATACATTACAAGTCCATTTAATAAATTGATGGTTTGCTACTGTCCTTCTTACAATGCAACATTTTTCTAAGCAGATTTCCCCCCATAGCTTATTGAAATTCCACTACACAACTGAGTCACTGTAATAGTTACAGCCTTAGTTAGAAGTTGCTGGAAAAGCATGGTGACGCTGGCAACTTCAAATTAGGATCTTTTTACTTCTCTTTTTGTTGTTTCACTTTGTAGTCAGCCAGCGCAGCTTTAATTGCATCTTCTGCCAGCACTGAAACAAAAAGAGAAGCAATTAAACCATGCAGTTTAAATTCACAAACATCTACTTGACTGAGTCCAAATAAGGAATTGAACTACACATTTCCCCTCAACTGAACCTGCTTCCATAGCCCTTGATTCACCCAGATAATTTGAAGAGAAACAGATTCTGAACCATACAGGCCACAATGTAAGTTATATATTCCGCAAAAAGGTCAGACCTAGACCAGTAGTAAAATGGTTGTATGCCTTAATTTTTTTTTATTCTTTCATAGGATGCGAGGGGCACTGGAAAGACCAGCATTTATTGCCCATCCCTAATTGCCCTTGAGAAGGTGGTGGTGAGCTACCTTCTTGAACCGCTGCAGTCCATCTGGTGCAGGTACACCTACAGTGCTGTTAGGGAGGGAGTTCCAGGATTTTGATCCAGCAACAGTGAGGGACTGGCGATATATTTCCAAGCCAGGATGGTGTGCGACTTAGAGGGGTACTTGCAGGTAGTGGCGTTCCCATGCATCTGCTATCCTTGTCCTTTTAGCTGGAAGAGGGCTTGGAAGGTGCTGTCGAAGGAAACATGGTGAGTTGGTGCAGTGCATCTTTTATATGGTACACACTGTGTGTACCACATACACAGTGTGTACTATAGGCCTCCAGTCAGGAAGAGATAGAGGAGCAGCTATGTAGGCAAATCTCAGGGGTGTAAAAATAATAGGGTAATAATAGTAGGGGATTTCAACTTACACAATATTAACTGGGATAGTCTTACTGCAAAAGGCTTAAATGGGGCGGAATTCTTAAAATGCATACAGTAGAACTTTTTGAGCCAGTATGTAGAAAGTCCTACAAGAGAAGGGGCAGTACGGGACCTAATCCTAGGGAATGAAGCCGGTCAAGTGGTAGAAGTGTCAGTGGGGGATCATTTCAGGGATAGTGACCATAACTAAGATTTAAGGTAGTTACTGAAAAGGGCAAAGATGGATCAGAAATAAAAGGTACTGAATTAGGGAAAGGCAGATTTCAATATGATAAAACAGAATCTGACCAAAGTGGACTGGGAGAAGCTACTTGTAGGAATTCTACATCACCTCAGTGGGAGTCAAAGAGGAAATTGTGAGCGTTCAGAGCCAACATGTACCCATTAAGGTGAAGGGTAGGACTAACAGGCCCAGGGAACCCTGGATGTCAAGGGATATAGAGGATTGGATCAGGAAAAAAAAGAGGCTTACGGCAGATCCCAAGTGCTGAAAACAGCAGAGGCAATAGAGTAGTATAGAAAGTGTAGGGTGGCACTTAAAAAAATTAGGAGAGCAAAGAGAGGACATGAAAAAACACTGGCAGGCAAGATAAAGGAAAATTCTAAGGCATTTTATAAGTATATTAAGGGTAAGAAGATAACAAGGGAAAGAGTGGGGCTTATTAGGGACCAAAGTGGCAATCTGTGTGTGGAGCCAGAGGACATAAGTGAGGTTTTAAATGATTACTTTTCATCGGTGTTCACTATGGAGAAGGACAACATAGGTGTAGAGATCAGGGAGGGGAATTGTGATATACTTGAACATATTAGCATTGAAGTATTAGCTGTTTTAGCGGGCCTAAATGTGGATAAATCCTTAGGTCCAGATGAGATGTATCCCAGGCTGTTATGTGAGGCAAGGGAGGAGATAGCAGGGGCTTTGACATAAATTTTCAAATCCTCTCTCGCCAAGGAGAAGTACCAGAGGACAGCGAATGTGGTACCATTATTCAAGAAGGGTGACAGGGATAAACCAGGTAATTACAGGCCAGTGAGTCTAACATTAGGCTGGCGGCACAGTGGTGTAGTGGTTAGCACTGCAGCCTCACAGCTCCAGCGACCCGGGTTCAATTCTGGGTCCTGCCTGTGTGGAGTTTGCAAGTTCTCCCTGTGTCTGCGTGGGTTTTCTCTGGGTGCTCCGGTTTCCTCCCACAAGCCAAAGGCTTGCAGGTTGGTAGGTAAATTGGCCATTATAAATTGCCCCTAGTATAGGTAGGTGGTAGGGAAATATGGGGACAGGTGGGGATGTGGTAGGAATATGGGATTAGTGTAGGATTAGTATAAATGGGTGGTTGATGGTCGGCACAGACTCGGTGGGCCGAAGGGCCTGTTTCAGTGCTGTATCTCTAAACTAAACTATTAGTGGTTGGGAAACTATTGGGATTAGAATAATTGGGTGCTGGATGGCTGGCACAGACACGATGGGCCGAAGGGCCTGTTTCTGTGCTGTATAATTCTGCCACTGCTGCCACTGTGGGTCGATGGTGGAGGGAGTGAATGTTTAAGGTGGTGGATGGGTGTGAATTAAGCAGGCTGCTTTGGCCTGGATGGGGTCGAGCTTCCAGAGTGTTGTTGGAGCGGTACTCATCCAGGCAAGTGGAGAGTATTCCAACATAACCTTGACTTGTGCCTTGTAGATGGACAGGCTTTGGAGAGTCAGGAGGTGATTAACTCAGCACAGAATTCCCAGCTTCTGAACTGCTCTTGTAGCCACAGTATTTATGTGGTTGGCCCAGTTCAGTTTCTGGTCAATGATAATCCCCCAGAATGTTGATAGTGGGGGATGCAGCAATGGTAGTGCCATTGAATGTCAAGGGGAGATGGTTAAGATTCTCTCTTATTGGAGATAGTCATTGCCTGGCACGGTAGTGTGAATGTTGCTAGTCACTTATTAACCCAAGCCTGTATGTTGTCCAGGTCTTGCTGTACATGGACATGGACTGCTTCAGTATCTGAGGAGTTCTGAAATGTACAATGTTCAGTACCAATCATCAGCAAACATCCTCACTGACCTTATGATGGAGGGAAGGCCATTGATGAAGCAGCTGAAGATGTTGGGCTTAAGACATTACCCGGAGAAACTCCTGCAGCAATGACCTGGGGCTGAAATGATTGGCCTCCAACAACCACCTTCCTTTGTGCCAAGTATGACTCCAACCAGTGGAGACTTCTCTCCGATTCCCATTTACTTCAATTTGGCTAGGGCTCCTTGATGGCTCATTCAGTAAAATGCTGCCTTGATGTCAAGGACAGTCACCCTCACCTCACCTCTGGAATTCAGCTCTTTTTTCCATGTGTGGACTGAGGCAGTAATGAGTTCTGGAGCCAAGTGGCCCTGGCAGGACCCAAACTGAGCATTGGTGGGCAGGTTATTGCTGTTTAAGTGGCACTTGATAGCACTGTTGATCACTTTGCTGATTATCGAGAGTAGACTGATGGGGCGGTAATTGGCCAGCTTGGATTTGTCCTGCTTTTTGTGGATAGGACATACCTGGGCAATTTTCCACATTTTCAGGTAGATGCCAGTGTTGTAGCTGTAATGGAACAGCTTGGCTAGGGGTGCGGCTTGTTCTGCAGCACAAGTCTTCAGTACTATTCACACCTAATCTGTACTAATGCTTTGTCTTTCAACACACCATTAACATATTGTTTGCCTTTGCTCCGTGACCTTTTGGTCAGCTATGTGGCCTGGTCCAATCTGCACCTTCTCCTTTGTTATCTCTTGCCCAACCCCCACCTCACTTGTTTATAATCTGTGACTTTTCTAATATTTGTCAGTTCCGAAGAAGGGTCACTGACCCGAAACGTTAACTCTGCTTCTCTTTCCACAGATGCTGCCAGACCTGCTGAGTGAATCCAGCATTTCTTGTTTTTGTCTTCAGTACTATTGCCTGAATGTTGTCAGGGCCCGTTGCCTTTCCAGTGCCTTCAGCCATTCCTTTAAATTTTGTGCAGTGAATTGGATTGGCTGAAGACTGGCATGAGATGCTGGGGACCTCAGGAGGAGGCCAAGATGGATCATCCACTCGGCACTTCTGGCTGAAGATGGTTACGAATGCTTCAGCCTTACCTTTGCACTGATGTGCTGGGTTCCCTCATCATCGAGGGTGGGGGATATTTGTGGAGCCTCCTCTTCCTGTTAGTTTTTTAATTGTCCACCACCATTCATGACTGGATATGGCAGGACTGTAGAGCTTTGATTTGATCCGTTGGTTGCAGGATTGCTGAGCTATGTATACTGCATGCTGCTTCCGCTATTTGGCATGCACGTAGTCCTGGCTTGTAGCTTCACCAGATTGACACCTCAGTTTTAGGTATGCCTGGTACTGCTCCTGGCATGCTCTCCTGCACTCCTCATTGAACCAGGGTTGATTGCCTGGCTTGATGGTAATGGTAGAGTGAGGGATATGCTGGGCCATGAGGTTACAATGTGTTTGATTACAATTCTGCTACGGATAGTACACAGCGCCTCATGGCCAGTTTTGAGCTGCCAGATGTGTTCTCAATCTATCCCCTTTAACACATTGGGAGTGCCACACAACATGATAGAGGGTGTCCTCAGTGTGAAGACAGGACTTTCATTTTCACAAGGATTGTGCAGTGGTCACTCCTACCAATACTATCACGGACAGATGCATCTGTAACAGATAGATTGGCGAGGACACGATCTAGTAGGTTTCTCCCTCTTGTTGGTTCCCTCACCACCTGCCGCAGGCCCAGTCTGGTAGATATATCCTTCAGGACTCGGCCCGCTCAGTCAGTAGAGGTGCCACCGAGCCACTCTTGGTGATGGACATTGAAGTCCCCCACTCAGAATACATTCTGTGCCCCTTCTTCCAAATGGTCTTCAACATGGAGGAGTACTGATTCATCAGTTGAGGGAGGGTGGTAGATGGTAATCAGCAGAAGGTCTCCTTGCTCATGTTTGACCTGATGCCATGATACTTCATGGAGTCTAGAATCAATTGTTGAGGACTCCCAGGGAAACTCCCTCTTGACTGTATACAACTGTGCCGCCACCTCTGGTGGGTCTGTCCTGCCAGTTGAACAAGATGGTGGTGTCTGGGACATTGGATTTAAAGGTATGTTTCCGTGAGTATGACTGTGTCAGGCTGTTGCTTGGCCAGTCTGTGGGACAGCTCTCCCAATTTTGGCACAAATCCCCAGATGTTAGTAAGGAGAACTTCGCAGCGTTGACAGGGCTGGGTTTGCCGTTGTCATTTCCAGTGCCCAGGTTGACTATGGGTGTTCCAGCTGGTTTTATTCCTTCTCAACTTTTGTGCAGCGGCTTTGTACAACTGAATAGTTTGCTAGGCCATTTCAGAGGGCAGTTATGAGTCACACGTGGACTAGACCAGGGAAGGAAATCTGCTCTCCTTAACTGAAAGGCATTAGTGAACCAGATTGGTTTTTACGACAATTGATGGTAGTTTCATGGTCAATATTCCAGATTTTCATTAATTAATAGACGGCTGCATTTGCTGACAACACAATCACTAGGTGGCACTGTACTAGCACATGCGCAAATGCAGTCTCATCCACTTAAACATCACTGTTTGTGACGTTCAGGCTGCTGCCGATTAAAGATGGCGCTGCTCAATTTATCACAGAAAAACAACTTCAACCCATGGCAGCACACACTGGACATGCTTGATACACAGAGAACATTGTACTGTTTAAGGTCTCATTAGAAGGACAGCACCTCTGACAGTGCTGCACACCCTCTAACTGAGGTTTCAGTGCCATCCCACTGTCCGGCTGCTCACTCTCCACCCTACCCCCCAAAACCCACTCTCCAGCCGCTCACTCAGCGCTCCCCCCCCCCCATCCCTCCAGACACTAGATCTAGGCTGCACCGTTTCCCTCCTCTCAGCCACTCACTCCTACATTGCCCCTTCACCCCTCGTGGTCCGCAGCCTAGAGCTAGCATCTGGAGGGATGGCGGGTGGGAGGGGGAAAGAGATTGGGGAGCAAGCGGCTGGAGGGGTGGGGGGGAGAATGCGGCTGGAGAGCAGGAGAGGGTGGGGTGGAGGGGTGGGAGGCGAGCAGCAAGGAGTCTGGAGTGAGTGGCCGGGGGGGGGGGTGGGGGGGGGAAAAAGAGCGCGCTTTTCTGCACATGTGCCTGTTAGTCCTGGCAAGGCAAGACGTAGGCTGCACATCTCAGAGTGCAGGAGACCGTTTGCACATGGGCGCAGCTTGGAGAGCTCTGATGACATCAGCAGGTCACTGTTAATTGAATTTAAATTCCACCAGCTGCCATGGTGGGATTTGAACCCCTGCTCAGAGTATTAGCCTGGGTCTCTGGATTACTAGTCATGACATTACCACTACCCCACCGTCTCCCCCTCGCACTCTTTCGCTCCAAGAACAATTTGTGCCATCTGAGAGTTTCTGTACAGCCAACAAGACTCTTCTGCCTCCTTCATCTAAGTAGCTGAAAGGTCAGCCAAGAATATGTAAACACCTGGAGTGGGTGCTTGAACCTATAAGCTTCTGATTCAGAAGCACAAATGCCACCATTTCAGTCAACGCTCAGGATAGTCAGCACAGTGAGGCTGCAAGAGAAGTCATACCAAACAGGTTATCCAACTGTTACCAACACACATTTTGCAGCTCTACATCAACATTTTTGCTAGAAATTCTAATAGCAGACAAATATTTTACACAAATGCTCGAGTCACATTCTGCCAACTTTAAGTGGGATAAACCAGTCATATAGCAAATAGAGGAAGGTCATATGTACAAGTTAAGCATTCATCTGTTAATATTGCTAACAGTAATTTCTAGGCTTTAACTGTTTAATGATTGCATTATTGCTTCTACTATGCTATAATGATTCATCATTGGCCTCGTTGCTAGATGATAGTTTTATCATCCATAGCATGTAATCAGCTTTCAGATGTATGCCAATACCCAGCTTCACTTCCCCACCACCAGCACTGCTGTGCTGTCTGCCTAGCCATGTGGCATCAATTGTAGATAAGCCAGATTTTCTGCAGCAGAACAGGGGCAAGACCAAAGCTGCCTGCCAAATACTTCTTAGGCCCTCATACCACCACTTCTTCCTAGCTTCTTAGAAACTTGACTTAACCTCGAGTCCTTCTCAAACCCAGAAAAGAGCCACAAACCGCATATCTCCCATTGCAGATCCATAACCAAATGTTTTTAAATCTTGCATCAATAAATTTTCCTATTCTCGTCCACTTCAATCTACAGAAGGGAAACAGTCAAATGGACAACTCACTTCTTCCACTGTCCATCTGTGTAGCGAGCTTAGCATAGAAAAATGTTTCAAGCAGCTTCAGAAGCATTAAACAAAGATGGATGTTGAGCCAAAGAAGGAGCTATTAGGAGGGGTGACACATGGAATCTCTGAAGTGCACCCTCTGCTTGCCATTGAGTATCCACTGCCTTCAGTCACCTCACCCTACTCTAGAATTTTCTCCCCAAATCCCTACCCACTGTCAAAAGTCTTGAAACCTACCTCCTGAACCTGACCTTCAACCACCTCCCCCAATTTCTCTTACTGCTGCTCAGGTTTGGTTTCTCCAACTCTGAAGAGGGATGTGTTTGAGTATTAAATGCACCTTACAAATTCAAGTCATTTGTGCTAGCAAACCAATGAGTCACATCTGCTTTACATCACTGTAAAATGAATTCAGACTTACTTGAGCAGTGCAGTTTGACTGGAGGAAGACATAGTTCCTTAGCAATGTCTGTATTCTTAATCGTCAATGCTTCATCAACCTGCAATTGAATGAAGGCCAATGATAATTTCTTCAAACTGAGCATGTAACCCTGAGGCACAAAAATATAGCAAAGCGGACAATATACTTTACAAGATGCAGTGAAAAATGTCATATTTTGATGAGATACTACGTGACCCCATTGTATAATGCAATGGTATATCAGCAGATACTGCAAGCTCAGGTCAAAACCTCAATCAAAATTGGACAAAGTATTTCCCACAAGGAGAAAACAAGAGCAAGTGAATTTGTGTATGTACCATCCATTGCCACGTGGGCAAGTTATTTTCCTGTCCTATTAGTTAGTACTAATTTGGGAGATTTTGGCACCAGCTCATCCATAACTGGTCCAATAGCAATTCCTGTAACTAAATCTGTCTACGATAGAGAACCTGTACTTTTTCTATACTCTGTCCTCAGATACATTTTCAGGCAGTCTCTACTGCTGCCATGAAAGGAGGAGATACCATGTATACATAGTGCATTTTTAAAAATATCAGAATTTTACAACTGCCAAGTCATGGGGTGCCAGAAAACTGGGGTAGGGAAGAGGATATCTGCTAATATAAATCATCTGATGGAGAGGAACTAGCAACGTCTAGTTACAAACTTATCCTCAGTCACTGAGATCAGTATTTAATGTTACCAGTGTTTTAGTATTAAAAAGGCGCATTTTGGTTCCTTCTGTGATATTTCCATTGAAGTTACTTCAGACGCAGAGACTGTCACGAGGTAGAGTTTTAAGATTAAATATCTTTACCGTTTTTCCTTTCACCCATTCTGTAGCCAGTGAGCTAGAAGCAATTGCAGATCCACAGCCAAATGTTTTAAATCTTGCATCAACAATTTTCCCATTCTCATCCACTTCAATCTACAGAAGGGAAACAGTCAAATACAAACAAGTTGTAATCGTTGCTCTCACTCAGCATCTCTATCATAACACTCAAAATTAAAATCACTATTTGAGCATTAACCAGACAGAATTGTAGCAAACATTCTAACCTGCAACATTAAGGGGATGGTTGGGGAGAAAGAGCAGCGCATCTATTGCAATCTCCCCACACCAGTACAATAGGCTGGAGACATCCTCCAAGATGGGAACAGCCATTTGCCCTCAATGTAGTCCTGACCTTTCAGGGATAAACTGGCACATGGGACGGGGACATAATTAGGAAATTATATATCTATTAAAAACACTGAAGTATTCCAAAATCTGTCTAAGGAGATAAAACAGGATTGATGGTTATGAGATGAACGAATCCTCTAGAAAATTTATCATTGTTTGGCACTTAAGTGTTCAACTAAGCCAATCACTCAGTGAAGCAACAATGCAATGCCGATTACAGAAAAGCAAATCTGCAGCTCCTGGGCTAACAGTCTAAAGTCACACAGCATCACTAAACTAGGAAAGATGTTTGACTTTATACCAGTACACATCTTCAAAGACATTAGACGTTTATAGCTGCTCACTCCTGTAAACAGCATGTCAGCTGCACCTTGACATTGTGTCAATCTGAAAAATCCACAATTACCAGCAGCAAATCCCCCACACCATTTGGCAACTGAACTGTAATACCTTGCTCAGAGATACCACTGGATCCAACAATTAGCTTCACTTTAATTTTAAATGTTTAAATTTTGTACACATTAATATAAAGAATGAGACACCATATTTTCTGCAATGATAGCATTATTTCCCTATAGTTGAAACTTCCTCGGATGTTCGGGCAGAAAGTTGCCCTCCCCTTGAAATAGGTTAAAATTTCTAAAAATACCATAAACGTTTGAAGACCACCAGTTAAAGGTCTACATGGTTCCTGGCGTGATACTATTCAGCTTCCAGTCCAATTGTGCCTCCTCACCTGAAGGCACCAACTCTCGCTGGAGTATGGTTCCATGGGGATGCAGCCCTCCGTCATTTTGCCAAAGTGGCCTTCTTCACCTGTGAATCTGGATGGATTAAAGTGCGTCCTTGTTCTTACCCACTTGCACACTTTCTAGCAAGGATCATTGGACCATAAATCAAGAGTAGTAATTCTGTGCAACTTTAAACGTGCCCAGTCCAGTGGCACTGAGGCCAACTGTTGCATCCTAGCTGAGATCAGCTACCTCAGCCAACAACTAGGTTGAAACTTGGACCCAT
Source organism: Heterodontus francisci (assembly GCF_036365525.1). Taxonomy (NCBI): domain Eukaryota; kingdom Metazoa; phylum Chordata; class Chondrichthyes; order Heterodontiformes; family Heterodontidae; genus Heterodontus; species Heterodontus francisci. The sequence goes on from NC_090393.1 coordinate 36,837,236, forward strand.
CCCTATAATTAACTTCCATACTGGGAAGCAAATTTACCAACTGAGCCATTGACAGATCCTTTACGACAGACATGAAATAATTGTACCTGTAGTTTCATGACATCACCACAAGCTGGTGCACCAACCAGGCCTGTCCCAACATTCTTTGAATTCTTATCCAAGGATCCAACATTTCTGGGATTTTCATAGTGGTCCACTACCTGTACAGCAGGGGGGGAAAATAATCTCAGAACTTGAAAAAGTAATTTAACTATGATATTAAATTTAGACCATCAGCTTTGAATAAGCAATATGAAAGTTTTGAAAGCCAGTTCATTCTGAAGCAGTCTGTGTCCAGATGCAGCAAGACCTGAACAACATCCAGGCTTAGGCTGATGAGTGGCAAGTAAGATTCACACCATGCAAGTGGCAGTCAATGATCATCTCAAACAAGAGAGAATCTAACCATTTCCCCTTGATGTTCAATGGCATTACCATCACTGAATCCTTCACGATCATCCTGGGGGTTACCATTGATCAGAAACTGAACTGGACCAGCCACATAAATACTGCGGCTATAAGAGCAGACAAGAGGCTGGGAATTCTGCAGCGAGTAACTCACCTCCTGTCTCCCCAAAGCCTGTCCACCAGCTACAAGGCACAAGTCAGAAGTGTGATGGAATACTCTCCACTTGCTTGGATGGGTGCAGCTCCAACACAAGAAGCTCAACACCATCCAGGATAAAGCAGCCCACTTGACTGGCACCTCATCCAACACCTTCAACATTCACTCCCTTCACCACCGACGCACAGTGGCAACAGTGTGTACCATCTACAAGATGCACTGCAGCAACTCATCAAGGCTCCTTAGACAGCACCTTCCAAACCCACGACCTCTACCACCTAGAAGGTCAAGGGCAGCAGATGCATGGGAACACCACCACCTGCAAGTTCCCCTCCAAGTCACACACCATCCTGACATGGAATTACGATGCCGGTCCATCATTGTCACTGGGTCAAAATCCTGGAACTCCCTTCCTAACAGCACTGTGGGTGTACCTACCACACATAGACTGCAGCGGTTCAAGAAGGCAGCTCACCACCACCTTCTCGAGAGCAATTCGGGATGGGCAATAAATGCTGGCCTAGCCAACGATGCCCACATCCCATGAACGAATAAGGAAAAAATTCACTCCTTGAGGTTCCCCCATATCACACAGCATTCTTCAACTAAAGACTGACAAGCAACCTTCCATAAAACATGCCATGTAGAGAGAACAGACAACTGACCTACTCCAAAAATATGCAATCACTCTAATCCATCTACCACTGATATGAAGATAGTCTTCACACTTAACTCCTATTTTCCTCCCTCTCTTTACAAAGACAGGTAGACTAAAACTTATGTACAACTTAACTGTGAAATTCTAAGTGCATAAGCGTATCACAAGACTGCACTCATATTGCTGAATCATTGATTGAAAAATCCATGTTTTCTGCATCTTATTTCTGTTCAAAAACACCCAAAGAGAACTGATTGCACTCCAATGTCTACCCTTACTATAAAACACAAATGCTTGACTCTTTCCCCATCAGAAGCTCCTCCTAATATTGCACCGATGTTGTTCCTTCTCTATACATTCTTCAATCTAAAGGCCTCTGCCATTTTCCACAACATTGCACCCCAACTCCCTCTATTTCCAAACTTTTTCCATTCTTTATACCCATCTATCTTATATCTTATAGTGTCAGCCATGACTCCGTCAGCAGCACTCTTGCTTTTGTCAGAAGGTTGTGGGTTCAAGTTCCAATGCAGGACTTGAGCAGAAAAATCAAAGCTGAACTCCAGTGCAATACTGAGGGAGCGCTGCACTGCCATCATCCAGATGAGACATTAAACAGAGGCCTGACCACACTCTCAGATCACATGACAGTATTTTGAAAAAATATTTATTCCTCAATCAACATCACAAAAACTGATTATCTGGTCATTATCACAACGCTCTTTGCCGTGCACAAACTGGCTGCCATTTTCCTACATTACAACATTTCAAAAGTACTTCATTGGCTGAAATGCTTTGGGACGTCCTGAGATCGTGAAAGACGCTACATAAATGCAAGTCACCCACTCTCCCCATCCGCGACCTCTCTCCCCTCCCTCCACCTACTCACTTTTCCTTTGTTACAAGGAATGCTGTAAACACTCAGGTCACACATCAAGTGTCGAATTAACCTTTCAGGTGGCGGCCGCGAAGAAAGGTTGATTAATCACCTCCTGCCTGCCCAGTGAGTTATTTCCAGCATTACCCTCTCTCCATCACATCTCCAGCGCCCGCAGTGTTTTGCGACCTCTGAGGAGCTCTGATACACAACGCAGCAAAAAAAAAACCTCCCAGCGCACAGGTGGTGGGCCTAGGGACCTCGCTGCTTCAAACTCCCCCGCTGCCGGTTACCTTTTTGTGATAAGCAGCCGTCAGCGGTGCTCGAGCATTCACAAACCGCAACAGAGAGCACGAAACCCTGGTTACCGCCATCGCCATCGCCATCTCACTGCGTCACATGCCAGCCATTGTCAGACGTCACTGACCGAAGGGGCACGCCCCTGCGCGATGACGACAGCACGTCCCATCACCATAGCAACCAGCAGACGCTACACGTGCTGACGCAGTTCCCGCCGAGTCATGAGCTCCAAATAGTCAGCTACAAGGTTGACTTGCTGCAATCTCCGTATGATTCCACGAAAAAAATGCAATAAATAAATAGATAATAGCAAAAAAAGACCAATAATGGGATGATATGAAAACACAACTGAGTGCTGGAAATTATTTTATTCATTCGGGGTATGTGGGCGTCGCTGGCTAAGCCAGCATTTATTGCCCATCCCTAATTGCCCCCATGAGAAGGTGATGGTGAGCTACCTTCTTGAACCGCTGAAGTCCATGCGGCGTACATACACCCACAATGATGTTAGGAAGGGAGTTCCAGGATTTTGACCCAGTGACAGTGAAGAAACGGCGATATAGTTCCAAATCAGGATGGTGTGTGGCTTGGAGGGGAACTTGCAGGTGGCGGTGTTCTCATGCATCTGCTGCCCTTGTCCTTCTAGGTGGTAGAGATCGCAGGTTAGGAAGGTGCTGTCTAAGGAGCCTTGGTGCATTGCTATAGTGCATCTTGTAGATCATACACAGTACTGCTACTGTGAGTCAGTGGTGGAGTCTCTGAATATTGAAGTGCTGGATGAGGTGCCAATCAAGTGGGCTGCTTTGTCGTGGATGGTGTTGAGCTTAGTGAGTGTTTCTGGAGCTGCACCCATCCAGGCAAGTATAGAGTATTCCATCACACTCCTGACTTGTGCCTTGTAGATGGTGAACAAGCTTTGGGGAGTCAGGAGGTGAGCTACTCACCACAGAATTCCCAGCCTGTGACCTGCTTTTGTAGCCACAGCATTTATTTGGCTGGTCCAGTTCAGTTTCTGATCAATGGTAACCCCCAGATATTGATGGTGGAGGATTCAGTGATGGTAATACCATTGAACGTAAAGGTGAGATGGTTAGATTCTATCTTGTTGGAGATGGTCACTGCCTGGCACTCGGGAGGCATGAATGTTACTTGCCAATCATCAGCCCAAGCATGGATGTTGTCTCGGTCTTTCTGCATATGGCACGGACTGCTTCAGTGTCTGAGGAGGCGCGAATAGTGCTAAAAATTGTGAAATCATCACTTCTGACCTTATGATGGAGAGAAGGTCATTGCTGAAGTAGGTTGGGCCTTGGACACTACCCTGAGGAACTCCTGTAGTGATGTCCTGGAACTGAGACGATTGACTTCCAACAACCACAACCATCTTTTTTTGTACTAAGCAGGACTCCAACCAGTGGATAGTTTTCCCCCTGGTTCCCATTTACTCTAGTTTTTCTACGACTCCTTGATGCCTTGAGCAACTGCCACTTGATAGCACTGTCGACGACCCCTTGTAGTTTTATTGAATGTATTATAGCATCATGGTTCTGCAGGTGCAATTCTCCCTCATCTTTGGGCGGTCCTGTGTGATATTCACTTCTGTTCTAAGGGAAGAACTTTCTTTCTGTTCTAACAGTAAACAAAAACTCAATCAAAAGTTTAAAATGAAGTGAATGCAGGAAACAAACAAGAAAATGCTAGAAATACACAGCAGGGCAGTGCTCAAAATAACAAGTGAAGGATGTGTGTGTCGAAAACGTTTGGAAAATTAAAATTTTACAACATATTGGGTGAATATATCTGCTTCAATGACCAAAACATCGCGCCCTTACAAACATGGCGACTATTGATGCCCGCGACATTTGGATTCCGTCATATTTAATCCTTAGTTTAATAAAAGTCCTCGAAATGTGAGTCGCGTAGTTATGACGTCTTTATTAGTTCTCCTTATTCCCCTCTTCTCCATTATAATATGTTTAACTCACTTTCTGTTGCAATGTGTGGAATATTACTTCACTTTAAAGCTTTGGTTAAAATAAAGAAGAGTTCTACGAGAGGGAGATGTATTTTTCGGGATGTTATATTGTCTCATTTGAATCCGGCACTACGGCCTTTCCTGCACTGGTTTTCTTGATGGCGACGAGCAAGAAGCGGCGGTCGAGTGAGGCCGAGGAGTTGGAGCTTGGAACCGGGGCTGATTCGGAGGAGGAAACAGAAGACTCTTCGGAGGATGAGCAAGAAAACGAGGCGGAAATCCAGCGGTTGGAAGAGCAGGTGCGACTCGTCCTCAGGCGAGAGGCTGAGGCTCGGAGCCCGCGGGGTTTAAAACTCCGGCCCATCCTCCTACCAGCTCCCCGTCACCATCCTTCCCGCCCGCCCGGATTCACCACCCGCCTGCCTAGATTCCAACCGCCCGACCCGATTCCACCCCGCCCGCTTGCCCACCCGACCCGATTCCACCCCGCCCGCTTGCCCGACCGACCCGATTCCCCACGCCCCCCCCACCCCGACCCCGACCCCCGTTTCCCCCCACCACCCCGATCCCCCCGCCACCCCAACCCGATCCCCGCACCACCCCATCCCGATCCCCCTTCGAGCCATACAGTTGTACAGCACAGAAACAGGCCCTTCAACCCATCGTGTCTGTGCTGGCCATCAAACACCTAATTATTCTAGTCTCATTTTCCAGCACTTGGGCCCATAGCCTTGTATGCTACAGCATTTCAAGTGCTCATCTAAATACTCCTTAAATGTTGTGAGGTTTCCTGCCTCTACCACCTCTTCAGGCAGGGCGTTCCAGATTCCAGTCACCCTCTGAGTGAAATTTTTTTTCCTCAAAACCCCTCTAAACCTCCTGTCCCTTACCTTAAATCTATCCCCCCTGGTTATTGACACCTCTGCTAAGGGAAAAGGTTTCTTATCTCTTCCCCTCATAATTTTGTATACCTCAATCAGGTCCCCCCTCAGCCTTCTCTGTTCTAAAGAAAGCAGCCCTAACCTATCCAGTCTCTCTCCATAGCTGATAAGCTCCAGCCCAGGCAACATCCTGGTAAATCTCGTCTGCGCCCTCTGCAGTGCTCAACTCAGCTACAAAGACTCACGAACTGTCTCCCCCATGCCTGTAACTTGTTCTCCTTGCCTAAAAGCATCAAGAAAAGCATGGTCATGGGACAAGGTGTTGCATCTCTGCCCCGATCACATTAAGTAGCACCCCCGGGAAGTGGTTAAAAATTCTGCTACCTTGGGTTCACGCTGACAGGAATCTGTCCTTTGATGCAGAGCCCCCTTCCACCGTCCCTCCTTCCCCACCCCACCCCCCAGCCCCACCGATCCCCCTTCCACCGTCCCTCCCCACCGATGCCCCTTCCACTGTTCTCCCCACCCCCCCACGATCTGCCTTCCACCGTCCCTCCTCACCCAGTCCCCTTCCTCCAAGGAATAATCATCGCAAAGGGGAAAAAAATAAAACAAAACAGTTTGGTAGATTAGGAGCCTGTAGATAATTACAGAAGGTGAGCAACAGAACCCGCTATGATCCAGGTGAAGGGTCACCTGAAGACCTCTTGGTCAGGATTTATCAACCAAAGAACCAAAATAGTAAATTACCTTGCCTCATCTAGAGAGAGACCATAATTTCCTGACTGATTGCTAAAGCAGCAATGCCCTGAATTGAAAGAGTGCGATGCAGCTTCTATCTGTATACAACAGATCAAGGGGATGACTGAGAAGAATCCAAAAGGACCTGAAGCAAGTGTCTCATCACACAAATTAGCCTTTTATCATTTGCTAAATCCGTGATGGTCTTGATCGCCACTAAAATCAAATCTCAGGAATTTAGGACATTGGGCAGTTCCACAAGATATAGGATTATCAACTACTGTAGATCCTTTCAAACTCTATTGTGAAAGGTTTGAGTGCCAGAGGTATATGGGCTGGTGTAGCATGAGTGTGATTTAACTGTTTTAAGTTAACCCACTTGTGAGCAATTACTGAGTTATGCAGTCTATCACTCGCACAAGTGCGATGAGCTCACTGTGTTCATACACAGTGAAAGTATAAAAGAACTTGGCAGGGCTTACTGTGAACAACTGAAAAATTGCCAAGTGAAGATATTTGTTCAGCGATCCCCAGAGATATCAGGCACAAATGAGGTGTTGAAGCTGTGAAAGATTTTGTATAGTTTGCTCACCTTGTCCTTGTGTAAAAAACTTGCACAACAGTTTCCATTTGTAGGCTGTGTCTCCAGTTAATAGGATAATTCTTTATATTGTGCTCCATTTATGTTAGCGTAGCCCAGGTGTAACAGTGTCCGATTGTGGCAATTACTAAGTTTTTCTGCCTCCTTCCTGTGGACTAAACCACTTTATGCAAACTGAAATACTGAAATGGATTTGTTTATAAATGATTATTCCATAGAAGCATAGAGACATGGGGAGTATTGAAATGTTTGTACAAAAGCAAAACGGATGCTGGAAATGTGAAATAAAAACAGAAAATGCTGGATATACTCAGCAGGTCCAGCAGTATCTATAGAGAGAGAAACAGATTTAATGTTTCAGGTCTGTGACCTTTTTTCAGAACTGGGAACAGTTAGAAATGTAATGGGTTTTGAGCAAGTGAAAGGGGGGAAGGTGAGAAGAAGAACAAAAGGGTAGGTCTGTGATAGGGTGGAGGGCAGGAGTAATTAAATGAGAAAGGGTTTTATGTTGCAAGACCAAAGGGAGTGGTAATGGGACAAGTAAAGAAATACAAGATTTTTCTAAAGGAGGTGTGAATGGCAGGCTCGCTGCTATCTGGATGCAAAGTAAAGAAAATAAAAGATAAATGAGGAAAAACAACCAAACCAGCAAAGAAACACAAAACCAAATGGGGGCAGAGAGTATGATCTGGGGAGGCAATGGTGTCGTGGTAATGTCAGTGGGCTAGTACTGGGCCCAGGCTGGTACTTTGGGGGCGTGGGTTCGAATCTCACTGCAGCAGATGGTGAAATTTGAATTCAATTAATACATCTGGAATTAAATAGCTAGTCTAATGGTGACTATGAAACCATTGTTGTAAAAACCCATCTGGTTCACCAATGTTCCTTTTAGGGAAGGAAATTTGCAATCCTTACCTGGTCTGGCCTACATGTGACTCCAGATCCACATCAATGTGGTTCACTCTTAAGTGCCCTCTGAGATGCCCTAGCAAGCCACTCAGTTCAAGGGCAATTAGGAATGGGCAATAAATGCTGGCCTAGCCAGCGATGCACACATCCCATGAACGAATAAAAAAAAATAATTAGTTGAACTCAGTGTTGAGTCCAGACAGCTGTAAGATGCCCAGTCAAAAGATGAGGTGGTGTTCCTTGAGCTTGTGATTTGAGCTTCATTGGAACACCAACAGGCCAAGGTAGAAAGATCAGAGTAGGAGTAAGGTGGAGAATTAAAATGACAAGGTGACTGGAAGCTTGGGGTCACTTTTGTGGGCTGAACAAAGGTATTCTGCATTGCAGTCATCCAGTCTACATTTCATCTGTAGGCCACATCATGAGCAGTGAATACAGTATGCTAATTTGAAAGGAGAACAAGTAAATTGCTGTCTCATTTGCAAGGCGTGTTTGAGGCCTTGGATGGTGAGAAGGGAACAGGTAAAAGAGCAGCTGCTGCACTTCCTAGGCTTGCATGGCAAGGTGTCATGGGAAGGGGAAGGATTGTTGAGGGTGATTGAGGAGTCGACCAGGATGACACGGAGGGAATGGTCCCTTTGGAATGCTGAAAGGGGAGGAAGAAATGTGTTTCGTGGTGGCATCACGCTGGAGGTAGTGGAAATGGTGGAGGATGATCCGTTGAATACGGATGCTGGTGGGGTGGAAGGTGATGACAAGTGGAACTGTTATCGTGGTTCTGGGAGGGAGGGAAAGGGGCGAGAGCAGAAGCCCTTGAAATAGAGCGTACATGGTCAAGAGCCCTATTAACTACATTGGGGGGGGGGGGGAATCCTCGGTTAAGGACAAACGAAGGTTTAGCGGAAGCACTAGTACGGAAGGTTGCATGATCTGAACAGCTGCAACATAGTTGGAGAAACTGGGAGAATGGAGTAGAATCCTTGCAGGAATTGGGATGTACGGAAGTGGGGTCAGTGGGCTGATAGTAAATATTGGTAGTTAGCCTATCCCCAGAAATGAAGACGGAGAAACCAAGGAAGGAAAGAGTTGTAGATGGACCACGTGAAGGTGAGAGAAAGGTGGAATTTGGAAGCAAAGCTTATGAAATTTTCCAGTTCAGGGTGAAAGCAGGAAATGGCACAGATACAGTTATCATTGTGCTGGACACAGAGGTGAGGGAGGGGGCCTGAGTAGGGATGAAACAAGGAATGTTCCACATATCCCACAAAAGGGTAGGCATAGCTAGGATTCGTGAGAACCCATAGCAACACCTTTTATTTGGTGGAAGTGAGTGGAGCTGAATGAGAAGTTGTTTAATGTGTGAACAGGTTCAGCCAGGCAGAGGAGGGTGGTGGTGGATGGGGATTGGTTGGGCCTCCATTCAAAGAAGAAGTGGAGAGCCCTCAGACCATCCTGGTGGGGGATCGAGGTGTAAAGGGATTGGATGTCCATGGTGAATAAGAGATAGTGAGGGCCTGGAAACTGAAAACTGTTGAAGTAGTGTAGGGCACTGGAAAAGTCATGGATGTAGGTAGGAAGAGACTGGACAAGGGGAGAAAAAACAGAGTTGAGATGGGAAGAAATCAGTCCAGTGGGGCGGAACAGGCTGAAACAATGGGCCTATCAGGGCACTCCTGTGTGTAGATTTTGGGAAGGAGCTAGAAGTGCGCTGTGTGAGGTTGGAGTGCTTTATGTGTCTAACTGAGGAAAATGAAATGATTTGCATTAGACAGAACAGAAATCTGGTTTGATCTGATGTTGGTGATAATTTAAGAATCAAAAACTACTAGATTTATAGGTAACTAATCAGTTATTACATGTTAAATGAAATAACAGATATGTATGTGACTGTAATCTTCAGGACACGTTGGCACGGTGACAGTGATCTGTGCTCTGTTTCTTTTAGCTTTCCATCAGCGCCTACGACTACAACTGTCATGTGGATCTAATTAAATTACTACGTCAGGAGGGGGAGCTGGTGAAATTGCGGTCTGCTCGACAGAAGATGAGTGAACTTTTCCCACTTACTGAAGGTAAGATTATAATTGTAAATACGTCTCTAGCTGAAACCTGGGTTATTGTAATGTTTTTAAAGTGGACCAGATTTTGTAACATATTGGTAACTAACCTGCTGCCTAGAGTTTGAAGAATTTTTTTTATATTCGTTCGCGGGATGTGGGTGTCGCTGGCCAGGCCAGTATTTATTGCCCATCCCCAGTTGCCCTCAAGAAGGTGGTGGTGAGCTGCCTTCTTGAACCACTGCAGTCCATGTAGGGTAGGTACACCCACAGTGTTGTTAGGAAGGGAATTCCAGGATTTTGACCCAGCGACAGTGAAGGAACGGCGATATAGTTCCAATTCAGGATGGTGTGTGACTTGGAGGGGATGGTAGTGTTCCCATGCATCTGCTGCCCTTGTCCCTCTCGGTGGTAAAGGTCGCAGGTTTGGAAGGTGCTGTCTAAGGAGTCTTAGTGAATTGCTCAGTGCTTCTTGTAGGTGGTACACACTGCCTGCCACTATGCGTCGGTGGAGAGAGTGAATGTTTGTGGATGAATCCATTTTTACTAAGTATCTAATGTAGTTCTAGTTGTTAATTTCTATATTCTATGGTCTGTTTTCTGGAAACTAAGTATGTGAATATCCTCTGCGTTGTGATCACACAACCAAAGATCATTTGATCATGAATAATTTCATTTAAGATTCTGGCTCTGATTTAGTGGAAAACTAATGTAATTGTGTTTTGCAGAGCTTTGGCTGGACTGGCTGAGGGATGAGATTCGAATGGCAGAAGAAGAAGCTGACAGGGAGAAAGTTGACGAGCTGTTTGAGAAGGCTATCAAAGATTATATTTGTATGTTCCTCTTCTTTACACTTTAGTTTCATCAGAGTCCCAAAAATGAGCAACCAGATTTCTCTGATTCTCTGTTGTCCTGCGGATAGCTCGCACCTGTTGCTGAGCGGTGTGTTAATCCTGCCTAGCTGTCCCAGTGAAATGAGGTGTGGAGAAGGAAAGAAACATTGGGGTTTATAAAATTATTAATGTGTTAATATAAATAACTTCCAGGCACTGTGTAATTTCAAAAATTAGGCTGTCCTGAAAGTTAGCTCTCCTCTGTTGGATGAATTCAGCTTTAAATTTGGTGCTGGTAAACTGGAAAATTAAAACCCATGCTAGTTAAACTAGGCAAGGAATCAAATATTTCATGTAGGTAGTGATGGTACAGCATGATGAAGTTTCCCATATTCGTATCTATTATATACACCGTGACTCTCATTTCTCCATTACTCAGTCAGGCACTTGAGCTTGCTAAACTGCAGAACCTGATAAAATTGGTCACAAGATAGTTAACACCTTAGTTGTCAAAGCTGCAAATAAATCGTCATGAATAGATTCCCAGTGATTTTGCCACCACTTCTTATTCTCTAGTCTTGACATTCTACTGTATTAAAACTCATCCAATTGGACAGAAAGCAGACTTTTGGATAGACCCCACAATGTGGTGGGCAGGATGTAAAAGTGAATGAATACTTAGAGCCTGAAATAATACCATGGGATACAATTATACAAATGCTTGTGTTTTTCTAAAGTTCCTCTATACAGCATTTTAGTGAAGGTGTTAACTTGTTTAGAATAATTAGGTTAATGCCTCTGCTAAAAGCAGAAGAATGTGAATAAGCATTTGTAATCAGTTATCCCACAACATAATTTTAGGGTCTGAGTGCACTTTTACATGCAGATTGTTCCTCAGTGGAGTCAGCAGTGACCAGGTTTTGGGGTCTGTCCAAAAGACCACATTCTGTCCAATGGGAATGTGTTGTACTACAGTTGTGAAGTTTCAAAGTTGAAAACAGTAGTCTGCGATGTGTAAGAGGAGATTCCTCCGTTATACCTGCTGAAAGTCAGGTTTGTTATGTGTGTAGCATTTTAATGGAAAAGTCCTCTTCATCTAATTTTAATTTTGTTTTGATATATGCTACTGTTGGCAAATAATTTTAATTACAGGTCCTGAGATATGGCTGGAATATGCCCAATACTCCATTGGCGGGATTGGTCAGCAAGGTGGTATTGAGCGAGCTCGTGGAATATTTGATCGTGCCTTAACTGCTGTTGGATTACATATGACAAAAGGAGTAGCAATCTGGGAGGCCTTTAGAGAGTTTGAAAATGCTATTTTAGGAACCTTACAGGTAAGGAAATGTGACTGTAGGTTAACATAATGTAAACAAATAGTAAACTTGTAAAGACTGTGTTGCATGGAGCTAGATGCAAACCAGCTAGAAATAATTGGCTAATAGTGTAGAATGTATGGGATTGTAAACATTGCTTTTTTTACTTTTCATTCGTCTGTTAAAGCCTATTTAAACTGAAGTTTCTCTAGCTAATGCTTTCAGCTTGAACACAGTCCCTTTTGGTAGGAATGCTGTCAATTCCAGAGAGTGGAATAGCTTCCACTTTCATTGAGATTTTGGTGCTAAATTATGGACTGTTTTGTGCTGCAGAAGCTTCACATTGATTAGGAACTGGATTGAGATGGTCCAAACACATTTTAAACTGATAGAAAGGAGTCTTATACCCCAATGCCTGCATTGGATTTGAGCCCTGGTCCTATTGATGAAACAATGTTCTCTGGTCCATGTATCTCACTTGTATCTCGATTTTACACTGATGCAATATCTGCTTAATTCGTCAGCCAGGCAATGATACTGAATTTTCCTTCACTGGAGAGAAGGGAAGGAGGTTTTGGCCAATATCAGAGGGGGAGTTTTTAAACAGAACTATGGAGGCGGTGAATAATTGTAGGATTTAAGTGTTGACATTCAGTCTGATTCTAGTGCATCTCACGTGATGTGAATTTGGAAACTTAGAACGAGCAGCAGTACCTGAACTTCATATTGCTAATTGTCACTGAAGTCTGTGTATGTAGAAAGTCCTGTTTCATATCCTCTGCTCTGTTGAATTAGAAAATATTAAACTGCAATATTGAGGTGTTGACACCCAATGTTTCTTTATGTAATTATACAAAGGAGGTGTGTATAAGTGTTTGAGAAAGGAGCAGTGATTACTGGGATTTGGAGACACCTAATGCACTGAGTAGACTGCTTCCAGCACAGTCTGCTAGTATCTGTCAACTTTTGAAATTTTAAATTGTTTACTTGCAATCAAAATGTTTCAGAGGATTGGAGTGTTCTGGAATGTTCCAGTCAGTCCCTCCATTTCAAATCCAGTAATTGATTGTTTAATTAAGCAAGTGTGTTCCCTCCGTCAGCCCTTAGCTGGCAGTATTCTGACTCCGGAGCACCAGGAGATGGTGAATGCACAACTTGACCGAATACACAAACTCTTCAAGAGGCAGCTGGGTGTCCCTTTGCTTGGTAAGGTACTTTGAGTTTACCTATTGCTAAACATGCATCTATAGGAAATATGGGAGTCATGTTGGATTTGTTTTCTGTAGGGTAGGTGTTAGGCAATTATAAATATTTCATAATTGGAGTATGAGCATAAATTACTCGATAAGGAAAGGGAGTTCTGCCCACAATGCCCACTGCTTCCAACAGACCATTGCAAATTGTATGCGTGCAATCTTAACTTTTTATCTTCTTCAGATTGATTTTTTAAACTTCTTGTTAATGGTTAATCTTGTTCTATCTACATTATCCAAACCTTTCACCAAAGATAGTAGTTGTATTCCCTGGCAATCATTTTTCCTCAATAGGGCATATAACCAATTGTGTCAGGCTATCCTTGAACATTGAGTCCCAGGGTCCTCCACTTTTAATCAATTCTCTTCCATATTTTACAATATATTCCAAATGTGAGCTCCCCAAGAGTTGCACGTGCAATCAAATACACTCAAACTAGCTCCTAAACTTGTTGATAACTTTGACTGAAAACTTTAAAAAAAAAACCTTTTTGCTAGTTTTCCCCTCCCTCCCCTTCCTTCTGACTTCTTGCTGGGTTACCTACTGGTACCTTGGTCAAGTGATCCTATACCAAAAAAAATAGTGTTAAGGAGGAGGCTGGGTTTCATACGGAGGCAGAGACTGGAGCCCCTCTTTCATTATTTCGAGCTGTTTATAATATGATTCGCTCACTTTGTTTCTTTTCAGTCACCTGATGCATCGGGTAAGTGGTTTGCATGCATGTGTCCAAGATGTGTAGGATTGTCGGACAGGTCTCATCTGAGTGCTTTATGTTTTGAGCTTTGCCTCATACCCGGCAAACATTTGAGCACTGTGGCCACACCTTTGTGAGCACTGTGGCCACACCTTTGTGAGCACTGTGGCCACACCTTTGTGAGCACTTTGTGAGTTGCACTAATTCTTGGCAGGGCTGCAAGATTAAGAACGCTTTATTTTGAGAGCAAGAAAAAAAAATGTTCAGGGCTGCCTGTTCTGTCTGAAGTTACAGCATCTGGTGGTCTTCATGGAATGGTATAGCAGGCACCTTGCAGAAATCTAGGGCCTAGATTGTTGTGCTTTCCTTATTGAGAGAGGTTCAGTATAAGGGCAAAAGATGCGCATCAGTCATTTTTTAAATGAATGCATCCTGATGTTGTGGAGTTACTATCAGAAGTCTAACCTTAGCCGTGATTATTTCACTCGTCTTAATCAGATTGCTTACTGCCATCTGTATAGATATGGAGACCACATATGCTGAGTACGAGGAATGGGCTGATGAGCAGCCTGCTGAATCTGTGACGCAGCAGTACAAGAAGGCCCTACAGCAGATGGAAAAACGCAAGCCCTATGAAGAAAATCTGGTATGATTTGATCCTCTGTTACTGTAGCATTTGCATTCTGGAGGTGTTTACAATGTATTATAAAAGAAAATAAACTCTTTAAAATTCACTGATACCAGTTGGTATTTGTCTGTGTGGCTAAGTGGCCTCTTTCTGTACCGTAAACTTTCTATGATCTCTATGATTTCTACCTTGTCGTCTTTCACTTTTATGCATGTTGTGAATGAAAGTTGCAATTCAGCAAGAAAAGTGACAAGTGGAAAAAATGACAAGTCGACTAAAGGAAAAGCTAACATTCAGAAATGTTAGATGGAATTTAATTTCACCTCAAAGACCATGTGGTGGCCCAGATCTGGCTGGCAAAATAGTTAAATTCCATTTATAACTTTGTTTAATTTGATGAGCATTTAGCCACTAATTTTATTTCATTTAATCTGCACTGGTCATGTACTGTTTGTGACAAGTGGTTGACATGATTACAGGTCTCTGATTCCAAGTATTAAATTAAATTTATTAAATATGTAAATACTGGAGCCCCAGTAGAGCATCACAATAATGTGAATGTCTATGACTCTATGAAGGAATAGCTGTTGGCCTACTTTTTATCTACATGTTAAGTTCTTGAACGTGGCGTGTTCAGGGTAACACAGAACCAGAGGTGCTGTCTGGATGTTGGGAATGAGAACAAGTCAATCCATAACAGCTTTATGAATCTCTTCAAGGCCAACCCACCTTTTTTGGAACCTGGACAAAATTACCAAGTTCATCAATTTTTTTTTCTCTCTGGCAAGGAATTAAAAAGCAGGGCTACTGACTGATCCCCTTATGCTGCTTCTCACTGTGGCAGTTTGATTTGCTGTGAGAGTTATGTAACCCTGATCCTGGGATCTGATTGGATATTGGTTGGCTGGTGGACACATTTAGTCCCATGATCCCAGCCTTGTATTCGAGTTGTGCTTATGGTTCCTAATTTAAGGAATTTGGTACTAATACAAAAGCATACTGTTGCAGATGCTGGAAATCTGAACTAAAAACAGAAAATGCTGGAAATACTCAGCAGCTCGGGCAACATCTGTGGAGAGAGAAACAGAGTTTCTGTTTTTATTTCCTGTTATTGATGAATTAGATGTTGTGCTTGCTCATGGGATTACATAATAAGCACTGAAATATTTTATCTTGGAAAAATAGTTCATCTTGCTTTTGGAATATTATATTTCCTAAATGATTTTTGTTTACTCCCTTACAGTTGGTAGCAGATCCTCCAAAATTAGCAGAGTATCAAGCTTACATTGACTTTGAGATGAAGGATGGAGACCCAGCACGGATTCAGATTATCTTTGAACGGGCACTGTCTGAGAACTGTTTAGTGCCAGACTTATGGGCACGTTTCACTCTGTATCTGGTAAGAATTTCTCTGAGAAAGTGACTTATGGCTGAATGCTGGGGGCCTCATCAGGATGGGACCAGCTTTGTTGGTCTTCAGGGGAGCAGTTTTACTGGTGTTTTGTGAATTTGTTGGCTGAGAGATCAGTGTTGGCCAAGAAACCGGGAGAACTCCTCGGCTCTTCTTGAAATAGTACTGTGGGATATTTTACATCTATCTGAGAGGCAGATGCAGCCTTGCTTAATAGAGGCCTGAGGAAGTTTTTAATACAAAGAGTGAACACTTTAAACAATGGACTCTTGAATAGATTGGAGTCAAAAATCCCGAAATTATTTAGAAACCAGTTGAATGCTGTAATGTGAGATCTTCAGCTCTTTCTGGATGCCTGGATTAAGATGGGCTGAATAGCCTTCCACATCTGTAAGTATCTAGTAACCTTGAAAATTGTACAAATATGCCATGCTGTCTCCACTAATTAACTGATGACATTAAGTACAGCAATATGCTACAGTTTTATATGGGCAAGTAGCATTGCATATTGTTATGAATGAGGTGGGAGGAGTGCACTGTTTTTTCTAGTTCCGCTTCTCCACAGCTTGCAATATATATTTAAATGTTTACCCAGTTATCGATACAGTCAATCATAGACTCTACCCTTAATACACCATAATGCACCAACCAGGTTTCTTTAATGAATAACAAAATTATCAATTTATTATAAAACAAGACATAACCAGTAACAAAGCAAAGCATTAAATATGAAAGTTCCCTTTTACCTTAGCCCCTCACACACCAATTAATCGAAGAAAAATAGAAATATTCTCTTTAGAGCTCTGTTATTAAAAAAAAAAGACAAAAAAGAATACTTTGGTCAAATACTTGCTAATTCTTGAAGAAAAAAAGAGACGATATGGAAAGATGTCAGTTGTCCCTTTTTTGTTTGACGTCCCAAATACGCATAGATGGCTGTCACTGGGATCTTTTTAGAACAGTTCTTTTCAGGTGATGTTGAAGATCAGAATGGTAGGCTTTCCTGGAAAAATGCAGCATCAGGGGTTCCTGGCAGGCTTTCCAGGAGAAATGCAACATCAGTTTCTCTATTTCTTATACTTGATTATCAGGAAGTTTCAAAGAAATAGAAGAGGGTGCTGATGGTGACTGTTCTCTTGGCTGGTTTTCTCCAACTGCCTTCAAAACAGTTCACGCCCAACACACTGTCCAAAGCGAAGCCAAAAACAATGTCACAAGAGTCAAGCCTCCTGACCCCTATAAACCTTGACCTATCACTTCTGTGTAAACATCTCCCCGAAGTCAGAAAGCCCCTGCTAGGTATTTATTTGAAGACAGGTGACTTCCAGTAAATGTTGCTTTCAAACAAGACCTCTTATTGTCCTTTCAATGACCCCAGTGGGAAAAAAAACATCCATGGAATCCTTTCCAGTTTTCCCAAATAAAACATGTCCATAATTCTAAAATACGTGAGTCTTCTCAAAAATACTGAACAAAAAATATAGGAGCACCATCATAACAGTATGGGGATTTAAACTAAAATTCACAGTGCTCCATGGTCTGCAAAAAAAAAAACTATGGTAACTGCTGTCCCCGATAAACCTCTCTGCTGTTTCAGACCACCACATCTGAGTTTAGTAGGATTGCAGACAAAGCTCCCTCCTTGATTCACTTATTTAGAAAGTATGCAGAGCCTCTGTTCCATTGATCCACCATTAGAGAGAGCCTTCTTGACCTACCATTAGTTGGACAATGTACAAAACCCCTTTCCCAAATCGAGAAGAACATAAGTGTGGCGAAAATCAGGTTAATAGATTGGAGAAAAGCTGATTTTGAGGGGCTGAGAGTAGAACTTGGGAAAATAAAATGGGCAACAATATTGGCAAACAACAGTGGAAAACATTTAAAACCTTGTTCAACGGAGTGCAGGAAAAATATATTCCACTAAAAGGAAAGAACAAACTTAACAATAGTGAGACTCCATGGATGAATAAAGACACAAGGGAACAATTGAGGATTAGGAAAGAAACATACATTAACTACACAGACTGCGCAGGACTGCATGATAAGAGAGAATATGAAGAGGTTAGGAGAGAAGTCAAAAATACATTAGGAAGGCAAAGAGGAACTAAGAAAATAAATTATCAAGGGACATAAAATAAAATAGTAAAATATTTTACAGGCACATCAATAAAAAAGGGAGGCTGGGATGGGAATAGGACCATCAAGGGATAGGCAGGATAATAACTCGGGTTAACGATAGATGGCAAAAATATTAAATAATTATTTCGCTTTGGTATTTACCAGGGCAATAGAGCAGGTAGACATGATAGTGAATGATGAGATGAGTGCAATTAAAATGTGAAAAAAGGATTATTGAATAAACTAATCAAACTCATAAAGAGGATACAACCCTGGTCCGGATTGATTGCATCCACACATTTCAAAAGAATGTAGGGAAGCGATAGCAGAGGCATTACTACACATATTTAATAATTTGTTGGAAACAGGTGTGCCAGAGGACTGATGGATAGCTACAATAATTCCTATATTTAAGAAAGGAGACAGAACATGCCCAGGATATTATAGACCAGTCAGCTTAACATCGGTGGTAGGAAAAATAATGGAATCCCTATTAAAGGAGGGAATAGAAAAACATCTAGAAAAGAAAAATATAATAATGAATCATCAGCATGGGTTTCAAATGGGAAAATGTTGTTTGACTAACCTTATTGAATTTTTTGAGGAATTAACAGGGAGTAGACAGTGGTAATGCAGATTTTAAAAAGGCCTTCGATAAGGTGCCCCATAATAGACTAATGAATAAGATCAGACTATGAGGAGTCAGAGGACAAGTGGCAGAATGCTTTCTGCTTTGAAGCCAGCTAGCAATCCAAAGAGAGGAAGGAAATGGTAATTACTCAGACTGCCAGAAGGTGGGAAGAGGTGTTTCATAAGGATCTGTGCTGGGACCACTGCTGTTCACAATTTACATTAATGGTTTGAACTTAGGAATCAAAAACACAATTTCTAAATTTGCGGATGACACCAAATTGGGGGGGGATAGTCAATACTGATTACAGTATTAACAAATTACCGGAGGACAGTAATAAACTAGCAGAATGGGCAAATAATTGGCAAATGAAGTTTAGTGCTAGGGAGGGTAGGAATAGGAGGATTAGGCAAATGAATGCGTGGCTGAAGAGCTGGTGTAGGCGGGAGGGCTTCAGCTACTTGGATCATTGGGATCTCTTCTGGTGCAGAGGTGACCTGTACAAGAAGGACGGGTTGCATTTAAACTGGAAGGGGACCAATATCCTTGCGGGGAGGTTTGCTAGTACTACTCGGGAGGGTTTAAACTAGTCTTGCAGGGGGGTGGGACCCAAAGTAGTAGTCTCTCAGATGAGATAGTTGAGGCAAATGTAGAGGTTAAAGCAAGCAAGTCCAGTAGGCAGGCAGGGCAGGGGCAGGATAGGGAGCGTGGAAGGTCTGGTAGGCTAAACTGCATTTACTTTAATGCAAGAAGCCTTACAGGTAAGGCAGATGAAGTCAGAACATGGATCGGTACATGGGATTGTGATATTATAGCTATTATGGAAACGTGGTTGAGGGATGGGCAGGACTGGCAGCTCAATGTTCCAGGGTACTGATGCTTCCGGCGTGACAGAGGTGGAGGTAAGAGAGGAGGGGGAGTTGCACTATTGATTAGGGAGGACATCACGGCAGTACTTAGAGAGGATATCCCAGGGGGAATGTCCAGCGAGGCCATATGGATAGAACTTCGAAATAAAAAAGGGGTGATCACTTTGATGGGATTATACTATAGGCCCCCCAGTAGTCAGAGGGAAGTGGAGGAGCATGTATGTAGGGAAATCACAGATAGGTGTAGGAATTATAGGGTTGTAATAGTAGGTGATTTTAACTTCCCTAATATTGACTGGGACTGCCTTAGTGCTAAGGGATCAGATGGGGAAGAATTTGTTAAGTGTGTCCAGGATAGTTTTCTGAAGCAGTATGTGGATGGCCCTACTAGAGAAGGGGCTACACTCGACCTCCTTAGGAAATGAGGATGGGCAGGTGGTTGATGTGTCAGTGGGGGAGCACTTTGGGACCAGTAACCATAACTCTATTCGCTTCAAGATAGTTATGGAAAAGGATAGGACTGGTCCTCAGGTTGAAGTCCTAAATTGGGGGAAGGCTAATTTCGATGGCATCAGACAGGAACTCTCAAAAGTTGAATGGGAGAGGCTGTTTACAGGTAAAGGGACGTCTGGCAAATGGGAGGCTTTTAAAAGTGAGCTAGAAAGAGTTCAGGGCCGGCATGTTCCTGTTAGATGGAAGGGCAAGGCTGGCAAGTTTAGGGAACCTTGGTTGACGAGGGATATTGAGGGTCTGGTCAGGACAAAGAAGGAGGCATATGTCGGGTATAGGCAGCAGGGATCGAGCGAGTCCCTCGGAGTATAGGGGATGTAGGAGTACACTTAAGAAGGAAATTAGGAGGGTGAAAAGGGGCCATGAGATTTCCCTGGCAGATAAGATAAAGGAGAATCCTAAAAGATTCTATAAGTATATTAAGAGTAAAAGGGTAGCTAAGGAGAGAGTAGGTGCCCTTAAGGATCAGTGTGGCAATCTATGTTTGGAGCCACGGGAAATGGGCGAGGTCTTAAATGAATATTTCTCGTCTGTATTTACCTTGGAGAAGGTCATGGAAGCTAGTGAGTTCAAGGGAGGGAACACCGATATCCTGGAGCATATCAACATTGCAGAGGAGGAAGTGTTGGAGGTTTTGAATCGCATTAAGGTGGATAAATCCCCAGGGCCTGACCAGGTGTATCCTAGGATGCTATGGGAAGCAAGGGAGGAGATTGCTGGGGCTCTGGCAGAGATTTTTGTATCATCTTTAGCCACGGATGAGGTACCGGAAGACTGGAGGATAGCTAATGTTGTGCCTTTATTTAAGAAGGGCAGCAGGGATAAGCCAGGGAACTACAGCCAGTGAGCCTTACATCAGTGGTGGGAAAGTTATTGGACGGGATTCTGAGAGACAGGATTTATATGCATCTGGAAAGGCATGGTCTGATTAGGGATAGTCAGCATGGCTTTGTGCATGGGAAATCATGTCTCACGAATTTGATTGAGTTTTTCGAGGAGCTGACCAAGAGGATTGACGAGGGCAGGGCGATGGACGTTGTCTACATGGACTTTAGCAAGGCCTTTGACAAGGTCCTGCATGGTAGGCTGGTCCAGAAGGTTCGAACACATAGGATCCAGGGTGAGCTAGCAAATTGGATACAAAATTGGCTTGGTGATAGGAGGCACAGGGTGGTAGTGGAGGTTTGTTTTTCAGATTGGTGGCCGGTGACCAGTGGTGTGCTGCAGGGATCGGTGCTGGGCCCTCTGTTGTTTGTCATATATGTTAATGACTTGGATGTGAATGTAAGGGGCATGATTAGTAAGTTTGCAGATGACACCAAAATTGGTGGTATAGTGGGCAGTGAAGAAGGTTGTCTAAGGTTACAACAGGATATAGATCAACTGGGAAAGTGGGCAAGGGAGTGGCAAATGGAATTTAACACAGACAAGTGTGAAGTGATGCATATTGGGAAGTTAAACCAGGGCAGGACATATACAGTGAATGGCAGGGCCCTGGGGAGTGTTGTTGAGCAGAGAGACCTTGGGGTGCAAGTACATAGTTCCCTGAAAGTGGCAACACAGGTAGACAGGGTGGTGAAGAAGGCATATGGCATGCTTGCCTTCATCGGCCGAGGCATTGAGTACAAGAGTTGGAACGTCATGTTACAGTTGTACATAACGTTGGTTAGGCCGCACTTGGAGTACTGTGTGCAGTTCTGGTCGCCGCACTACAGGAAAGATGTGATTAAGCTAGAGAGGGTGCAGAAAAGATTCACAAGGATGTTGCCTGGTTTGGAGGGCTTGAGTTATAAAGAGAGATTGGATAGGCTGGGTCTGTTTTCCCTGGAGCGAAGGAGGCTGAGAGGGGACATGATAGAGGTATATAAAATTATGAGAGGCATAGATAGGGTAGATAGCCAGAGTCTGTTTCCCATGGTCGGGGTGACTAAAACTAGAGGGCATAAATTTAAGGTGAGAGGGAGGATGTTTAAAGGGATCAAAGGGTTAAATATTTTCACACAAAGAATAGTGGGTATCTGGAATGAGCTGCCTGAGGAGGTGGGGGAGGTGGGAACAGTAGCGACATTTAGGAGGCATCTGGACAGGTACTTGAATGAGCAAGGCATAGGGGGATATGAAATTAATGTAGGCAGATGGGA
The DNA here is from genome assembly GCF_036365525.1 of Heterodontus francisci. NCBI lineage: Eukaryota > Metazoa > Chordata > Chondrichthyes > Heterodontiformes > Heterodontidae > Heterodontus > Heterodontus francisci. The sequence continues at coordinate 36,859,247 of NC_090393.1, forward strand.
TTAGTATAGATAGGCATTATGGTCGGCATGGACGCGGTGGGCCGAAGGGCCCGTTTCTATGCTGTATGACTCTAACACAGAAATGTGAGGTAGTACATTTTGGTAGGAAGAATAGGGAGGTCGCTAATTACTTAAGGTACGAGTCTAGATGTGGTAGAGAATCAGAGGGATCTCAGAGTATAAATACACCAATCATTAAAGTTGCACCACAGGTTTAAAAAAACAATCAAGCGCTAGGCTTTATTTCTAAAGGAATAGAATTAAAAAGTAGGGAAGTTATGCTAACTTGTATTGAACCTTGGTTAGTTCACGCTTTGAATACTGCATGCAGTGCTGGTCACCATATTATAAAAAGGACATAGAGGCACTGGAGAGGTTGCAGAGAAGATTTACAAGGATGTTACCAGAAATGCATGGGTATACATATCAGGAAAGGATGAACAGGCTGGGTTTCATTTCTCTTGAAAATAGAAGGCTGAGGGGTAACCTAAGAGGTCTGTTTAAAATTATGAAAGGTTTTGATAGAGTGGATACAGAGAGAGTGTTTCCACTTGTGAGGAAGAGCATAATTAGAGGCCATCAATATAAGATAGTCACCAAGAAATCTGAAAGGGAATTCAGAAGAAACTTCTTTACCGAAACTGTGGTGAGAACGTGGAACTCGATGCCACAGGGAGTGGATGAAGCGAATTGTATAGATGCATTTAAGGGGAAGCTGGAAGAGCATATGAGGGAGATGGGAATAGAAGGTTATGATGATAGATTTAGATGAGGAAAGACGGGAGGAGGCTTGAGTGGAGCAGAAATGCTGGCATGGACTGGTTGGGCTGAATGGCCTGTTTCTATGCAGTATATTGTATGTAATTTAGATGGATATTATCAGAACCCCTGTTAACTGGTCTAATTTTAAATAGGTAATATGCAGAGCTCCCCTTTTCCTTATTCAGTTTTGGTTGAATGAGATACAGAACTCCCCGCTTCCTTGATCCACCTTTAGTTGGACAGAGTAAAGTTTCCGTAAGGTCCATTTTCTCTGGTGTTCTGATTCTGGAAGCATTGTTTCTTCAGTTGTTGCAGACTGAATGAGGTGGATTGAGTTCATGATGGTGTAACAGTGCATAGTATGTTGTTAGGGAAAAGTTCTGGAATGGATTGCCTTGTTCCATACTTTATGATGTCCACTTTTCTTCTCTATCTCTTACTCAGACATGGCTATTGATTTGATTCCAATCTGCATATCAATATGTTTGCCATTCCAGGACAAGCAGCTGAAGATCAAAGATCTGGTTTTGTCTGCACATGAGCGAGGTGTTCGCAATTGCCCTTGGATAGTTGGGTTATGGAAAAGATATCTTCTGGCACTGGAGCGACACAGAGTCGATCACAAGGTTATAACAGGTAACTTTGTACAAAGAACAGCCCATTGCATTACAAAAGCTGTAACTTAGTTTGGTACGTTAAAAAATATTGAAACCATAATGTGACGTCGTTAGAAAGAGAGAGTACAATTTCTTTTCCCTTTTCCATTCAACCAAAGTGAGTGAGAAGGACAAGAAGGTTTGCCACTGCTTACACTGCTTAGCTATCTGTGGGAAGTTCTTCCTTTCCGTCCTGATTCTGGTGCTGCGTTTAATAATTATACTTTTATTCAGGTGTAATTAATCCATGCAAAAACAAAATAATATGGATGCTGGAATTCTGAAATAAAAGCTGAAAATCTGTAACTACTCAGTAGCTCAGGTAGCATCAGTGGAAAGAGAAACAAAATTTCAGTGAATGATCTTTCATTAAAACTGGAGACATAACAGGTTTTAAGGAAGTAAAGAGGCAGGGAAAGAGGGGAGGAAAAAACAAAAAGGAAGGTCTGTGATCGGGTGGAAGGCAGGAAATTAAATGACAAAAGAGATGATGATGCTAGGCAAAAGGGGATGGTAATGGGACAAGTAGAGGAACAAAAGATGGGCCTAGAGGAGGTATAAATGGGTATTGCAGAATCAAGAGTCTGGAAGGCTGTAAAGTGTCTAGTTGAAAGATAAGGCCCTTAAACTTTTGTTAAACTATATCAGAACAATGTAGGGGGCCGAAGTCGGAGTGGGGCAGAGAATTAAAGTGACAGTGACCAGAAGCTCGGGGTCATTCTTGTGGACTGAACAGAGGTGTTCTCCAAGGTGACCACCCAATCTGCCGTTCGTTTCCCAAGTAGAGAGGAGACTGCAATGTGAGCATTGAATACAGTATATTGAATTGAAAGAAATTCAAGTAAGTTTTTGATTCATCTGAAAGAAGTGTTTGGGGCCTTGGATAGGGGGAGGGGAGGAGGTAAAAGGGCAAATGTTACTTCTCCTGTGCTTGCATGAAAAAGTGCCATGGAAAGAGGAGCGGATTTCAGTGGTGATTGAAGACTGCACCAGCTTGCGGAGGAAACGTTTCCTGCGGAATGCTGAAAGGGGAGGGAAGATGCGTTGGCATCCCGCTGGACGTGGCAGAAGTAGCAGAGGATGATCTGTTGCTTGTGGAGGCTGGTGGGGTGGTAGGTGAGGGCATGGTCGATGGCCTTGTACACCACAGTGAAGGGGAATCCTGGGTTGAGGGTAAAGGAAGACATATCTGGTATGAAAGGTTGCATCATCATAACAGATGAGGCAGAGAAACTGCGAGAGTGAAATAGAACCTTTACAGGAAGTAGGATGAGAGGAAGTGTAGCCAAGGTAACAATGGGAGTTGGTGGGTTTATAGAATAAATTTATAACTAATTCATGCACACTCTGAAGGTGAGATCAGTGCTTATAAAGTTTTAGGTCATTGAGTTTCACAGTTCTATAACATTCTACTGCTGTTCTTATGTCTGTAGGGCATAATTTCAATGAATTTACCTGTGTTTTATTGTAATTGGTAGATACTTTTGAAAAAGCATTGAATGCTGGGTTCATCCAGGCTACAGATTACGTGGAGCTTTGGCAGGCGTTTCTCGACTACCTGAGACGGAGAGTCAATTTCAGCCAAGGTACAACATAAAAGTGGCTGTCTACTTCTTTATCCTTATCTCATTGACAATGTTATCAAACGCTGATAAAGTGTTAATATGCTAAAGGCAATAAAATGTTACTGAGAATGCTAACTTTCCTTGGAATTAATACCTGATTTAAGGCAAGTTCTCTTTTTCATTGAGACAGGAGAGTGTGGCAGTCCTATGGGATTGCCAAATCCAGATGCAGGTTAAAGGTACCAAGAATAAAAAGTTGTACAATAAAAGACAGTTCGTACCAGAATATGGCAGAGGAGGTACAGAGGCTTGGGAGGGCGATGTATGCTGAGGATCTTTCGGAGAAGTGGGAGATGTTAGAGACTGAGATATTGTAGTGTGGAGCTAGGGGATAAGTTGAGATGAAATACATGGTGGTGAGGGAGAGGGGAATTCCAGGGAAGCAGAAAGAGTAGCTGTCAGTGAAGCAATGGGGTGCGGTGGGGATAGAGTTGGATGATGTGAACTTGAAAGTAAGCAGCCTTGGTAACGGCTTGGCTGACAGCTGTGGGACAGACAGGACTCTGAGGTTGTGCACAGTCTGGTTCAACATGAGGGAACATCCACAGAGTTGGTGCGAAGGGACCAGAGTTTTAGGCAGGGTCAAAAACAAGGCATCTGGTCTGCCTCTGGAGGCACTTTTGGCTCTGTCATGACCTAATGTCAGACGAGCAGCTGGGGAGCACAAAGACAGTTGTGGATTGAGGGAAGAGGTGTAGTGCTAAAACAGGGTGTCATTAGCATACTTATGAACACTCAAATCAGGACTGTGGATGATACTTAAAAGGCAGATGAAGAAATAAGAGATCAAGATGGAACTTCGGGGTCTCTGGAGAAAATGGCGCAGAGGTGGGAAAGTGAAAGAGAAAGTATTTTTGAAGATTAATTGTCTTGGGCAGGTAGCAGTGAAAGCAAGTAAATGCAATCATGTGGAGCTGGAACATAGAGGAATGATGGTGGAGGAGAATGGTGCGACAAGTCAGGTTGAATATTTTGGAGAGATTGAGCATGGCAGGGAGGGACAGACCATGGTCTTCGTCACAGAGGATATCATTAATGACTTCAAGTACAATCTTGGTACTGTGAGCTGGGCAGAAATTGAATTGAAGGGAATTGAACAGGGAGTTATTGGAAAGGTGGGTGTGGAATTGGGTAGCAACAATACATTTAAGGATCCAAGAGAGGAAACATCGGGAGAGCAAATGGATAAGGGTGGGGATTTTTTTTGAGGAGGGAGTGCTGAGTGCATATTTGAAAGTGAAACACAGTGTCTGAGCAAGGAGAGCCATTTATGACATTGGTAAAAAGAACCAATAATGAGGTCCAAATGGCAGTTCGCAACATTTAGAACTGGACCTGCTTTAGAGCCTCTCGGGTGCAAACAGTGATATGACCCCCACCAGCAAAATGCCACAGCTATTAGTACCATTCCATATTCACGAGGGAGGAGGGTCTTCTTTGTAGCAAATGAAGGGCACAGTGCTTGGCTTTCCATCTACCTGCTGTTGAATAACAGTGTACTGTTTTCACAGCAGCAGTAGGAGGATTTGAGTCACTGAGCATTAACATTTGAACAATGAAACCCACCTTCATCCATGGAGGCAGAATTGAATGGCTGGACACATGGAGGTTATCATTACCTTCAGTCCTGAGACCAAGCCCATAACTTTGTTAATAAAAAGTTGACCATGATGTTGTCCTCTCCTCCCTCCCCCACACTTGTCACAAGGTCTCCCTCTTTCTTTCCCAATAGAAGTTTGCTTTCTTGTTAATTCTTTGTCATTTTGTTTGAATAGATTCCAGTAAAGAGCTGGAGGAGCTCAGATCAGCTTTCAGTCGTGGTGTGGACTACCTGAAACAGGATATAGAGCAACGTATGTTTGCACTTTTGTGTTTTAAAAATAAATTGCTGCTAAGTATGCTGTAGTCACGTATTACAGTAATTGACTATTCTGGCCAGTAGTTAGTCATGAGCAGATCTGATTTCTGCCATTTTCTGATTTGCCTGGTATTTTTTTTAGAACATAAGGAGAGGCAGAGGAAATGGTCATTCAATCATTGAAGTTCATCTCTGTCCAGTATATTAATCAATGCTTTGTCGCTTCCAGCTATATTTTGAAAAGTCCTGTTATTTATTCTACTGAGCTATCAAACAAATTAGAGATTGATCATATTTGTCAGCCAGGATATTCCTTTTCTAAATCTATGCTGACTCTTTCTTATTCAGTTATTGCTATACATGTAGTCTTCCAGCTAGACTATAGAGTAGATTTAATTATTTTACTTGTACAGATGCTGAGTTAATGGATCTGTAGTTGTCTATTTTGTTAATTTTCTAAACAGAGTACCATTTTTCCATGCTTCCAGTTTTGCAGAATCTCAACAGTGCCAGTGAATTAATTATTGAGCACTGGTGAAGTTCTACAGGGCTGGAATTAGATAAACACTTGGAATAAATGCATAGGTAAATAGAATAGCTACCTCCAATGGTTAAGCTACAGTGGGGACAGTTAATCGAATTACCACCTCTTGCACTGAAATAGTTTGAAATGATGGCTAGTGCCCCACAGATTCCTCCTGTCATGCTAGGCCCCCACCTGCCAAGAATGAGGCACATCAATTTGGACATGAACAAATTTGTTAAATGATCAGCCATGGCTGGAAAAAAAACATTTACATGTTAACAGACATTGAAGGTGGGGGAGTTCTCATTCCAGGTTGACTGCTAAGGTGGCCGAATACACAAACGGACATGGTCAAACCAGCTAGTCACATGACTAACCTGGGCAACCTGAGTTTTGTTTTGAATTTGCACAAACAGTTTGGGCAAAAAGCAGAATGCTCCTGGACTGAGAAGATCTCTGCTGGCTGGCTCACCACAGCCTTTCCTGTCTGCCTGCTCCCATCTCTTCCTCACAAGCCTCTGAAACCACTGAAGACGCATGAACCCCAAGAGAGAAAAGTCTCCTACAGTGAATAAGGTTTAAGAAGAATAGTCGGCCCAACAAAAAGCAAGATCTACCTTCAATGAAGGACTCTACAGTGAGCTCGAAGAACCATAACAAAAGCTCTTCAGATATTACCTCAAACTTTTCTACTTTATTTTTCTTCTCTTTTCTGTCTCTATTTGCATGTGCATATCGCGTGGGCACAGCGTGTATCCGTAGGCGTTAACCGAATTAGAGTTTGTTTAATAAATTTCAACTTTTCTTTAAACCTAAGAAAGCCTGTATGTGCTGGTTTCTTTGCCTTATAATTGGAGAGCGGTGAACAAGGATTCACCAAAGGGGAGCTAAAAACATGGTGTGTTTAAAATTAAACCCTGTTACAGTAAGACCGGGTGAAGGCTGAAAGGGAACCCTAGACCTCTTTCTCATTTGGTCGTAACACACTCTACTGTCCTTCAGAACCCTACAATTTGTACCTTTGACCTAGAGCATTTCTTTTGGTCTCGAGTTCCTTTATCAGCTGCTTCTTCCACGCTGACTTTAAAACTCTCCAGGGTACGGAGGTTGGATAGCAAGTTAGTAGTATGAGTATTATGACCTTTTGAATATTACTAGAAAATATTCTTTTAATGTTTCATCGATTTTGACTTCACTAATATTTTTGTTTTTTACAAACCTGTTTATCTGCTCCTTTACTATGTTACTGGAAAAACATTTTAATATTGCGAGCTAAGGATCCCTAACTCTAAGAGAGTCCATTAATTCTATGTTATTGACATTATCATTGCATGAAAAGTACTAGAGTATTTAACACATCGGCTGCCAACCCTGTACCACATTCAATAGCTTTTATTCTGTTTCCTCACTTTAGAGGAAAATGTTTGCAGCTATTCTAGGTGGGCTTGGGAGAGAGTTGGCCACTTTTGGCAGTTCAGCTAATGAGCACAGGGAGGAAATGACATAGTTAAATGTTAATGGCCCTTTGTAGAATGTTTATCAAGCACTGCAGCAGAAGGTCTTTGCTTAGTATATGGTGTTCTGTTTCAATCGCAGTAAACAATATTTATTATGCACACCTCGCATATCAGCAGTTTACAATTGTTAATTCCCTCACATTCAGTTGTCGATTTTCATCCCTTGCATAGTTCAGGAAAGATATTTGACTGGTTGCTACCTGTATCTAGTCTAACAATCCCACTCAGGACAATGCTGGCTGGGTTCCTAATTCCATCCAGTATTTCTCCTTGATTTAGGACTTAATTTGACTTGTTCACTAGAGAAATTGTTTTACATTTTTTTATGTGGTGTTTTTAAATTGTGGCTGATTTAAAAAAAAAAAAATTGAAGTAATTTCTGGCTTTCTTTCAGGATTCAGTGAGAGTGGGGACCCCTCATGTACAATTTTACAGAATTGGGCGAGGATCGAGGTAAGACTGCACATGAAACCAGGAAGCTTTTGAGAAAACATTTCGAATGGTAGTGAGCAATAAGAAAGCCAGTGAAACAACCCTAAAACATGTAATCCCAAATATAAAGAGGACATGCAAAGCAGAATCTCTGTTTGGTTCATTTGTGTCTATTTGAAAGGGAATGTCACAGTAGTATATTGAGGTATGTGTAGTACCTTTTGGAATGGTAGCTCTTTCTTCAAAAAGATGATTAAATAATTTCTGGATTCATTTGGTTGGGGCTTTAAGTTTGTCGCTATCTGTTTCGTCTTCTGGATGCTTTTGAGGGAATGGGGAAATCTATCTGGTATCAGTAAATTCTGTGTTATGGGCAGCAATGCATGTTTCAGATAAATTCCCAGCAAAATCTTATCATTTGACCATTCATTCTATGTGCTTTAATGACCATCCCAGGCAACTTAATCTCTGTCAGTTACCTGTTGTGTGAACTACTTGTCTGGACTCCCTATTTATTCCTAATATCCTTACTTTCAAAATGTTAATTTTTAAGCCCCTTCTGAGTGATTTCGTGTGGGTAAATTTTGTCATTTTATAAATCTGAAAAATTCTCCTAAGTTGCAGTCTCTTTCCCATTGAGTAGATGATTTCTGTGAGGCGACATATTATTGAGGTCAGGGTAGAGACAACTTCCCATGTTTAACCAGCCCATAATATTAAAACATTGTTTGCATGTACACAGAGTCTGGGACTCAGGTCGGGGGTGGTGGTGGGGCAGTGAAGGAAAATTGCACTCTGGTTTATGCAGCCCTTTTATCTGTATTGCCCTGTAAAGGATACTTCTCATCAGAAATTATCTTCCACAGTGCGCATGAAGGATCTGCTCCTATGCTGAGTTTTTGCATACTTTCTGTTTTTGCCCCTCTTTCAGTTGGGCTGCTTGTGCTAGGAGGAATCTTGCTTCCACAAGATCATAATGGCTTTCTAATTTGCTCGACCAGGCCGTCCATATGCATTCCTCACATCTCTGGAATTTCAATAGCTTGCTCTTATTCTGTTCTGAGCGACAAAGTTGACTCGTGTAGAGACATATGTGCAAGTTGTTGTTGGAGCGCAGCCATGCTTAACTCGGGTTTGAATGTACATGAACAGACAGGAATTAGACTTTGATGTCCATATCTGGTTGTTTTCTATAACTTCACATGGTCATCTTTGTTCAAATAATTTGCAGTTGTTTGCATGTAATGGACTTATGTTCCATGTTCTACAATAGCTGAGACTTGCAGCTGGAGCACACATGTAAAGCAGTTCCTTCCCCAGGAGCACACAGCGCAAACATGTTGGGTCCTTTCTGACCTTGTTTAGATACTTTGGCTTCTGTATCGCTGTTCCTTCACTGTTGCCGGATCAAAATCCTGGAATCACAGAATTGTTACAGTGCAGGAGGCGGCCATTTGGTTCATTGTGTCTGCACTGGCTCTCCTAATAAGCATTTCACCTAGTGCCACTCCCCTGCCTTCTCCCGGTAACCCTGCACATTCTTGCTTTTCGTATAGCAGTCTAATTCCTTTATGAATGCTTCAATTGAACCTGCCTCCACCACACACTCAGGCAGTGCTTTCCAGACCTTAACCATTCGCTGTGTGATAAAGATTTTCCTCATGTGACTTTTACTGCTTTTACCAATTACTTTAAATCTGTGCCCTCTCATTCTCGATCCTTTCACAAATGGGAACAGTTTCTCCCTATCTACTCTATCCATACACCTCATGATTTTGCATATCTCTATCAAATCTCCTCTTAGCCTTCTCCTCCAAGGAAAACAGCCCCAACTCCTCCAATCTGTCTTCATAACTGAAGTTCCTCATCCCTGGAATCATGCTCGTGAATCTTTTCTGCACCCTCTCTAATATCTTCACACCCTTCCTAAAGCGCGGCATCCAGAACTGGACACAGTCCTCCAGCTGAGGTCGAACTAGTGTCTTCTACAAGTTCAACATAACCTCCTTGCTCTTGTCCTCTATGCCCCTATTAATAAAGCCCAGGATACTGTATGCTTTATTAACCTCTCTCTCAACCTGCCCTGCCACCTTCAATGACTTATGCACGTATACACCCAGGTCCCTCTGCTCCAGCATCCCTTTTAGAATTGTATTCTTTATTCTACATTGTCTCTCCATGTTCTTCCTACCAAACTGTATGACTTCACATTTCTCTGCATTGAATTTCATCTGCCACCTGTCCGCCCATTCCACCAACTTGTCTATGTCCTTTAGAAGGTCTACACTATCCTCCTCGCAGTTCACAATGCTTCCAAGTTTTGTAGCATCTTCAAACTTTGAAATTGTGCCCTGCATACCAAAGTCTAGGTCATTAATATATATCAGGAAAAGCAAGGGTCCCAACACTGACCCCTGGGGAACTCCATTACAAACTTTCCTCCAGCCCAAAAAACATTCATTAACCACTACTCTCCCTGACAGCACCGTGGAAGTACCCACATCAGATGGACTGCAGCTGTTCAAGAAGCCGGCTCACCACCACTTTCTCTAGGGCAATTAGGGATGGGCAACAAATGCTGGCCTTGCCAGTGACGCCCACATCCCATGAAGAAATAAAAAATATATATTTAGACTGTATTTTATATATCATATTTATAGATATATATATCAACTCCCCAAAGGGAAATTAATAAATACAGTCTATGATAAACCATGATATTATAGTGAACCTTTACCTTTATGTTCTGATCTGATCGCCATTACAGAGACATGGCTGTGGGATGACATAGATTGGGACCTGGATATTGAAGGATACATGGCATTTAGGAAGGACAGAAAGCTAGAATAGGTGGAGGGGTAGCTCTGTTTATTAATGATGGCAATAGAGAGGGGTGACCTAAGTTCAGGAGACCAGGATATAGAAGCGAAGTAAACACTAAAATAAAAGCAAAATACTGCGGATGCTGGAAATCTGAAACAAAAACAAGAAATGCTGGAATCACTCAGCAGGTCTGGCAGCATCTGTGGAAAGAGAAGCAGAGTTAACGTTTCGGGTCAGCGACCCTTCTTCGGAGGTTTGGGTAGAGATGAGAAATGATAAAGGCAAGAAGTCACTTGTGGGAGTGGTGTACAGGCCACCTAACATTAACCACACTGTAGGACGGGGTATAAAGGAAGAAATAATGGCAGCTTGTCAGAAAGGTACAGCGATAATTATGTGGAATTTTAACCTACATATAGACTGGAAAAATCAGATGGGAAGAGGTAGCCTAGATGAGGAGTACATAGAATGTTTTCAGGATAATTTCTTGGAACAATACGTTCTGGAGCCAACCAGAGAGCAGGCTATACTAGACCTGGTATTGTGCAACGAGATAGGATTAATTAATGACCTCATAGTTAAGGTGCCCCTAGGTAGCATCGATCATAATATGATTGAATTTTACATTCAGTTTGAGGGAGAAGAGTGGGTCTAAGACTAGTATTTTAAACTTAAATAAGGGCAATTATGAGGGCATGACAGCAGAGCTAGCTAAAGCGAACTGGAAAATTAGGTTAAGGGATAGGTCAATAGAGATGCAGTGGCAGACATTTAAGGGGATATTTTGCAATACACAAAAGATACATTTCAACGGGAAAGAAAAATTCCAAGGGTGGGACCTGTCATCCGTGATTAACTAAAACAGTTAAAGATAGTATCAAACTTTAAGAAAAAGCCTATATTTGCACAAAGATGGTAGGCAGGTCAGAAGATTGGACAGAATATAAAAAACAGCAAAGAATGACTAAAAGATTGATAAGGAAGGTAACATTAGAGTGTGAGAGAAAACCAGCTGGAAATATAAAGACAGATGGTAAGAATTTAAATAGATATTTAAAAAAGAAAAAAGTTAAAGTGAGTGTTGGTCCTACAGAAAGTGAGTCTGGGGAATTAATAATGGATAGTAAAGAGATGGCAGATGAATTGAACAGATATTTTGCATCGGTCGTCACCACTGAGGCTACAAGTAACATCCCAGTATTAGCTGTAAGTCAGGAAATGGAAGGGAGGGAGGAACTCAAGAAAACTACAATCACCAGAGAAGTGGTACTGAACAAATTGTTGGAGCTGTGGTCTGAGAAGTCCCTGGGTCCTGATGGACTTCATACTAGGGTTTTAAAAGAAGTGGCTAGTGAGATCGTTCCGAGCCATTTGAGGGTGGCTCTATCATGCTGAGCAAAGAGTTTCTGATGGCGAAGCCCACTCCATGCTGTCTTGGTTCTTCAGGATCCCTACCCTGCCAGAAGAAGGTGTAGTCTTGCTCTCTTGGAGATCCGCTCGCAGGGAGGCGTGTCTCCTGAAGTGCTGCAATGTCTACATTGAGTCTACTGAGCTCGTTGTTAATGATGGCGGTCTTCCGAGAATCGTTGATTTGTGTAAGGTCTTCCGACAGGCCAGGACACATAGTTCTGATGTTCCAGCTTGCAAAACGAAGGGCTGGTACCTTCTTTCCTTTTTTGGTCGTGCCGTTTGGTGTGGTGTTGCAGTCCACTTGTCAAGCAATGACCCTGAGCTCCAAGCACCCATTGAAGCAGGTGGACTGTGGCGGGACAGAACCTTACTGACCGGGGGCTGCCCGATTTGAGGCGGGCGCTGGCTGTCCAGTGAGATGCGATGACCTCTCCCACCGACAAAGGCAACCCGTAGCGCCCAATCTCTACGCCAATTGAGCTGGACTTATAACCCACAACTGCTGTCCATCCAACTGTTCACCGCCTCTGGTCTGGTACACCTACTCAGCATCTATGCTCCAACACTCTGCTCCCAACCTGAAGCTAAAGACCAGTTCTACGAGGAACTCCATAAGATCATTAGTAAGTAGCATCCCCAACACCGAACACCTGTTCCTGCTGGGGGACTTTAATGCCAGGGTTGGGGCCGACCATGACTCATGGCCCTCCTGCCTTGGGCGCTATGGCACTGGTAGGATGAATGAGAATGGTCAGAGATTGCTTGAGTTATGTACCTATCATAACCTCTGCATCACCAACTCATTCTTTCACACTAAATCCTGTCACCAGGTTTCTTGGAGGCACCCAAGATCACGTTGTTGGCACCAGCTGGACCTCATCGTCACAAGGCGAGCCTCTCTAAACAGCGTTCAAATCACACGCAGCTTCCACAGCGGACTGCGACACTGACCACTCCCTGGTGTGCAGCAAGGTTAGCCTCAAACCAAAGAAGCTGCATCACTCCAAGCAGAAGGGCCGCCCGCGCATCAACACTAGCAGAATTTCTCATCCACAGCTGTTAGGTAAGTTTCTAAATTCACTCGAAAAGGCCCTTCAAACTCCCACAGGGACCAAGTGGACCCACATCAGAGACGCCATCTATGACTCAGCAATGACCACCTATGGCAAACGTGTGAAGTGGAATGCAGACTGGTTTCAATCTCACATCGAAGAGCTGGAACCTGTCAAAACCGCTAAGCGCATTGCACTGCTGAACTACAAGAAAGCCCCCAGCGAGTTAACTTCCGTAGCACTTAAAGCAGCCAGAAGCACTGCACAAAAAACAGCCAGGCGCTGCGCAAATGATTACTGGCAACACCTATGCAGTCATATTCAGCTGGCCTCTGACACCGGAAATATCAGAGGAATGTATGATGGCATTAAGAGGGCTTTTGGGCCAACCATCATGAGGATTGCCCCCCTCAAATCTAAATCAGGGGACACAATCACTGACCAACGCAAGCAAATGGACCGGTGGGTGGAACACTACCTAGAACTGTACTCCAGGGAAAATGATGTCACTGAGACCGCCCTCAATGCAGCCCAGTCTCTGCCAGTCATGGATGAGCTGGACGTACAGCCAACAAAATCGGAACTCAGTGATGCCATTGATTCTCTAGCCAGCGGAAAAGCCCCTGGGAAGGACAGCATTACCCCTGAAATCATCAAGAGTGCCAAGCCTGCTATACTTTCAGCACTGTACGAACTGCTTTGCCTCTGCTGGGACGAGGGAGCAGTACCACAGGACATGCGCGATGCCAATATCATCACCTTCTATAAGAACAAGGGTGAGCGTGGTGACTGCAACAACTACTGTGGAATCTCCCTGCTCAGCATAGTGGGGAAAGTCTTCGCTCGAGTCGCTTTAAACAGGCTCCAGAAGCTGGCTGAGCATGTCTGCCCTGAGGCACAGTGTGGCTTTCAAGCAGAGAGATCACCATTGACATGCTGTTCTCCCTTTGCCAGCTACAGGAGAAATGCCACGAACAACAGATGCCCCTCTACGTTGTTTTCATTGATCTCACCAAAGCCTTTGACCTTGTCAGCAGTCGTGGTCTCTTCAGACTACTAGAAAAGATTGGATGCCCACCAAAGCTACTAAGTATCATTACCTCATTCCATGACAATATGAAAGGCACAATTCAGCATAGCAGCGCCTCATCAGACCCCTTTCCTATCCTGAGTGGCGTGAAACAGGGCTGTGTTCTCGCACCTACACTGTTTGGGATCTTCTTCTCCCTGCTGCTCTCACATGCGTTCAAGTCTTCAGAAGAAGGAATTTTCCTCCACACAAGATCAGGTGGCAGGTTGTTCAACCTTGCCTGTCTAAGAGCGAAGACCAAAGTATGGTAAGTCCTCATCAGGGAACTCCTCTTTGCTGACGATGCTGCATTAACATCTCACACTGAAGAGTGTCTGCAGAGACTCATCGATAGGTTTTCGGCTGCCTGCACTGAATTTGGCCTAACCATCAGCCTCAAGAAAACGAACATCATGGGGCAGGACGTCACAAATGCCCCATCCATAAATATCGGCGACCACACTCTGGAAGTGGTTCAAGAGTTCAGCTACCTAGGCTCAACTATCACCAGTAACCTGTCTCTCGATGCAGAAATCAACAAGCGCATGGGAAAGGCTTCCACTGCTATGTCCAGACTGGCCAAGAGAGTGTGGGAAAATGGCGCACTGACACAGAACACAAAAGTCCAAGTGTATCAAGCCTGTGTCCTCAGTACCCTGCTCTATGGCAGCGAGGCCTGGACAACGTACGTCAGCCAAGAGCGATGTCTCAATTCATTCCATCTTCACTGCCTCCGGAGAATCCTTGGCATCAGGTGGCAGGACCGTATCTCCAACACAGAAGTCCTCGAGCCGGCCAACATCCCCAGCATATACACCCTACAAAGCCAGCGGCGCTTGAGATGGCTTGGCCATGTGAGCTGCATGGAAGATGGCAGGATCCCCAAGGACACATTGTGACACAGCGAGCTTGTCACTGGTATCAGACCCACCGGCTGTCCTTGTCTCCGCTTTAAAGACGTCTGCAAACGCGACATGAAGTCCTGTGACATTGATCACAAGTCGTGGGAGTGAGTTGGCAGCGTTCGCCAGAGCTGGCGGGCAACCATAAAGGCGGGGCTAAAGCATGGCGAGTCGAAGAGACTTAGCAGTTGGCAGGAAAAAAAGTCAGAAGTGCAAGGAGAGAGCCAACTGTGTAACAGCCCCGACAACCAATTTTATCTGCAGCACCTGTGGAAGAGTCTGTCACTCTAGAATTGGCCTTTATAGCCACTCCAGGCGCTGCTTCACAAACCACTGACCAGCTCCAGGTGCTTACCCATTGTCTCTCGAGACAAGGAGGCCAAAGAAAGAAAAGAAAAGTGAGATCGTTGATGCGTTAGTTTTAATTTTCCAAAATTCCCTAGATTCGGGGAAGGTTCCGTTAGATTGGAAAATAGTGAATGTAACTCCTTTATTCAAAAAGGGAGGGAGACAGAAAGCAGGCCAGTTAGCTTAACATCTGTCTTGAGGAAAATGTTGGAAGCTATTATTAAAGACATTATAGCAGGGCATTTAGAAAAATTGAAGGCAGGCAGAGTCAACATGGTTTTGTGCAAGGGATATCATGCTTAACCAATTTACTGGAGTTCTTTGAAGAGTTACATGTGCTGTGGATAAAGGGGAACCGGTGGATGTATTGTACTTCGATTTCCAGAAAGCATTTGAAAAGGTGCCACATCAAAGGTTATTGCAGAAAATAAAAGCTCATGGTATAGGGGGTAACATATTGGTACGGATAGAAGATTGCCTAGGTAACAGGAAACAGAGAGGAGGCATAAATGGGTAATTTTCTGGCTGGCAAGATGTAACAAGTGATGTGCCGCAGGGATCTGTGCTGCGGCCTCAACCTTTTACCATTTATATAAATACCTTGGATGAAGGGACCGAAGGTATGGTTGCTAAATTTGCTGATGACACAAAGATAGGTAGGAAAGTAACTTGTGAAGAGGACATAAGGGGGCTACAAAGGGATATAGATAGGTTAAGTGAGTGGGCAAAGACCTGGCAAATGGAGTATAATGTGGAAAAGTGTGAAATTGTCCACTTTGGCAGGAAGAATAAAAAAGAAGCATATTATCTAAATGGTGAGAGATTGCAGAGCTCTGAGATGGAGAGGGATCTGGGTGTCCTAGTGCATGAATCGCAAAAGGTTAATATGCAGGTACAGCATGTAATTAGGAAAGCTAATAGAATGTTATCGTTTATCATGGGGGGAATTGAATACCAAAGTAGGGAGGTTATGTTTCAACTATACAGGGCATTGGTGAGACCACATCTGGAGTACTGTGTACAATACTGGTTTCCTTATTTAAGAAAGGATGTAAATGCTTTGGTGGCAGTACAGAGAAGGTTTACTAGACTAATACCTGGAACGGGCAGGCTGTCCTATGAGGAAAGATTGGACAGGCTAAGCTTGTATCCGCTTGAATTTAGAAGAGTAAGATGCGACTTGATTGAAACATATAAGATCCTGAGGGGTCTTGACAGGGTGGATGTGAAAAGGATGTTTCCCCTTGTGGGAGAATCTCGAACTAGGGGTCTTTTGGGCCTCCTTAGGAGGTTTAAAAATAAGGGGTTGCCCATTTAAGACACAGGTGAGGAGAAATTTTTTCTCTGAGGTCGTGAGTCTTTGGAATTCTGTTCTTCAACAGGCAGTGGAAGCAGAGTCTTTGAATATTTTTAAGGCCGAGGTAGATTGATTCTTGATAAGCAAGGGTGTGGAAGGTTACTTGGGGTAGGTGGAAATAAGGAGTAATCAGTTCAGCCATGAACTTATTGAATGGCGGAGTAGGCTCGAAGGGCTGAGTGGCCTACTCCTGCTCCTAATTTGTATGTGCGTATTCAGCAATCTTTCCTTCTTGTAGCCTTAGCAACTGTTGAAGCTATATGACCTCACTTATCTCTGAAAATTCCATGCTGATTCAATAATTTCAGCGTTCCAACTCATTTAAATGCTCCTCAAATAATTGCCGCAGCTCCTTGGATTTTTTTTTTATATAAGAGTCATCAAGGACACAGATCAGCCAGTTTTTTGTTTCATCCTATATGTACATTTGAAATCTTCATATCAGCATATGCTACTGACTTTAACCATGTCCTATATATAAGTTATGATTGGGATATCTAGGTGATTTATTAGGCATCTATATTGCAGTTAAAAATGTTTGGAGTGGGGGGGGGTGGTGGAATGGGGGGAGCTGCCAGTGTGTGCCTATGCATGAGGGAGAATGGTTTGTGCTGTGTGCAGCTGGGGAGGGAACCGCTTTACCTGCGTGTTTCTGGGGACAAATAGAAAAGGTCTGCCCTGCATGTGTCCTGTAATTAGGACAAGTGGTTGGTGCTGTTTCTGAGGATGAGTAGGGATGGTTTACACCATTATCCATGAGGATGAGGATGACTGGTTTGTGCCAAATGTCCATGAGGATGAGTTAGATTTGTTTGTGCTGTGTGATGAAGAGAGATGATTTGTGCTGAGTCACTGGGGTTGAGGAGAGGCTGTTTGCACTGTGTGTTTGATTACTGGAAGGTTGAGGTATTATAATTATTACTCCCCCTTGTTTGTGTGCTTACAATTTTAAATTCTTTTCCAGGCAAGACTCTGTAAAAATATGCAGAAAGCCCGGGAACTCTGGGATAGAATAATGACCAAAGGAAATGCAACGTATGCCAACATGTGGCTGGAGTATTACAATTTGGAGCGGTAAGAGCATCTCGCTCATCAAACAACAGTTTACTTTTATTTTTCACAGACTGCCTTCCATGCTTTCCTGCAGGTACTGGTTGATGTGGGAGTATGGTTTACGTGTAGTGGGTGCTGTTCAGTACCCTGTTGAAGTGGCCATTCTTTACGTCTTGTATCACATAGACAGATTGCACCTGAACTGTGTGGGAACGAAGGTCCTAGCAGAAAGGACCAATGTGACCATGGAAAGCACTTTCACTAGTAAAGAGGGAGAGGGCTCAGGTGGATACAGTAGTAACAAAGATTGACAAAAAGAGGGATGAGAGCAAAGGTCAGAGTACATGTAGATATAACAACAATATAAATACTAAAAGGTTATGGGAATTAATAAAATTCATGATAAAAATAAAGCAGGAGTAATGAAAATATGAGCATATTTTTAAAAAAAATCATTCTGGCCACAGGGATAGAGAGGAGACATAATTGTGACCTTAGAAAAATGCATGTTACAGTAAAGAGTGTGAGTGGATCTGTGAATTCCATCACAGGTGCCATAACTGCTTCTGCTTGCATGTGCATCTACATACATTAACAAAGCATTTGATTTATTTTCTGTTTGCACGTTGTTATGTTGCAGAGCTCATGGTGACCCCCAGCACTGCAGAAAGGCCTTACATCGAGCTGTACAATGTACCACCGACTATCCTGAGCACGTCTGTGATGTGCTGCTTGCCTTCGAGAGGGTGGAGGGTAAGTGAATGTATAATGTTAAGTGTCCGATAAAGGATACTGGAGACGTTAGAGTATATTACATGGCTAACACTGAGGTGAGGGTGCATAATGTGAAAGTGAAGCTGTTAATACAGACCTCACTCGTGCTGGCTGAGTATAGGACTATTTGGGTGTAAAAAGTAAAATGAGATTAAGTTATATTTTGGAATGAAATATGTGAAGTGTTCTTTTTGAGACAGAGTTGTTTTGAAGGCACCGGATGAGGGGCCTCATGGAACTATTGCCAGAAGCCTCTTACTGTCAGGGACCCATTGCAGATACTGTCACATTCCCATGATCTCCCTGCAAATGCTGATGTGTTTCTTGGAACCTCTTGCAAATATTAATACTTTACCAGGGTCCCTCCCATTACTGATTACAGAACTGATTTCAGGGCAGTTAAATGGTGTTACTGCTGAAGAATGTCTGATCCTGTAGGTGTGTAAAGTTCTTTCCTGAGCCACAGAACAAGTGTCCTTGACCAGGGAAGATTTGGGTTTCTTCTCCTACTGCTTTGTAGTTCCAAAGAAATTGGGAGGTTTCTGCCCCCAAGAATCCTGAACTTCCTTTATTCTCAATGAACATACTGTCCCAATGACTGTGATTAAGTGCAGTACATACTATGGTATTCAGTCATACAGACTGAAAGATACCAGGTTCAGTTCCTGCTCTATGATGAATTAGCTGATTCCACCGTCTTATAGAAGTGCTACAATGCCCATGTGCTAAGGCTGGAAAAAACATCATGTATCTGGCATGGACTTGATGGGCTGAATGGTCTCCTTCTGTGCTGTAAATGACTCTGTGACTCTATTCCTGCTCCTGATCACTATCCATTGACTCTGGGTGGGTATTGGGTAAGGACAGGCTCAGTCTCTGCTATACACTCTCAGACTGTTACTGTGCAGAGTTATTAAGCTCACAAGAATAAGTTCTCTCCAGGTTATTATTGTACAGCTATCAAATAGCGTGCTGTCACTCACTGTCCAGACTTGCACAATATGAAATGTCATAGGGAAGGTGCATCAAACAAGTGTACCCAGCAAAGATAATTGTCTTTAGGAGAGAAAAGCAGAAAATTGGAGAAAGGAGGAAGGAAGTTCAAGATAGCATTGAAGATACTAAATTATCCTCTTGTAGATAATTAATTGTTAGCTTGGCTCATTTAGCGCTTTCACCTTTGAGTCTGGGTTTATGCCCTGAAATGACCTTAAGCATATTACCTAGGATGACACTTCAGTGCCGTACTGAAGAAATGCTGCTTTGTCAGATGGCATGTTAAGCTGAGACCCAATGGGTATAAATTATGTCGCAGTACCATTTGAAGAAAAGCAGGGAGTTATCCCAATATCCAGGGAACATTCCTCTTTCATTCAACACCATTAAAAACAATGATCTGGTCATTCATTAATTTGCTGTGTTCAAATTTGGCTGCCTTATTTGACTCAAAGGGGCTGTACTTCAAACATAATGCATTGGTTATAATTTGTTTGGAAAATCCTGAGGATGATATGTTACATAAATTGAAGATTTCTCTGTCTGTCTGTGTGTGTGTCTCTCACTTTTGTCCTATCCTGAAGGTGTTCACATTCCACAGGTACTAATCATGCTTCAGTACCTTAGTCAAGTGGCCCTGAGTCATGCCTGACCTTTGGGAGTAAGCAGCTACTAGACTGAAGAGGCATCATAGCTGAATTTCACCTAGTGTCCATCATACACAATCAGCAGCTGTGACTGGATAGCAAACAGGAACCACGGCTGATTTTCTCCCTCCAGCCCAGCAGCACTGAGACTAATTGTAGCAGTCTAATCAACACCGTGGGCTGGATTTTAAAGGGCCCTCGACACCGGGAATGGTATGGAGGGAGGTGGGGGGGGTGGTGTAGCATGAAGATCACTATAGATGTGGCCCACTACCGACCCTGACGCTGGTGGGGCCTGGCCCGATCTCAACAGAGGGGGAGAGGCCTCATGGCAGCCTCCTCGCCACTCGGTGACAGGATCACAATTTCCGTATGTAAATAAATTAACCTTTTCTCAGTGCGGGGTGGGGGGGTGGGGTGGCGGAGAGGGGTCAGACTCTTCGGATTTGTTGAGGGGGTATATGGGAAAGGGTAAAGGACAAAGGTGCAGAATTTTGGGGGGGGCAGGGGGAAGGTCATATACTCATGGTAGGTATTCTGGGAGGGGCAGGAATGATGTGTAATGCCACTGCTTTACCCTCATCTACAAATCTAGTCACCTCGTAAAATTCAATCAAGTTAGTTAGACACGATCGCCCCCTGACAAAGCCATGCTGACTATCCCTGATTAATCCCTGCCTCTCCAAATGGAGATTAATCCTGTTCCTCAGATTTTTTCCAATAGTTTCCCTACCACTGATGTTAGACTCACTGGCTTGTAATTACCTGGTTTATCCCTGCTACCCTTCTTGAATAATGGTACCACATTCACTGTCCTCCAATGCTCTGGTACCTCTCCGGTGGCCAGAGAGGATTTGAAAATTTGAGTCAGAGCCCCTGCTATCTCCTCCCTTGCCTCACATAACAGCCTGGGATACATCTCATCTAGGCCTAGGGATTTATCCACTTTTAAGCCTGCTAAAACAGCTAATACTGCCTCCCTTTCAATGCTAATATGTTCAGTATATCACAGCCTCCCTCCCTGATCTCTACACCTACGTTGTCCTTCTCCATGGTGAACACATGAAAAGTGATCATTTAAAACCTCACCTATGTCCTCTGGCTCCACACAAAGATTGCCGCTTTGGTCCCTAATGGGCCCTACTCTTTCCCTGGTTATCCTCTTGCCCTTAATATACTTATAAAACGTCTTGGAATTTTCCTTTATCTTGCCCGCCAGTGTTTTTCCATGTCCCTCTTCACTCTCCTCCTTTTTAAGCACCCCCCTACACTTTCTATACTCCTGTAGTGCCTCTGCTGTTTTCAGCACTCTGAATCTGCCATAAGCCTCCTTTTTTTTTTTCTTTATCCAGTCCTCTATATCCCTTGACATCCAGGATTCCCTGGACTTGGTCCGACCCTTCACCATAACGGGATCACGTTGGCCCTGAACTCTCACTATTTCCTCTTTGAATGACTCCCACTGGTCTGATGTAGACTTTCCTACAAGTAGCTGCTCCCAGTCCACTTTGGTCAGATCCTGTTTTATCATATTGAAATCAGCCTTCCCCCACCCAATTCAGTACCTTTATTTCCGGTCCATCTTTGTCCTTTTCCATAACTACCTTAAATCTTAGAGTTATGGTCACTATCCCCGAAATGCTCCCCCACTGACACTTCTACCACTTGTCCGGCTTCATTCCCTAGGATTAGGTCCAGTGCCGCTCCTTCTCTTGTAGGACTTTCTACGTGCTGGCTCAAAAAGCTCTCCTCGATGTATTTTAAGAATTCTGCCCCCTTTAAGCCTTTTGCACTAAGACTATCCCAGTTGATATTGGGCAAGTTGAAATCCCCTACTATTATTACCCTATTATTTTTACACCTCTCTGGGATTTACCTACATATCTGCTCCTCTATCCCTCCCTGACTGTTTGTTTGGAGGCCTGTAGTACACTCCCAGCCAAGTGATTGCCCCCTTTTTGTTTTTAAGTTCTACCCAAATGGTCTCATTTGAGGAACCTTCGAAGATATCATCCCATCTTGCTGCAGTAATTGACTCCTTGATCAACAGTGCAGTGCCACCTCCTCTTTTACCCCCTCCCCTGTCACGCCTGAAGAATTCTATACCCTGGAATATTGAGCTGCCAGTCCTGCCCCTCCCTCAGCCATATCTCTGTGATAGCAATAATATAGTCCCATGTGTTAATCAATTCATCTGCCTTGCTAGTAAAACTCCTTGCGTTAAAATAGATGCATTCCAGCCTTGCGTTATTCACTTGTGCCTTAACAGGTCTATATTTGCTCTGCCTTCCAGACTGACTCAGTTTCTCTTCTATATTTGACTGTGCATCACCCCCTACTGTACCTCCATTCTGTATTCCATCCCCTGCCAAATTAGTTTATTAAACCCCCCACCCCCTCAACAGCACTGGCACACCTCCCAGCAAGGATGTTGGTCCCGTTCTGGTTCAGTCGCAACCCGTCCAACTTGTACAGGTCCCACCTTTGCCAGAAACAGACCCAGTGATCCAGGAAACTAAAGCCCTCCCTCCTGCACCATCTCCTTAGCCACACATTCATCTGCTCTATCCTCCTATTCCTGTACTCACTGGCATGTGGCACTGGGAGTAATCCAGAGATTACAACTTTTGAGGTCCTGCTTTTTAATCTGCTACCTAGCTCCCTAAGTTCTTGTTGCAGGACCTCATCCCTCTTTCTACTTATGTCGTTGGTACCAATGTGTACCACGATCTCTGACTGTTCATCCTCCCCCTTCAGAATGTCCTGCAGCTGCAATGAAAAGAAATCATATAGACTTTTTTTTTAACATTGAACATCTCCTTCAGTCATTTAAGAGAAACAAACAGGAATAATGAAACTTGTTCTGAATAGTACAAACACTTATTATCCTCTTCTTTTTCAGGCTCTTTGGAAGATTGGGACCTGGCAGTAGAGAAGACTGAGACCAGACTTAACCGAGTTAATGAGCAGAGAGCCAAAGTAAGTATATAGTGAATTGTGCTTTTTGGCATGTGAAGTCTGGATATATCAGGAGTGATATTCAAATGCTGGGGTGGAATGGTTTCTGCCATGATTAGTTAATACTGTAGGGGATGCACTGTAATCATTGATATTCCTTGTACATTAAGGGAAGCTGGAAGGTAACTACTGCCAAATCTGTTCTTGGAGCTGATCATAGGAAAGTCTGCAGGGGTGGTTTGGAATGACTCACCCTCTGAATTCCCCATCTGTGTTCTCATTAGAATTGGAGACTCCATTACTAGAGAATAGAGTTCTTTCCCACTTTTGGCATTGATTCTCTGCATTGTGTACTCCCAGGTCCGATGTAGTGCAAGTTTGATGCTGACTAACGCACATTCTATACGATACCATTAAGTGATCCCAGGTCAAGTGCAGTGTGCTGACTTACACCCCCGTGAACACAGTAAAGGATAGAAATTTCTGTGACACATCAGGAATTTCATCACATTATGGATCAGAAGGAAGTTTCAACGTTTTTATAGCTAACTCTGAGAAATGGCTTGTCTGGTTTAAGTTTTTATTATTGCAAAAACCAAACTGGCTAAACCAGTACTAGGAGACTTTGAGACAACCAATGTATTGTAAGAGTCAGGATGGCTAATGTTTTAATTGCAGATCAAAAAAATGCAAATATTGGGAATCTAAAATAAAAACGGAAAATGCTATATATATATATATATATATATATCTGCCAGATCAGTTAGCATCTATAAAGAGAAACAGCAGGCTTTGATATTTGGGTCTGTACCTTGCATCAGAAGGATAAATAGATGTTTTAGTAAGGTTGGTTAAATTAAATAGAGAAGGAGAGGGGAGAATGAACAGATAAGCCACTAAAAGAAAAGGAAAATACTGCGAATGCCAGAAGTTCGCAATTGAAACAGAAAATGCTGGAAAACAATCAGCAGGTCAGGCAGTATCTATGGAGAGAGGAATAGAGTTGATGTTTCAGGACAATGAACTTTCATCAAGCCAGTTGTGGACAGGGAGTAAGTGGATTAAATGCTTAATAGAAGGTTGTCAGATGAAATAAAAGATCATCGGTGAGGCGATGGAAAGACATAAAAAGAACATGCAACTGGTTGAGAATGTGAAAGGATATGGGAGTGGTCCAGGACAAACAAAATGGGCTGTGAAGGCAGCAGGTCAGAAATTAAGAGAAAGTGCTGACAAAAGACTGTGGGGCCGTTTGTCGATCAAACAATCATGTCAATCCCTTGGTGTGGACAACTCTGCCAGCATTGTCTTGTGATGAAAGGTGTCCATCCCATAAACCAGCCCAGTCTATCTTCCACACCACTCCATGTGATCAGCATTCCCTGCCGAAAAGAAAATAGGGGAAGCAGCCAGGCTCAACACAAATTTCAGAAATAGTATCACATCTTCTCCTAGGTACCCATTGGCCTCTGGTCTGAATACTGACTTTAGTAACTAAAATAAAATTGTAATTCTTTAACAGTTTATTAGGTGGTTTCTGTGGGGGACAGATATGATTGGATACTAAACATTAATTAGATATCTAAGCATGTTAGTATTCTTTCCTTCCACTTGATCAGGCTACACAGAGATTAGCTGTAAATATTAATGAAAGAAAAAAAATTCCTTCTTGCGGTGAATTCTATTTTGTAACCCCTATTTTTGTCCAGGCTGCAGAGAAGGAAGCCTTGCTGACTAAACAGGAAGAGGAGAAAAATGTGCAGCGGAAGAAAGGCAGATCTGAAAAGAAAGCTGCAAAAAAGGCCCAGAAACAGGCAGTAGCTGGAGACAAACGCAAAGCAGATGAGGAAGAATGGGGTGCCCAAATAGGTATGACATCTAGTGACAAGACTAACTCATGTTGTTAATGACTGAGCTCTATTCTGTATGTGCCAACATTTGAACGATGGGAAATCTGGTAGAGTCGGTCACTAATGAGTGCAAGAATTTGTTTTAAAACTATTCTGCTCTAACATGGGGAAATTTTAAGCTTTTATTCTCACAGCCTTATGGAGAAATGCTGCTGTATCAAATGTATTCCTCAGTTTGCAGCTACAAGTTATTTTGGGTGAACAGAAGTAGTTTAGCGATAGCCATTGATTAGTTATCTCAATGCCTTTGTATATACTGAACAAGTGAGAGGAGATGGTACAAAGTGGACTGACATAAATTCTGGCCTCATCAATTGGGTATCTGAGACTGGGAAATTTAGTACTAACTGGCTAACCACTCAGCAGGACGTGGTCAGAACAGAATTTTCTTATTTCAGATACTCCTTCATTCACTTCTACACACAGAAAAATATGCCAGACCATACTGGAACATGTCCTATTCAATTCGTAGTAGATTTCCCCTGTGGATTAGAATCTTATTGTACTGAAGGAGGCCATTCTGCCCATCGTGCCTGTGTTGGCTCTTTGAAAGAGCAGTTGTGCTTAGTCCCACACCCCCGCTTTTTGTCTGCGATCCTCAAGTGCCTGTGCAACTCCTGTTTAAAAATATTTATGGAATCAGCTTCCATCACCCTTTCAGGTAATGTGTTCCAGATCTTTACAACCCTTTGTGTGGACAAAAAAATTCTCCTCATCTCCTGTCCAGATCTTTTACCAAGTATTTTAAATCTATGACTTATAGTTTTTCTCTATCTACTCAATAAAAATATCTTGCAAACTTCTATTAGGTCACCTCTTAATCTTTGTTCCAAGGAGAACAATCCTAACTTTTACAAACTCTCCTCATAACTGAAGTCTTTCATCCTCTGTACCCTTTCTAACCATTGCATCTTTACTGAAGTGGTGCCCAGAATTGTCCATAACTCCAGCTGAAGCCTATCCAGTGGTTTATAAAGTTTGGTGAATTGGAGAATATATTGTTTTCTGAACATAAGGGTGTCATGCCTACAGCATAACATCAGGACCACTAATTTAAGGTGATGGAATAAGTGAAATTCCATTTTTATTCTGTGATTTTTACCAATGCTTACTGTCAATATGGCACAGAAGGAGCCCACTTGGCCCATCAAATCCATGCCGGCTCTCCGCTGAGCAATGCAGTCAGTCCCTGTCCCCTGCTCGATCCCCGTAGCCCTGTAAGTTTATTTCCTTCAAGTGCCCATCCAATTTCCGTTTGAAATCAATAAAATAAAAGCAAAATACTGCGGATGCTGGAAATCTGAAATAAAAACAAGAAATGCTGGAATCACTCAGCAGGTCTGGCAGCATCTGTGGAAAGAGAAGCAGAGTTAACGTTTCGGGTCAGTGACCCTTCATCGGAACTGACAAATATTAGAAAAGTCACAATCTAGACCTCCTTTGTTATCTCTTGCCCCACCCCCACCTCACTTGCTTATAACCTGTGACTTTTCTAATATCTGCTGAGTGATTCCAGCATTTCTTGTTTTTATTCCATTTGAAATCATTCCACTTCCACCACCCTTGTATGAAGCGAGTTCCAGGTCATTACTACCCACTGTATTAAAAAAAGTTCATCTCACGTTCTCCCTGCATCTCTTGCCCAAAACCTTCAATCTGTGTCCCCTAGTCCCTGTACCATTAGTTAATGGGAACAGTTTTTCCTTGTTTAACTTATCTAAGCCTGTCATAATCTTGCACGCCTCTATCAAATCTCCTCTCAATCTTTGTTGCTGCAAGGAGAGCAACCTTAGCTTTTCCAACCTCATCTTGTATCTAAAGTCCCTCATCCCTGGAACCATTCTGGTAAATCTCCTCTGTACCCTCTCAAGGACCCTCACACCCTTCCTAAAGTGTGGTGACCAGAACTGGCTGCAATACTGCAGGTGGGGCCTAATCAGAGCTTTATAAAGATTCAGCATAACTTCCCTGCTCTTGTACTCAATGCCTCTATTTATGAAGCCCAAGTTCTCATATGCTTTGCTAATCACTCTCTCAATGTGTCCTGCTACCTTCAAAGATTGATGCACTCCCAGATCCCTCTCTTGCTGCACACTCTTTAGAACTGTGCCATTAAGTATATATTGCCTCTCCCTATTCCTTCTGCCAAAATGCATCACCTCACACTTGTCAGTATTAAATTCCATCTGCCACCTCTGCCCAATCTGCTAGCCTATCTATGTCCTGTTGCAGGTGGTTCACATCATCCTCACTGTTTGCCACACCTCCAAGTTTGGTGTCATTGGCAAATTTTGAAATTCTACTCTGTACTTCAAGATTCGAGTCATTTATATACAGCAAAAAAAGCAGTGGTCCTAGCACTGTCCCATGGGGAACACCACTCTCTACCATCCTCCAGTCTGCAAAACAACCATTTACCACGATTCGCTGTTTTCTGTCCTTAAGCCAATTTTTTATCCAATTGGACACTGCCCCTCCCATTCCATGAGCCTCAGTTTTGTTAACCAGCCTTTTATGTAGTACTTTATCAAACGCTTTCTTAAAATCCATGTAAACCACATCCACTTTGATCAGCCCTTCATCAACCTTCTTTGTTATTTCATCAAAAAATTCCGTTACATTGGTCAAGCATGATTTCCCTTTTACAAATCCGTGCTGGCTCTGCTTAATTAACTCAAACCTCTCCAAGTGTGCGTTGATTTTTTTTTTTTCACCCCTGATTATTGTTATCTAAGACCTTGCCCACCACTGATGTTAAACTAACTGGCCTGTAGTTGCTAGGACTGTCCTGACACCCTTTCTTGAATAAAGGTAACACATTTGGCACTCTCCAGTCCACTGGTACCTGCCCCATATCTAGAGAAGATTGGAAGATTACGGAAAGCCCTTCTGCTTTCTCCACTCTCACTTCCTCTAGCAACCTGGGATGCAAGCCATCCGGACAAGGCGACTTATCCACTCTATATATAGCCAGCCTTTCCAGTACATCCTTCCGATTAATTTTCACCCCATCCATTAGGTCTACCATCTCTGCTTCTTCTGATATTTTGTCAGATTTCCCTTCCTTAGCAAACTGATGCAAAGTACTCATTAAGTATTATAGCCTTGCCCTGCACCTTTAAGCATATATCACTCTCTTCGTATGTAATAGGTCCCACCCCACCTCTTACTACCTGTTTACTATTCAAATGCCGGCAGAAGATTTTTGGTTCCCTTTTATGTTGACTGCCATTCTATTCTCATACAAAGAACAAAGAACAGTACAGCACAGGAACAGGCCATTCGGCCCTCCAAGCCTGCGCCAATCTTGATGCCTGCCTAAACTAACACCTTCTGCACTTCCGGGGCCCATATCCCTCTATTCCCTTCCTATTCATATATTTGTCAAGATGTCTCTTAAACGTCGCTATCGTATCTGCTTCCACCACCTCCCCTGGCAGCAAGTTCCAGGCACTCACCACCCTCTGTGTAAAAAAACTTTCCTCGCACATCCCCTCTAAACTTTGCCCCTCGCACCTTAAACCTATGTCCCCTAGTAACTGACTCTTCCACCCTGGGAAAAAGCTTCTGACTATCCACTCTGTCCATGCCGCTCATAACTTTGTAAACCTCTATCATGTCGCCCCTCCACCTCTGTCGTTCCAGTGAAAACAATCCGACTTTTTCCAACCTCTCCTCATAGCTAATGCCCTCCAGACCAGGCAACATCCTGGTAAACCTCCTCTGTACCCTCTGCAAAGCCTCCACGTCCTTCTGGTAGTGTGGCGACCAGAATTGCACGCAATATTCTAAGTGTGGCCTAACTAAGGTTCTGTACAGCTGCAACATGACTTGCCAATTTTTATACTCTGTGCCCCGACTGATGAAGGCAAGCATGCCGTATGCCTTCTTGACTAGCTTATCCACCTGCGTTGCCACTTTCAGTGACCTGTGGACCTGTACGCCCAGATCTCTCTGCCTGTCAATACTCCTAAGGGTTCTGCCATTTACTGTATACCTCCCACCTGCATTAGACCTTCCAAAATGCATTACCTCACATTTGTCCGGATTAAACTCCATCTGCCATTTCTCCGCCCAAGTCTCCAACCGATCTATATCCTGCTGTATCCTCTGACAATCCTCATCATTATCCGCAACTCCACCAACCTTTGTGTCGTCCGCAAACTTACTGATCAGACCAGTTACATTTTCCTCCAAATCATTTATATATACTACAAACAGCAAAGGTCCCAGCACTGATCCCTGCGGACCACTACTAGTCACATCCCTCCATTCAGAAAAACACCCATCCACTGTTACCCTCTGTCTTCTGTGACAGTCTTGCCAGTCTTATTTTCCTCTTCACCTCCCCTCTCAACTTATTGTTTTTGGCCTGGTTCTCACTTGAAGAATTCACCTGACATGCATCATACACCCTCTTTTCTGTTTCATCATATTCTTTATTGCCCTTGTCATCCAAGGAGCCCCGGCTTTGGTTCCTTTTGTCTGTGACTAGTGGATTGCCACAAGGATCGGTGCTGGGGCCTCAGCTATTTACAATCTATATTAATGACTTTGTAAATAGCTGATGTCCCAGCCCTGACCAGTCACCTACCTCTGATGACACATACCTTGCTTTTTTTGTTGGAAAACACCTTGGAATGTCCGCTCTCTTCCCTTGCTCTGATTTATCAGCCACCGCCTCCAATCAGGTCCACCCTTCCCTCGCTCTGATTTATCAGCCACCGCCTCCAATCAGGTTCACTCTTCCCTCGCTCTGATTTATCAGCTGTCGCCACTGCTCATGCCTCCAATCATTGAGATTAAATTTCATTATTTTGTCCATTCTTTGCTAATTGACTATTCCAATGCTTTCCTGACTGGCTTCGCACCTTCCATTCTCCATAAACTTGAAGTCATTCAAAACTCTGTTGCCCATATCCGAACTTACACCAAGCCCTGTTCACCTGTCACCCCTGTGCTTGCTGACTGGCATTGGCTCCTGGTCTACCAACATCTCAATTTTAAAATTCTCATTGTTGATTTTTTTTATTTATTCATGGGATGTGGGCGTCACTGGCTAGGCCAGCATTTATTGCCCATCCCTAATTGCCCTTGAGAAGGTGGTGTTGAGCTGCCTTCTTGAACCATGCAGTTCGTGTGGGGTAGGTACACTCACAAGGCCGTTAGGAAGGGCGTTCCGGGATTTTGACCCAGCGACAGTGAAGGAACGGCGATATAATTCCAAGTCAGGATAATGTGTGGCTTGGAGGGGAACTTGTAGGTGGTGGTGCTCGTATGTATCTGCTGCACTTGACCTTCCAGATGGTGGAGGTTGTGGGTTTGGAAGGTGCTGTCTGGGGAAGCCTTGGTGAGTTGCTGCAGTGCATCTTGTAGACGGTACACACTGCTGCAACCATGTGTCGGTGGTGGAGGGAGTGAATATTGAAGGTGGTGGATGGGGTGTCAATCAGGTGGGCTGTTTGATTCAAATCCCTCCATGGCCTTGTATCTCCCTATCTCTAACCTTCTACAGCCCTAAATCCTTCCAGATCTCTGTGTTCTTTCCCCACTTCCTTCACCCAGTCATCGATGCTCTAAGCTGTGGTATTTCCACCCTAAACCTTTCCACATTTCTAATACTCTCTCTGTTTTAAGACCCATCTGTAAACCAAGATTTTAGTCACTTGTCATTACTCCTTTGGTTACGTGTCAATTTTTGTCTGATTATGCTCCTGTGAAGCGCTTGGAACATTTTACGATGTTAAAGGTGCTTTATAAATGCAAGTTGTTGCAAATGAATGGCTTTTTAATATATACATAACTCCAGGACTCTAGCCTGAAACTTCAGTGCATTAGTAGGAATTGTGGCATTGTTGTAAGGTCCGTTCCTCAGATAGTGTTAAAACAGATGTCCTGGTGAGGTGCTTGGGCTTGGCTGGATGGATGAGGGGAATCCTGTGGATGTCCGAGACCCCATTGCACTTTATCAAAAAAGAGGAGTGTTCTCCTGGCATCCTGACCAACATTCATCCCTCAATACCACCACTAAAGCATTCATCTCATTTGCTGTTTGTGGGACCTTGCTTGTGCACAAGTTGGTTGTGTTTTTTGCCTATAATATAATGACTCTGCTTTAAAAAAAATTACTCTGGAATGTCATGAGAACATGAAAAACTATAAATATGTAAGTTTTTTTTTTAGTGGCCTAGAAATTACTGAAAATATAATGATTTCATGGCCATTATTAGTGCTTTTTTAAAAAAAGAAAGTAAAACAGCAATTTGTGGTGAAGATATGCTGTGAATTCCGATTTGGTACAAACTGCTGGACGACCTGTGCTGCTCTGTTGTTAGCCTTGCCAAAATCGAAAAATTACCATCTAACCGTGAACCTCCCCATTGTGGGCCATGAAATTACTGGATTTGCACTGTTATTATAAATTGATCTCACTGCAGCCATTTAGAGCTGGTAATTCATGTTGTAAAGTCTCTGTCAATGACGTGGTTTATGGTCCTGACATTCCACTCAACATTGAAGACCCAGAAAAGGAACAAATAAACTGGAGTATTATTTCACCAGGTAGTTAAGTTGCTCCTAGAGGGTTTTAAGTATTTAATAGAAAAATGCTTTTTTCCATTGTTTTTCTTAATTCCCTCTTTCCTTCTCTTTATTTCACTTTCTGTATCGAATTTGACTCTAATTTACACACTTTGCTTCTCACTCATTCACTTTTTTCTTTATCCTAAATCTCATTGGTTAAGGAGGTGACCTGATGTTCACATTGCCATGCCATTGTCAATTCACAGTTCCAGAAATTTATGTCAGAGAAATAGTATGATCTGAAGGGTAAGATAAAAAAGATAATTCATGTCAGTCACTGAGAGATGCATCACTCCAGCAATTTCAGGACAAATATACCTTTTATCTATGATCATTTTTAAAGCTGAGGACATACAGTAATTTGGTATTCAGATGCCCCACTTGAAGGTCAATACCTGGTTAGCAGTACAAGGGAGAGGGTTTGGTTAGGTTCTACTGGGAATGATCCTGGGCTTTGGCAGAACTAAAAGAAAGAGGGACCTGCATTTATATAATGTCTTTCACAATTCAGGATGCCCCAATATACTTTAGGGCAATTTTGAAGCTGTAATGTAGGAAACTAGGATGGAAAGTCCTGGAGTTCGGCAGCATTTTTGGTGAGGTTGGGGAGATGGGGAAGGAAGTGATCTACAAAACTATGGTGAGGCAATCTGTGGTTTTGTCTCATTTGTCTCAGGCTCTCTTATCTGTTACATATTGTAACTAGCAGTAAAACACAGCAAACAATAATCCTTTGTTTGCATGAGAAGCTTTAAAAATTTAATTCATTAAACAATTCAAATTCAGAAGACTATTTATCTGATCTTCTGTCTAAATCTAAAACTTTATTGGGAAATTTGTAATATTTTTGTTTCATTTTACCCCTTATTTTAGACATTAGAGATTTTAGTTAAGGGAAAAAATATTAAGATTTTTTTTCAAAAAGCACTTTGAATAATTCAGTTGGTTCACCTTATTGGTTGGTTCTTAGTAATTTCTCATTGTTTTCTAGCTGCTTTTGTTGTTTTTTGATTCATCTTTCCCATCTTTTGAATTCTGATTGGCTCAAAATAAAATAGCAAATCAATAAAGTGCAACAAGAAGTAAGAGTGACAGAGTGCATACTAAACACAAGACTCCTAATGTACTATTCTTCACTGTCCACGCATTGCACATGGAATTGAGGTCAAGTGTAGCCTTCACATGAAGCAGGGTTAGAGGGTGGGGATAATTGGACCTGGGCATAGATGTAATTTAACCTCCATTTTAAATGATGCATTTAGTCATTTTTTATACAATACTATAACTGTGAATACAAAATCCAACAGCAAACTGTACAGCAATTTAGGGAATGGGAAAGTAGATTGGTTATAATGTAGTAGTTCCTCTTTAAAATCTTTTCAAGTCTTTTGTCAGCTTGAGAATAACTTTTATTTGAAAGTATATGAGATATATATGAGGTATAAGAGCCTTTTGCACTCCTTTGAATTAGTGTCCTTCTAATCAGTGTCTTTTTCGCTGTCAGCTTCCCTACCCCGTCTTCCATTTTCCCATTCCTCAATCACATCTGCTATGATATGCCTTGGAATGTTTGCTGTATTAAACACACTATGGAAAAGTTCAAGCTGCTGTGGCATTGGTGATGACCAAGGTCCAAATCACAGATTTAACACTGGTTTCCACTACTCTTTTATATTCTGGTGTGGGCAGGTTGTCCTGTTGCTTTAGTTTTCCTCCTATTCTCCTGCTCCATTTATGCCACAAGAAGAGTTTTCTAATGATTTATCTTTGAATTTTAGATCAACCCAGTAAAAAGCCTCGAGCTGGGGAACTGGAAGAAGCTGAGGAGGAAGATATGGCAACAGAATGTGGTCTGTTTGGTCGTAAAAGCAAATCAAAGATCCTAGAAACTCCAACATTGCAAAAGCAAAAAGCTGCAGCGGCCACAAGGAACAAAGTGCTTCATGATAACAGCAAGGATGACCTGACTGTGTTTGTCAGTAATCTCTCATACTCCATGTCCGATCCTGAGGAGAGGCTAAAGGAGATGTTTGAAAGCTTTGGCCAGATTGAGGACATCCGCCCCGTTTACAGTAATAGGGGACATTTTCGAGGATATTGTTATGTGGAGTTTAAAGAAGAGAAAGCGGCTGCAAATGCGTTGCAGCTGGACCGTCGGGAGTTAGAGGGACGGCCAATGTTTGTTTCACCCTGTGTCGACAAAGCAAAGAATCCAGAATTTAAGGTACTACTTTTGATATCTATGATTTTTTTTTTAAATGATTTCCCTTGCCTTGTGCAACTTTTCCTTTCTTTCAAGAAATACCAATTGGCCGAAGTGAAAGGACCTATTTAACCACAGATCCTACCGGATACAATTCTCGAGCTCACTGCCTGTATCCCATTGGCTTGTTTGTGATCTGGTTCAAAACAATATTGGACAGGATACTTGATGAGGTGCAACTCTGATAGAAAAGCTTGAGATGAGAGCAGAATTCTGAGATGTTTTCTACAATCCTCACAAACTTTGTTTCCTTAAACATTTTGTCGCAATGGAGAATTTTAGCTGTGAGGAAAGATTGATGGGCTGGGGTTAATTTTTTTTGGAACAGAGGAGGCTGAGGGGAGATGTAATTGAAATTATTTCAATTGTATAAAATTATGAGGAGCCTAGGTAGATTGGATAGGGAGGATCCATTTCCCTTAGCGGGTGTAGGGAACATAGATTTAAAATAATTGGTAGAATTAGAGGGTAGTTGAGGAGAAAGTTTTTCACTCAGTGTGCTGAGGGTCTGGAACTCACTGCTTGAAAGAGTGGGAGAGGCTGAAATGCTCTTCGCATTTAAAAAAGTACTTGGATATCAGCCATGGCTCAGTTGGTAGCGCTCGCACCTGAGTCACAAGGTTCTGCGCCCAAGTCCCACTGCAGGGCTTGAGCACAAAAAAGCAAGACTGACACTCTGAGGGAGTGCTGCACTGTTGGAGGTGCCAGCTTTCAGATGACACGCTAAAGCAAGGCCCCATCTGCCTGCAGAAGTGGACGTAAAGGATCCCACAGCACTATTTTGAAGAAGAGAAGAATTATCTTTAGTGTCCTGGCCAATGTTTATCCCTCAAACAGCATCACAAAAACAGATTATCGTGTCATTGCTGTTTGTGACTTTGCCTTGCACAAATTGGCTGCCGTGTTTCCTATGTTCCAACAGTAGCTACACTTCAAAAGTACATCATTGGCTATAAAGTGCTTTGAGATGTCTGGTGGTCGTGAAAAGCGATATATAACTGCAAGTCTTTTTTAATGTGCGCTTGAAGTGCTGTAACCGACAAAGCTACGGATCAAAAGCAGGAAAATAGGATTAGGCTGGATATGTTTTTCAGTCAGCACAGACATGAGCCAAATGGTTGCTTCCTGTGCCATAAATTTCTATGATTCTAATGTATTCTCATTTACCCATTTGCTTTGTTTGTCACGGCTTCTGATAATTTAATTTTCTGGCATCCACTATTTTGCAAATCATTCCCAGCCAGTGAAAGGAGCAATGAGGGACTGATGTTTATAGGATTTACTACATTGAGCAGAAGAGCTTTCAAGAAATTCATTTTTGCCTTAATGTTTTGTGCTTTTACTTCTCCAGGTGTTTAGGTACAGCACTAGTTTAGAGAAACACAAGGTCTTTATATCAGGTTTACCTTTCTCCTGCACTAAAGAGGAACTGGAGGAGATCTGCAAAGAGCATGGAAACCTAAAGGAGATCCGTCTTGTCACTAATCGCTCTGGAAAGCCAAAGGTACATCCTCTTACACGGTAGCCCATTGAGAAGGAGGTGCTTGCCACTCATCTGAGAAGCAAGAACAATTCCGAACTTGAACAAACTTTGAATAACTTTCTCTGTCTGGAAAATTTATTAATTTCAAAGGAACCGTGTGTCCATAAGCCTAGGAACTGTAAAAAATTAAATTGTCTCCTTTTACCAATAATGAATATTCTGCACATTCCATTGGCCAAGCTGACTTTTAGTTGTCCTGTGACTGCTCATGTTAGCTATAAAGTACTTGTCCTGCTTTAGATTACAGTCTCTGAGCTTTCATCACTCTGAATACACAAGATGGTCCATTCCTTCGGTTTTATACAAACTAATACTGAAATTCTTTTGAGGGAAGGGGCCAGGCAAGAGGTGCACACAGCCAGAGTTTTGGAGAACCATCAAGTCACTTAGAATAGTAATTGCAACATGAAGACGTCCAACAGTAAATTAGCCCCAAAACGTCTCTCCTGTAGTCTTTCATGCCAGATTTGAGGCTGACATTTGTACTCTCCCAACCCCCACCCCCAGCAAATGAAAACTCCCATTAGCTATTAAGCTTGTTGTCTCATTTGAGTCCATGTGGAGGATTTGTGAAGACCATTTTCTTCCATTTCTATCTTTGAAACATTCAGAGCCAGAGAAGACAACCAAGTTTGTATTGGTTGATGTGTGCCTGCCCTATACACTAGCAACTCAAATGTGAATTATTCTCCTCTTTTAATTTTTGACGTCTCTAACATTTAAATGACTTTTGTTTCAGGGTCTGGCATATGTTGAATATGAGAATGAAGCCCAGGCCTCTCAGGCTGTTCTTAGGTTGGATGGAATGGTGGTTAAAGATCACACGATTAGCGTGGCCATCAGTAATCCTCCGCAGAGAAAACAGACTACCAAGGTCGAAACCAACAGATCTTCTGGCTCTTTGCTTCCTCGACAGGTGTATGGAGCGTAAGTGCTGATCAAACTGCTACAAAAATTGAAGCAGCTAATGTGGGTGATTCAGTTAGAATTAGTGACTAGGGAGATGTTTATCTAAAGTTAATCAAATTATCCAGAAATTCATCTCAGCCAATAATTATTCTTGAATGAGGCACATATTTTAGAAATCTGTGTCTGGGGAGTAATAGGGGGAAAGCTGCTATTTGTTGTGGCATGGTGATGGAGTGGAGGCAGGCAAGAAAACATTTATAGGGAAAAATGAAAACTTGTTGGTAAGTTGTAACCTTGGAGGGGCTAGTTTAGCCAGGGATGGCGTGGGTGAGATTGACTGAGGGCTACAATGACGATGACATAAGCACCCTGAGGCTGATTTATATTGGGATAATATTTCAGTGATTGGAAAATGCCAGAGTTTGAGTACCATAGAGTCATACAGCACAGAAACAAGCCCTTTGGCCCATCGTTTCTGTGCTGGCCATCAAGCACCTAACTATTCTAGTCCCATTTTCCAGCACTTGGCCCGTCGCCTTGTATGCTATGGCGTTTCAAGTGCTCATCTAAATATTTCGTAAATGTTGTGAGGGTTCCTGCCTCTACCACTTCAGGCAGTGTATTCCAGATTCCAACCACCCTCTGGGTGAAAAAACTTTTCCTCAAATCCCCTCTAAACCTCCTGCCCCTTACCTTAAATCTATGCCCCCTGGTTATTAACATCTCCGCTAAGGGAAAAAGTCTCTTCCTATCTAACCTATCAATGCCCCTCATAATATTGTATACCTCAATCATATCCCCCCTCATCCTTCTCTGTTCTAAGGAAAACAACCCGAGCCTTAATTGAGAGATGGGATGTAAATAAGCTTAGAGTGATGGAAGTGTAAGGAAACAGATAGGAATGAAAACTACCAGCATGGAGGTTTGGGCAAGGGATATGCAAGTGCAATGTATAACTAGGGGAGGGAGATTTTGATGCAGGGAAGGACTTCAAAACAGCATTTGATGTGATCTGCTAGGTTCTGGTCAGACCCTTAACATCAGTGCACTTATCTAGAAAGAGGCTGGGGAGAGCAGATATTTTCTGTGATGGTATAAATTAGTATTGGAGGGTTGGGAGAGTGGAATATAAAAAAAAAAGTCAAATATCATGACAAAATGGAGAATGGTCAGGGGAACAATCAACAGAAAGGTAGAGCAGCTGCAGTCCAGAGTGGGAGCCAATATACACCTGTGGGTGGACTGAATGGGAATCTTGACAAAGATCCACAAAAGCTGAGATGTTGTGGATAGTGACAAAAATACATTAATTAGGGCTTGAGAATGAAAATGAATGTCCAGGGCCTGCTACATAGTCAATGTTTGAGACTTCTTGATCCATGTGAACTCTCTCTCTCATATCAATCCTGATTTTTCCAGGAGGGGCAAAGGTCGAACACAACTTGCACTTGTACCTCGTGCATTGCAACGCTTGCCTGTATCAGAAACAAATACTGAAAATGGTACATTGAGGGATCAGGCTGGCAACTTGAAAGGTGATTCCTCTATAATGGGAGAGACTAAAAAGATGACCAATGCAGACTTTGCAAAGATGTTGTTGAAAAAGTAACCCGTGATTACAGCATTCACTGTTAAACTGCTGGGTGTCCAGATAAAATGTGAACTGCCATTACAGAAACCATTTGGCATCCTTGGGCATACAGCTAGGGATTCTGAAGAGTAATACTGAACTGTAAATAATCAATGATTTTTTTTTAAAAAGAGTTTGACGAGTGTTAAATATCCTTGATGGAACCTCCACATTGCTTTGCTCTGTCAGCATTTTTTAAGCAGTTGCTCTATCGTATTTACAGAGAATGGCTTTTGTGTTTCTTTTTTACAATATTGTCTGTTTTGGTTAGTTTTAAACAAGTGCCCTGGAAACTACTGTTATTTTGCATTCTTTAAGAAATGTGTGTGTATATAGGAAGATCACGGGGACCATTTCATTGTTAATTTTGATCTCCCCTTTTGATATATTGCTGTGATGGTTTGTTCCTGATTAAATGTTTTATATATTTGCATTGTAATGCAACATTGTTAAAGATCAGAGGATAAAGACCAGGTTTATATAAAAAAAAATTCCATTGGCGCACGGTAAGCAAAATCTATCCTTTCACACTGGATCTTAGCCTGTATCATTACTGATTCTGTATCAGAAACTTGAATGCTCAGCTTGGGCTTGCTCTCAGGTTTGTCAGACAAAGGTTTTGTGTGATGTCCCACTCCAGTCATTTGAGCATAAACTCTAGGCTGCCACTACAGTAGTGTTGCGGGAATGCTGCACTGGCAGATGAGACGTTAAACCAAGGCTACATCTGCCTGGTCACGTGGAGCTACAGGAGCTGTTGTTGGTGGCTGGCCAGTATTTATCCTGCAGCTAACTTCACTAAAATTACCTGGTCATCATATTGCTGTTTATGGGACATTGTGCACATATTGGAAACCATCTTTCCTACCTTACAATGGTGACTACACTTAAAAGTACTAAATTGGCTGTAAAGGTCTTGAAAGGCATTATATATTTCCTTCACTGTATGCAGACTAGACTTCCATTCCCAGCCCAAGAACACCTCTTCATCCCATGAAACACTATCAATTACTATTGGGAGAGAGAAAATGGTGTCTTTGGCTTGGAAGTTACAGTTGGGTGAGATTGGAACCAAGTCAGTTCAATTGGGAAGATAGAGTAATCTTAATACCTGAATCAAGCAGGCCTATAGTACAAAAGCAAAATACTGCAGGTGCTGGAAATCTGAAATAAAAGTAAAAAATGCTAGAAATACTTACCAGGTCTGATAGCATCTGTGGAGAAAGAGTTAATGTTTCAGTTGTGACTTTTCATCAGAATATGCCTACCTATCATAGGTTGGGGCATTGTTGACAATTAGTCAGCCTGTCATAACAGAGGGCTAGAATTATTCCCACACTGCTCCAGCTAAACTCGAGTCAGTAAGGATTGTCCCAGCTAGATATGCAGCAGGAACTTTACAAGTGTTCTTTCTGTACAGCTGTGGTTGATTGGGATCTAGCAATGCCTCTGATCACTGGGTATTGATTAATTATTGCTGTCAAAGCAAAATACTTGGTATAAGTGTGCAGTTCTGGTCGCCGCACTACAGGAAGATGTGATTAAGCTAGAGAGGGTGCAGAAAAAATTCACAAGGATGTTGCCTGGTTTGGAGGGCTTGAATTATAAAGAGAGATTGGATAGGCTGGGTCTGTTTTCCCTGGAGCGAAGGAGGCTGAGAGGTGACATGATAGCGGTATAATAAAATTATGAGAGGCATAGATAGGGTAGATAGCCAGAGTCTGTTTCCCATGGTAGGGGTGACTAAAACTAGAGGGCATAGATTTAAGGTGAGGGGGATGGTTTAAAGGGGATCATAGGGGTAAATTTTTCACAAATAATAGTAGGTATCTGGAATAAGCTGCCAGAGGAGGTGGTGGAGGCAGGAACAGTAGTAACATTTAAGAGGCATCTGGACAGGTACTTGAATGGGCAAGGCAGAGGGATATGGAATTAATGCAGGCAGGTGGGATTAGTATAGATAGGCATCATGGTCAGCATGGATGCGGTGGGCCGAAGGGCCTGTTTCTATGCTATACGATTCTATGACTAAGTATTTTACAAAGCACATTGTTTCAAGTGTATGTTGACAGGTTAAGCTCGCAGCTAAGATACAAGTTGAAATTGGATTATTTTCTGGCTGGTCAGTCAGAAAATTAAATCTCCAAAGACCCTGTTTTGAGCAAGTACTTCCAAACCCCTGACCCTTTTTCCACAGCTGCTTGCCAAAAGAAAAATTAAAGGATATCAGATGGCAAAATATTTTATTTTTTACATCTTAAATACTATATATTCTAAGAACCTGTTTAAATAGGGTTTATTTATACAAAGTGCAATTTCAATTCACAAACATCGCACTGGCCAATCAAGTTTGTTCATGCTGGTCCTCGGACATATCATTGTGATTTTGATTTCTCAAGTGGGAGATTTTAATTAAAAGATGACTAGAAATGGTGAAACAAAAATAAACTAGTTTCTATTGTAGCCATAGCAACTGTTGATTTAAAAGAATAATGCAGTTCTTTATTTGCACGATTGTCAAATTTTATCTGGCTGCTTGGATTCCTGGAGAGTTAGTTCAAGACAATGTGTACTAATAACCTGTTGGCATTTTAGAACTGTGCTCAGCAATCTATAATTAGTATTGTTTGGCTTAAACATGAATGGAGAGATTACTTAAAAGTATCAACATTCATCTCAGCTTCACTACATGCTGCAATTTTAGCAAATACGAGGCTGGTTGGACAAACTCTGGGTTTGAACTTTTTTTTCCCCCTAGTCGACTGGATATGTCAAGATATGCTACCAAAAATAATGGAACACTAAACAAGAATTTACTCTCAAAAAACAGCTCATGTGTGAGCGACCAGCTACATCTCTTCCAGTTTGATGGAGGGAGGTAAAGGGGACATCCAGTAGCACACCTCGGGCAAGTATTGAGGCACAGGGGCCAAAGTCAACAAATAAACCTGCTGCCCAGCCACAGGTGTTGGAATCTGCAGCCCTATTTTCTCAGGTGACGCAGCAATTTAGGAGAACCCTCCCCCCCAAATTGTGGGCATGACATTTTATTTAGCTGTTGAACGTACACACAGCCCAATCCTCATTATGTTTGCACCTGTTCACATTACTATTCAAATAAGTCATATACAATGAAAAAAATCAGCACTGTAAATAGAAGTCATAATTGAGGGGTAGATGGATTGTGGTTCACGGGACAGCTTACAAAATACAGTCTCAATTAACTTCTTGTAACAGCCAAGTTCACAATATGACCAGTTTAAATCACATCCTGTACAATCCACTCTGAAATAACCCAGAATACTTGAAATGAGCCTCAGTGCTTTTTTGCAGCTTTAATCTTCAGACTCAACAAAATAGAAAGTAACCAGCATTCCAAAAGCAGAAATGCAAACATGCACAGTTAGTGCATGATCTCTTGATAAAGCCAAGCAAAAGCCTAACACACAAAGTCCTTCAGTAAAGAACTTGACAAATTTCCAAAGGAATCCATTTTAGTTAAAATTTAGACTGGTGATGATCACACCAACTCAACCAGAGTCCATAAATAAAGGATGTGGAGTAATGAGACAGGTTAGTTTTTAACTAGAATTGTTTGTGTATAATCTGAATGGTTTGGATTAGCTTCAGGTAAACCTTTATCAACAGAGTGATCAGCTGTTGCAATCAGCAGTAAGTCAAGTGTCATTTCCGTACACTTTCCAATAAAGCGGATAAATGGCCTTACATCTCCCTCATTGGCCACGTCTAATGCACTATAATACTCAGCCCGTTGCTCCTTACGAATGGTGACAGGTGGGTAACCTGCCTGCATTAAAATAAGATTCATCAGTAATCTGGCTGTCCTTCCATTCCCATCTACAAAGGGATGGATGTAGACGAGTTTATAATGTGCAAGGGCAGCAAATTCAACAGGATGTAGACTCATGGCTTCTTCAGAATTTAACCACTGAACAAGCTCTTGCATTTGTTTCTTTACATCCCTTGGATGGGGAGGGATGTGATGACCCACAAAGACCTGATTGGTCCGAAATCTTCCAGCTTCTACAGGGTCAACATATCCTAAAACTCTTCTGTGAATCTGCAAAATGTCATCAATATTAACAGATCCAATTCTGGATACTAAAGACTTGTTGAGATACTTCATGGCTGCATCAACCCCAATAACTTCATTCTGTTCCATCAGGCTCTTCCCAGGCACGGCATATCTAGTTTCTATGATATGCCTAATCTCAGACAGGGTCAGTGTATTTCCCTCAATAGCCACAGTGTGATAAATATGATGATAATAACTTTCTTCCATTACACGATGCAGTGCTGCATTCCCTTTGGGTATAGCCATTAATCTTTTAACTTTCCGGTCAATGATACTAAATTGTTTTTGGTCAATTTCTTCCACCAATGGTAATGTCCTGTCACGGTTTACCAGTGCCTTCTCGTCACACGGAGAAATGGTCAGAGCTTTTGTATATAAATGGTCAGCCTGAATAACATCTTTATCCTCTTCCAAGAAGACACCCAATTCATTCAAAGCATCTACATAATTGGGATCCATGTTGAGGGCATGCATGAATAGTCTGTGTGCCTTCTCTCGCTTTCCCAGACGCTTCATCTCCAGAGCCTGGTGCAAAGCAGCTTTAGCTTCTAACTGGATTTCTGAAATTAAAAATCAATTTCTAAATTAGATGTGTCCAAACGTACCACGCAGTGTGGCCATTTTATATGATTATTACACAGGAACACGTTAATCCATTCTAATCAGAGCCTCACCAACTATAACCTATGTCAAGCCCCACAGACTGCAACACGAACTTTTGTTTATCAGTACCTGGTTGGAAAAACCAGGAGCAAGTCATCTGCCCAGCAGATATTCAAAGACTGGCAAAACAACAGAAAGTAAAATATGGGGACTTGTATTGATGGCTCAATGTGTACATAGCATATAGTGCTGCGCAGAGCCAGACAAAGGTAATTAAAAGCGACAAACCACACCTGCTTGGAAAGGGTTAGAAATTGAATCTATTAATGTTGCACTATATAAATTTTTCTAAAAAAATGCTAGAACTAATTCTTAGATATCTGCCAAGAAAAACAGATAGAACAAAGAACCATGATCTGAGAACA
Organism: Heterodontus francisci; assembly: GCF_036365525.1. Taxonomy (NCBI): domain Eukaryota; kingdom Metazoa; phylum Chordata; class Chondrichthyes; order Heterodontiformes; family Heterodontidae; genus Heterodontus; species Heterodontus francisci. The sequence goes on from NC_090393.1 coordinate 36,901,973, forward strand.
TTCAGTCCTCCCCCCGACCAGCAGACCCATTCACCCGCCTCCAGCATTCTTCCTCCACCTCGGCCCCTCCCTCTGGCCTGTTTCATTAAAACGGCCGTCTCAATTTCTCTGCCCCCACCCCTCACTCACTTTAACCTGTCTCCCTCTGAACTTGCTACACTCAGTGTTCTCAGGTCTAACCCCGACATTGTGATCAAACCTGCAGACAAGGGTGGTACTGTTGTGGTCTGGTGTACCAACCTCTACCTTGCAGAGGCTCAGCGCAAACTCTCAGACACTTCTTCCTACCTCCCCCGGACCATGACGCCACCACCGAACATCAAGCTACTGTCCACAGGATTGTCACTGACATCATCTCATCTGGAGATCTTCCCTCTATAGCTTCCAACCTCAGACCCACAACCCCAGACAGCCCGCTTCTACCTCCTTCCTAAAATCCACAAACAGGACTGTACTGGCAGACCCATTGTTTCAGCCTGTTCCTACCCCACTGAACTTATTTCTTCCTACCTTGACTATCTTTTCTCCCCATGTCCAGTCTCTTCCCACATCCATGACTCTTCTGACACCCTATGTCATTTTGACAATTTTCAGTTTCCTGGCCCCAACCGCATTCTCTTCACTATGGACGTCCAATCTCTCGACACCTCCATCCTCCACAACGATGATTTGAGGGCTCTCCGCTTCTTCCTTGATCAAAGGCCTAACCAGCCCCCATCCACCACCACCCTCCTTTGCCTGGCTGAACTTGTTCTCACATTGAACAACTTCTCCAACTAGAAGGTGTTGCTATGGGTACCCACATGGGTCCTAGTTATGCCTGTCTTTTTGTGGGATATATCGAACATTCCTTGTTCCAGTCCTACTCAGGCCCCCTCCCCCAACTCTTTTTCCAGTACATTGATGCCTGTATTGGTGCAGTTTCCTGCTCCCACCCCGAACTGGAAAAATTTATCAACTTTGCTTCCAATTTCCACCCTTCTCTCACCTTCACATTGTCCATCTCTGACACTTCCCTTCCTTGACTTCTCTGTCTCCATCTCTGGGGATAGGTTATCTAGTAATATTCATTATAAGCCCACCAGCTCCCAGATACCTCGACTACACTTCTTTTCACACCCTGTCTCCTGTAAGGACTCCATTCCATTCTCCCAGTTTCTCTGTCTCCAACGCATCTACTCTGATGATGCAACCCTCCACGACAGCACTTCTGATTTATTTTTATTTATTTAGAGATACAGCACTGAAACAGGCCCTTCGGCCCACCAAGTCTGCCGACCAACAACCACCTATTTATACTAACCCTACAGTAATCCCATATTCCCTACCTACACTAGGGGCAATTTACAATGGCCAATTTACCTATCACCTGCAAGTCTTTGGCTGTGGGAGGAAACCGCAGCACCCGGCAAAAACCCACGCGGTCACAGGGAGAACTTGCAAACTCCTCACAGGCAGTACCCAGAATCGAACCCGGATCCCTGGAGCTGTGAGGCTGCGGTGCTAACCACAGCGCCTTCCTTTTTCTTCAACCGAGGATTCCCTGCAGTGTGGTTGACAGGGCCCTCAACTGTGTCCGGCCCATTTCCCACACCTATACCCTCACATCTTCCCCTTCCCCCCTCCCTCCCAGAACCGCGACAGGGTTCCCCTTGTCCTCATTTTCCACCCCACCAGCCTCCACATCCAAAGGATCACCCTCCGCCATTTCCACCACGTCCCGCGTGATGCCATTACCAAACGCATCTTCCCCTCCCCTCTCCATCAGCATTCCGAAGGATCATTCCCTCCACGACACCCTGGTCCACTCCTCCATTACCCCCAATAACCCATCCCCTTCCCATACAATCGCAGGAGGTGTAATACCTGCTCTTTCACCTCCTCTCTCCTCACTATCCAAAGCCCCAAATATTCCTTTCAGGTGAAGCAGCGATTGACTTGTACTACTTTCAATTTAGTATACTGTATTCACTGCTCACAATGTAGTCTCCTCTACACTGGGGAGACCAAACGCAGATTGGGACACCGCTTTGTGGAACACCTCCGCTCAATCCGAAAGCATGACCCCTAGCTTCTGGTTGCTGGCCATTTCAACACACCCCCCTCCTCTCATGCCCACATATCTGTCCTGGGCTTGCTGCAGTGTTCCAGTGAACATCAATGCAAGCTCAAGGAACAGCATCTCATTTACTGATTAGGCACGCTATAGCCTGCTGGACTGAACATCAAGTTCAATAATTTCAGAGCATGACGGGCCCCCCTTTTGTAGTTTTTAAAAGTTTTATTTTAGTTTGTTTCATCATTCATTTTTTATAAAGAAAACCATGTGCCTGCCCACTGGGTTTCTTTTCATGTTTGTGCTGCGGGTCAGGGCTGTTCATTTTTCTGTCCATTAACACCCTCTCTGCACCAACGCTTTGCCTTTCAGCACACCATTGACATACTGTTTGCCTTTGTTACATGACCTTCTTGTCAATTATCCTCTGTGACCCTGTCCTACCAACACCTTCCCTTTAGTTATCTCTTGCCCCACCCCCGCTTTATTTGCTTAAAACCTAATTACATTTCTAACCTTTGCCAGTTCTGATGAAAGGACACTGACCTGAAACGTTAATGCTTCTCTCTCCACAGATCTGCCAGACCTGATGAGTATTTCCAGCATTTGTTTTTATTTTAGTATGACACCACTTACCAGGCGGCATATACTGCAGAGATGGATGCAACAGGCTCACCATCACAGTGGCCATTTTATCTAATCCAATCACAACACCAGCTCGGTTGAATATGGTACTGCAACAACTGTCTTTTAAAGGGTTCTCGATCCTCACAGACCAAAGGGAAACTATGCTTGCAAATGACACTCATTTATTGAAATTTGTCACCATACTTATTAACTAGTAACCAGTTTCATAACTGCAGAAGGGGTGCTAAGGCGATCTCCACTGGGAACTGGTTTACCCCTGCTGTTAAAAGCAAATTTCCACCCATTTTTAAGAACATCTTAAAACTCAATCTGCTATAGTCACATAGCTTGTTAAATAAGCAAGAATGCAAATTATCAACTCACTGAATCAATTGTATATCTCAAATGGATAGCAACTTTAGGACATGCTGATATATTTTTTTAAGCATCAGGTTAGATAGGTTGCAGACCTTGAACAGCTTACAGCTGGTTAATTCCAGCTCTGTAACATCACCCATCCCTGCTCCTGCCTCAGCTCATCTGCTACTGAAAGCGTTTTCCGTGATTTTGTTATCTCGAGACCAACGTATTCTCTAAATTTTTTGTAATGGCGAGCCCTTAATTTTTTTTTTAAACACAGTAACTTAAAGGGCTGACTTGTGTGTGGCAAGTTCTAAGTGACCGCACAGCTTAGAGAGAATATTGCTCCAGACTTGACTATTCCAATGCTCTCCTGGCCAGCCTCCCATCTTCCACCCTCCATAAACTTGCACTTATCCAAATCTCTCCTGCCTGTATCTGAATTTGCACCAAGTCCCATTCACCTTGTGCTCGAAGATCTACTCTGGCTCCTGGTCCCTTGATGCTGGTGTTAAAATTCTCATCCTTCTGTGCCTCACACTTTCCCATTTCTGTCAACTCCTCCAGCCTCATAACCCTCTGAGAATGCTGCATTCCTCCAATTCTGGTCTCTGTGCATCATCGGCTTTTATCATCTCACCATTAGTAGCTGTGCCTTGAACTGTCGAGATCTGGTATTCCATCCCTAAACCTCTTTGCCTGTTTCTCTTCTGTTAAGCATCTCCTTAAAATCTACATCTTTGATCAAGTTTCTGGCCACCTTTTGACAGTGCCAATTTTTGTCTAACTTCACAAAAAAGAGATTACCTGGTCATTATTACATTGCTGTTTGTAGAAGTTTGCTTTGTGCAAATTGGCTGCCACCTTTCCCACATTACAACAGTGGCTACACTTCAAAAGTACTTTATTGGCTGGAAAGCGCTTTGAGATGTCCAGCGGTCGTGAAAGGCACTATTATAAATGTCTATCTTTCTTTTTCTATAGAATGGTCACATCACAGAAGGCAGCCATTCAGCCCACCGTGTCTCTGCCAGTGCTCTAAGAGCAACTCACCTAGTCCAACTCCCTCGCCTTTTCCCTATGGCCCTGCAAATTTTCTCTTCAGCTAATTATCCAATTCTGTTTTGAAGGTCTTGACTGAACCTGGCTCCACCACACTGAGGTAATGCATTCCAAATCCTAACCACTTGCTACATAAAGATTTTCCTTATGCTGCCGTTGCTTCTTTTGCCATTCACCTTAAATCAGTATCCTCTGGTTCTGGATCCTTCTGCCAACGGGAACAGTTTCTCTTCATCTACTCTGTTCAGACCCCTCATAATTTTGAGCACCTCTATCAAATCTTCACTTCACAAGGAAAACAGCTTCTCCAATTTATCCACATAACTGAAGTTCATCCTCCTCACAGTGCACAATACTTCCAAACTTTGCATCCACACATTTTGAAATTGTGCCCTGCACACCCAAGTCTAGGTCATTAATATAGATCAAGAGAGCCGCACTATATACCTTCCTCCAGTCACAAAACAACCGTTCACGCTCAGCCAATTTCGCGTTTTGCTGCGGTAGGGACGCTGCATGAATGTGATAAACGTGGATGTACTACACAGCTTTTAAGAAGCAACAAGCTCCTGAGGGAGTTCAACTAACAGCATCACGGAAGGTGAGTGAAATAGTGACAGGGGGCAACTCCGGCTTCTTGGAGTCTGCGAAAATATCCCAGTTTTAACTGGCAGCAAACAGGAGGGAGGCCTGGGTCCGGTAACAGGAGGAGCCGCGACAGTCTATTCAATAGGTTCTCCAGAATGAGCTGCAGGGAACACCGGGGCGGAGGAGGAAGAGAGCTGCCGGTGTACCCAGCCTGGTCCACACTCTGTTACTATAGCAAAAGGTGATACCTCTTGCACATCCACTCGGAGTGATGGAGCTCCCGCGGTACACCCCCTCTGACCGCCCCCAGCTCCTACCTGATCCCACTTTCTGCCTGAGGGACCAGGCCTCCTCCAGGTGGCTCAGCTCCATTCCGCTGTAGGTCAGGCTCAGCCCGGTGCTCGGGTCTCCGCCCAGACCCACGTCCAAGAGACGGCATCGCAGTAGCCATAAGCCGCCCCTCAACTGCGGGAGAAGTACCGCGGTCAGCGAGCCCAGCAGCACAGCCACCGCCACAGAGAACCGCCTAACCCTCAGGCCCATAGCGTCCACTCCAAGGCCGCCGCCGGCCTCCAGCAGCAGCAGCAGCCGCCGCCGCAAGTTCCCCCTGTCCCGTCTCCTAGCCACTCATTGGTGGGTTGACCACAGAGGCGGCCCTTTCTAACCGCTCATTGGGCATCGTACATTCCAATCATATGTATAGCCAATGAGAGACAGGAACGTTGCAACGCTCAGCCAATCAGCACCATGCAACGTGGTTAGTTATTACGCATGCTCAAAGCTGCTACTCTGATTTGGAAGTTGCATCAACAATGGTCTGTTGCTGATGGTGGGAGTTTAATAGAAATCTAGGGAATGCTATTGGGTCGCATTTCACCAAAACAATCATTGAAAACGTTTTAGCTGCGGTACTGCGTCTAATTCTGGGCTCCAACTTTAGGAAAGATGCGACGGCATTAGAGAGTGTGCAGAAAAGATTCAGGAGAATGGTTCCTGGGATGAGGAACTTTAGTTATGAAGATAGATGGGAGAAGTTAGGGCTGTTTTCCTTCAAGATAAGGTTGAAAGGAGAGTTGATGGAGATGTTCAAAATCATGACGTGTCTGGACAGGGCAGATAGGGACAACTGTTAGCATTGGTGGAAGGATGGTGAACAAGAGGACACAGTTTTAGGGAAGCAATGGCAACATGAGAGAAAAACGTTTTCACACAGCCCTTGTGCTTAATTGTCATGTATTCTCTCAGCATTCAAAGAACAAAGGGAGGTAGGGTTGTTTGTGATTGGGTAAAAGGTGCATTGGACAGCTCTTAAAAGAACTGCTCATCGCATGTAGAGCAGACTGGTTTGCCAATTAATCAGTTTGCTGTATCAATGCTATACAATGTGCATATAGGGGCCAATTTCTGCATAGAAATGCATTGGTACAAGTTGTGTCATGGACAGTGAGAGGACATCCCAGTGTTTTGAAGGTCCACTTATTTCCATAATTCAGGTGTACGTCTGACAAAAATACTGCTGCTCCTCATTGCCCATACCCCAACAAGTAAAAAAGAAAATCTAGATATTAGTATTGGGTTTGTTTGCTTCGCTGAATGAAAATAGCTTGGCTTGAGCCAGATAAAATGTCATTCATAGGACTGATATATGGAATACGAGGAGTGTGTGTCCTGGAATGAACAACAACCTACACTCCACAGCTAGTGTAAGCAAGACAGCCCTGACTGACCGTGAGCTACACAAGCTTGGTGTAGGCATTGCCGCTCTACAAGAAACCAAGTTAACTGACACGGGCTCTATTCGAGAGGCTAATTACACCTTCTACTGGCATGGAAAGGGTACTGAAGATCGCCATGTGCATGCTATAGGCTTTGCAGTGAGAAATTGAGCCACCAGTAGCATCCTCAGAATGCCTTCTCTCTCTGTGGCTATCATTTGATGGAGGCGCGATCAACATCACATGCATCTACACATCAACTCAACGCCAGCATCTCAGATAAAGAGAGTTTCTATGACTCCCTGGGTGACTTTCTGAGGAACATCCCAAATGGCAAGAGGGTATTCACCCTGGGTGACTTCAATGCATGTGTTGGGACAGACATGGCCAACATGCCTTGATTGTCATGGAGTGGGGAAGATCAACAATAACGGAAAATGCCTTATGCCTTTAATGAATTCTGCATCAGCACAAGGTATCATGGCATCACCCAAGGTCTGGACATTGGCACCAACTAGACCTAGTCACCACAAGGAGGTGCAATCTAATTTAAAGGGTTAAGTCATTGCAGGAGAGCTCAAAGCTGTGGTGTGCTCCTCGTGCTGCATGTCGGAAGCCGGGGACATTTCCAGTGCCCGGGACCGGCGTGTATGCAGGAAGTGTCTCCAGCTGCAGCTCCTGGAAGCCAGGGTTTCGGAGCTGGAGCTGCAGCTGGGGACACTGTGGAGCATCCACGAGGTGGAGAGTATCATGGATAGCACGTATAGAGAGGTGGTCACACCGCAGGCTCAGATTCGACAGGCAGGAAGGGAATGGGTGACCACCAGGCAGAGCAAGAGGACTAGGCAGGCAGTTCAGGAATCTCCTTTGGCTGTTCCCCTGCAAAACAGCTTTGGATACTGTTGGCCTCTCAGGGGAAATCAGCAAGTGCCCAACTTGTTGCACAACGGCTGACTCTGCTGCACAGGGGAGGAGTAAAAAGTGTGGGAATGCAATAGTTCTAGGGGATTCAATTGTAAGGGGAATAGATACGCGTTTCTGTGGCTGCAAAAGAGACTTCAGGATGGTATGTTGCCTCCCTGGTGCTCGGGTCAAGGATGTCTCAGAGCGGTTACAGGACATTCTGAAGGGGGAATGTGAACAGCCAGTGGTCATGGTACACATTAGTACAAACGACATAGGTTAAAAAAAAGGATGAGGTCCTAAAAGCAGAATATAGGGAGCTAGGAAGTAAGTTGAAAAGCAGGACCTCAAAGGTTGTGATCTCAGGATTACTACCAGTGCCACGTGCTAGTCAGAGGAGAAATAGCAGGATATATCGGATGAATACGTGGCTGAAGAGATGGTGTAAGGGGGAGGGTGTTAGATTTCTGGGACATTGGGACCGGTTCTGGGGGAGGTGGGACCAGTACAAACTGGACGGGTTACACCTGGGCAGGACCAGGACTGATGTCCTTGAGGGAGTATTTGCTAGAGTGGTTGGGGAGGGTTTAAACTAAAATGGCAGGGAGATGGAAACCTTTGCAAGGAGTCAGAGGAGGGGGGATCAAAGACCAGAACAAAAGACAGTAAGGGGAATAAGAAAAGTGATAGGCAGAGAAATCAAGGGCCAGAGTGAAAGGGGACAAGTAATGTTAAAAAGACAAGCCTTAAGGCTTTGTGCCTTAACGTGCGGAGCATTCACAATAAATTGGATGAATTAATCACGTAAATAGATGTAAACGGGTAAGATATAGTCGGGATTACGGAGACATGACTGCAAGGTGACCAGGGATGGGAAATGAACATCCAGCGGTATTTAGGAAGGACAGACAAAAAGCAAAAGGCGGTGGAGTTGCAATGCTGGTTAAAGAGGAAATTAACGCAATAGTGAGGAAAGATATTAGCTCTGACGATGTGGAATCTGTATGGGTAGAGCTGAGAAACACTAAGGGGCAAAAAACTTTAGTGGGGGTTGTATATAGACCCCCAAACTGTAGTGGTGATGTTGGGAATGGCATTAAACAGGAAATTAGAGACACATGCGATAAAGGAGCATCTGTAATTATGGGTGACTTTAATCTGCATACAGATTGGACAAATCAAATTAGTCACAATACCGTAGAGGAGGAATTCTTGGAGTGTATATGGGATGGTTTTCTGGACCAATACATTGAGGAACCAACTAGAGAACAGGCCATCCTAGACTGGGTATTGTGTAATGAGAGAGGAATAATTGACAATCAAGTGGTGCGAGACCCCTTGGGGATGAGCATAATATGATAGAATTCTTCATCAAGATGGAGAGTGATGTAGTTGATTCTGAGACTAGGGTTCCAAATCTTAGTAAAGGAAACTACGAAGGTATGAAGTGTGAGTTGGCTATGATGGATTGGGAAACGTTACTTAAAGGGATGACGGTGGATAGGCAATGGCAAACAGTTAAAGAGCGCATGGATGAACTGCAACAATTGTTTATCCCTGTCTGGTGCAAAAGTAAAATGGGGAAGGTAGCCAAACCATGGCTTACAAGGGAAATTAGAGATAGCATTAGATCCAAGGAAGAGGCATATAAATCTGCCAGAAAAAACAACAGACCTGAGGATTGGGAGCAGTTTAGAATTCAGCAAAGGAGGACCAAGGGATTGATTAAGAAGGGGAAAATAGAGTACGAGAGCAAGTTTGCGGGGAACATAAAAAATGACTGTAGAAGTTTCTATAGGTATGTGAAGAGAAAAAGATTGGTGAAGACAAATGTAGGTCCCTTACAGTCAGAAACAGGTATTTATTATGGGGAACAAAGAAATGGCTGACCAACTAAATGCATACTTTGGTTCTGTCTTCACAAAGGAGGACACAAATATCATACCAGAAATGTTGGGGAACACAGGGCTTAGACAGAGAGAGAAACTGAAGGAAATCAGTATTAGCAGAGAAATGGTGTTGGGGAATTTATGGGATTGAAGGCCGATAAATCCCCAGGGCCTGATGGTATGCATCCCAGAGTACTTAAGGAAGTGGCCCTAGAAATAGTGGATGCTTTGGTGGTCATCTTCCAAGATTCTATACACTCTGGAACAGTTCCTACAGATTGGAGGGTAGCTAATGTAACCCCACTATTTAAAAAGGGAGGTAGAGAGAAAGCAGGGAATTATAGACCAGTCAGTCTGACATCGGCAGTGGGGAAAATTCTAGTGTCTATTTTCAAAGATTTTATAGCAGAGCACTTAGAGAACAGTGGTAGAATTGGGCAGAGTCAGCATGGATTTACAAAACGGAAATCATGCTTGACAAATCCACTAGAATTCTTTGAGGATGTAACTAGTAGAGTTGATGAGGGGGAGTCAGTGGATGTGGTTTATTTGGACTTTCAGAAGGCTTTCAACAAAGTCCCACATAAGAGATTAGCATGTAAAATTAAAGCGCATGAGATTGGGGGTAGTGTATGCGATGGATAGAAAATTGGCTGGCAGACAGGAAACAAAGAGTAAGGATAAATTGGTCTTTTTCCAAATGGCAGGCAGTGACTAGTGGGGTACCGCAGGGATTGGTGCTAGGACCCCAGCTATTCACAATATATATTAATGATTTAGATGAGGGAACTAAATGTAATATCTCCAGATTTGCAGATGACACAAAACTGGGTGGGAGGGCGAGTTGTGAGGAGAATGCAGAGAGGCTTCAGGGTGATATAGACAAGTTGAGTGAGTAGGCAAATGCATGGCGGATGCAGTATAATGTGGATAAATGTGAGGTTATCCACTTTGGTAGCAAAAGCAGGAAGGCAGATTATTATCTGAACGGCTATAAACTGAGAGAGGGGAATATGCAACGAGACCTGGGTGTTCTCGTACATCAGTCGCTGAAGGTAAGCATGCAGGTGCAACAGGCAGTAAAAAAGGCAAATGGTATGTTGGCCTTCATAGTGAGAGGATTTGATTACAGGAACAAGGATGTCTTGCTGCAATTATACAGGGCCTTGGTGAGGCCACACCTGGAATATTGTGCGCAGTTTTGGTCTCCTTATCTGAGGAAGGATGTTCTTGCAACGAAGGTTTATTAGACTGATTCCTGGGATGGCGGTACTGACGTATGAGGAGAGATTGAGTTGGTTAGGATTATATTCGCTGGAGTTCAGAGGAGTGAGGGGGGATCTCAGAAATCTATAAAATTCCAACAGGACTTGACAGGGTAAATGCAGGAAGGATGTTCCCAATGGTGGGGGAGTCCAGAACCAGGGGTCATAGTCTAAGGATACGGGGTAAACCTTTCAGGACTGAGATGAGGAGAAATTTCTTCACTCAGAGAGTGGTGAGCCTGTGGAATTCGCTTCCACAGAAAGCAGTTGAGGCCAAAACATTGTATATTTTCAAGAAGGAGTTAGATATAGCTCTTGGGTCTGAAGGGATCAAAGGGTATGGGGAGAAAGCGGGAACAGGTTAATGAGTTGATCAGCTATGATCATGATGAATGGCAGAGCAGGCTTGAAGGGCCGAATGGCCTACTCCTGCTCCTATTTTCTGTTTCTATGATCTGCCCAATGTTCTTCACACCTGCATCTGCAATCTGTACAGATTGCAACACCGACCATTCTTTTAGCAGCAGAGTGAAGATGCACCCCTGAATGTTCCACAACTCCAAATACGACAGCCCGCCACTGATCAACATCCTTTGCATAAGCAATGATGTCAAATACCAGCACTTCGCACTGTCACTAGAACACTTGCTACCCACCAAAAGCTTAACGGGAAGCACTGATGCTGGCATCAATGAAGCTTGGAAGTCACTAAGCTTTGAAGCAGCAGAAGCATCATTTGATAAAGGTGGAATCCATAACAAGGACTGATTTGAGATCAACTCAGCTGAGATGATATCTGTTTGTCAATACAAAAAACAAAGCCTACATGATGCACAACATAGACGCAACAGCTAAGACACTGCACAACCTAAAGTAACCAAGACAGCTGTGCAAAAGGAGAGGGAGATACTGCACAAACAAGTTTATGCCAAGAAATCCAACCTGCATGTGACAAAGAAAAACTCCAAGCTATGTATGAAGGGATCAAGAGGGCGCTTGGCCCTGCTGTCACCAAAGTTGCTCTCCTGAAGTCAGCAGATGAAGTACTCACCGACAGAAGTAAACAGATGTCCCGCTGTACTCCTGAGCATCAGATATCTCCCAGTCTGTGCTTGATGCTGTCCCCCAACTTCCTGTCATGGATGAGTTAGATGAAGAACCAGCATCACTGGAACTCAAGAAGGCCATAGACCACCTGGCGAACAGAAAGGCATGGGCAAGGACGGAATGCCAGCTGAGCTGCTCAGCATGGAAAGTCCTATCTATTGCCACACCTTTATGATCTTTCTCCTCCACTGGAAAGTAGGCTCTGTTCCACAGGAGATGCGTGATGCCAAAATCATCAGACTATACAAAAGAAAAGTGACAGAGGAGACTGCAATAACTACACGGGCATCTCACTCCTTAGCGTCACAGGGAAGGCCTTTGCTAGGGCCATACTTAAAAGACTCCATTTACCTGAAGACCAAGTGTACCCTGAAGCACAGGCTTCTGTGCTGGAAGATCGACTGTGGACATGATCATCTCCATACACTACAAGAAAGGTGTAAGGAACAGAGTATACCCCTTTACATTACTTCAAGAGGTCTCACTCCCTTAGCCTTGGCCTCTCCTGAGACACCTACAAGGCAGTGGGGGTTGTTAGGGCCCCTGCTCAGGGATAGGAGCTAACAAGTAAGCTGTGTGATTACATGGAGGGAGAGGGAAGGGGGAACGGGGTGCAGGGGGGACGGTGGATGCCGGGAGGAGGGGGTGCGAGGGGGGAGGGGGAGCTGGGAAGGGGGAGTGCAGGGGGGTAGGGTGGTGTAGAGGGGGGTGGGGGAAGGTGGTGTAGAGGGGGGTGAGAGGGGAGGCGTCCGGCAGGGGTCGCGACGCTGGCGAGCGGGCCAGCCCACAGCCTGCACGACCTCCTTGATGTCGGCGTCCTCCAGGCTGACGCTGGTGGCAGCACCATTACATAAATTGCTGGTATTCACTGGCCAGGGATGTGAAAGGTGGCTGAGTAGCAGAAGGGCCGCCTGCGCATCAACACTAACAGAATTTCTTATCCACAGAGCAAAGAACAGTACAGCACAGGAACAGGCCATTCGGCCCTCCAAGCCTGTGCTGATCTTGATGCCTGTCTAAACTAAAACCTTCTGCCTTCCGGGGACCGTATCCCTCCATTCCCATCCTATTCATGTATTTGTCAAGATGCCTCTTAAACGTCGCTATTGTACCTGCTTCCACCACTTCCCCCAGCAGCAAGTTCCAGGCACTCACCACCCTCTGTGTAAAGAACTTGCCTCGCACATCCACTCTAAACTTTGCCCCTTGCACCTTAAACCTATGTCCCCTAGTAACTGGCTCTTCCACCCTGGGAAAAAGCTTCAGACTATCCACTCTGTCCATGCCACTCATAATTTGTAAACCTCTAGCATGTCGCCTCTCCACCTCCGTCGTTCCAGTGAAAACAATCCGAGTTTATCCAGCCTCTCCTCAAAGCTAATGCCCTCCAGACCAGGCAACATCCTGGTAAACCTCTTCTGTACCCTCTCCAAAGCCTCCACATCCTTCTGGTAGTGTGGCGACCAGAATTGCATGCAATATTCCAAGTGTGGCCTAACTAAGGTTCTGTACAGCTGCAGCATGACTTGCCAATTTTTATACTCTATGCCCCGACCGATGAAGGCAAGCATGCCATATGCCTTCTTGACTACCTTATCCACATGTGTTGCCACTTTGTGACCTGTGGACCTGTACGCCCAGATCTCTCTGCCTGTCAATACTCCTAAGGGTTCTGCCATTTACTGTATACTTCCCACCTGCATTAGACCTTCCAAAATGCAGTACCTCACATTTGTCCGGATTAAAGTCCATCTGCCATTTCTCTGCCCAAGTCTCCAACCGATATATCCTAATCCTCTGACAATCCTCATCACTAACCGCAGCTCCACCAACCTTTGTGTCGTCCGCAAACTTACTAATCAGACCAGCTACATTTTCCTCCAAATCATTTATATATACTACAAACAGCAAAGGTCCCAGCACTGATCCCTGCAGAACACCACTAGTCACATCCCTCCATTCAGAAAAGCACCCTTCCACTGCTACCCTCTGTCTTCTATGACCGAGCCAATTCAGTATCCATTCCATGTGACTTCACCTTTTGTACCAGTCTGCCATGAGGGACCTTATCAAAGGCTTTACTGAAGTCCATATAGACAACATCCACTGCCCTTCATCAATCATCTTCGTCACTTCCTCAAAAAACTCAATCAAGTTAGTGAGACACGACCTTCCCTTCACAAAACCATGCAGCCTCTTGCTAATAAGTTCATTTGTTTCCAAATGGGAGTAAATCCTGTCCCGAAGAATCCTCTCTAATAATTTCCCTACCACTGACGTAAGGCTCACCAGCCTATAATTTCCTGGATTATCCTTGCTACCCTTCTTAAACAAAGGAACAACATTGGCTATTCTCCAGTCCTCTGGGACCTCACCTGTAGCCAATAAGGATACAAAGATTTCTGTCAAGGCCCCAGCAATTTCTTCCCTTGCCTCCCTCAGTATTCTGGGGTAGATCCCATCAGGCCCTGGGGACTTATCTACCTTAATGCTTTGCAAGACACCCAACACCTCCCCCCTTTTGATAACGACATGACCCAGACTATCTGCACTCCCTTCCCTAGATTCATCATCCACCAAGTCCTTGTCTTTGGTGAATACTGATGCAAAGCAGTCATTTAGTACCTCGCCCATTTCCTCTGGCTCCACTCAGAGATTCTCTCCTCTGTCCACATTTGTTACATACGTTTTTAAATTCACTTGAAAAAGCCCTTCAAAACACTCCTACGGGGGATGCAGAGACCAAGTGTGCCCACATCAGAGACACCATCTATGACTCAGCAATGACCACATATGGCAAACGTGAGAAGCAGAATGCAGACTGGTTTCAATTTCACTTTGAAGAGCTGGAACCTGTCATAGCCGCTAAGCGCATTGCACTGTTGAACCACAAGAAAGCCCCCCAGCAAGTTAACATCCATAGCACTTAAATCAGCCAGAAGCGCTGCACAAAGAACAGCGCTGTGCATAAGACTACTGGCAACATCTATGCAGTCGTATTCAGCTGGCCTCTGACACTGGAAACATCAGAGGAATGTATGATTGCATTAAGAGAGCTTTTGGGCCAACCGTCAGGAAGACCGCACCCCCCGCCCCCCTCCCACCAAGTCAAAATCAGGGGACATGATCACTGACCAACGCAAGCAAATGGACCGCTGGGTGGAGCACTACCTAGAACTGTACTCCAAGGAAAGTCTCGTCACTGAGACCGCTCTCAATGCAGCCCAGTCTCTGCCAGTCATGGATGAGCTGGACGAACAGCCAACAAAATCGGAACTCACTGATGCCATTGATTCTCTAGCCAGTGGAAAAGCCCCTGGAAAGGATGACATTACCCTTGAAATAATCAAGAGTGCCAAGCCTGCTATACTCTCAGCACTACATGAACTGCTTTGCCTGTGCTGGGATGAGGGAGCAGTACCACAGGACATGCGCGATGCCAATATCATCACCCTCTATAAGAACAAGGGTGACCGCGGTGACTGCAACATCTACCGTGGAATCTTCCTGCTCAGCATAGTGGGGAAAGTCTTCACGCGAGTCATTTTAAACAGGCTCCAGAAGCTGGCTGAGCATGTCTACCATGAGGCACAGTGTGGCTTTCCAGCAGAGACATCCACCATTGATATGCTGTTCTCCCTTCGACAGCTACAGGAGAAATGTCGCGAACAGATGCCCCTCTACATTGATTTCATATATCTCACCAAAGCCTTTGACCTCGTCGGCAGACATGGTCTTTTCAAACTACTAGTAAAGATCGGATGTTCACCAAAGCTACTAGGTATCATCACCTCATTTCATGACAATATCAAAGGCACAATTCAGCATCGCTGTGCCTCATCAGACCCCTTTCCTATCCTGAGTGGCATGAAACAGGGCTATCTCCTCGCACCTACGCTGTTTGGGATCTTCTTCTCCCTGCTGCTCTCACGTGTTCAAGTCTTCAGAAGAAGGAATTTTCCTCCACACAAGATCAGATGGCAGGTTGTTCAACCTAACCCGTCTCAGAGTGAAGACCAAAGTACAGAAGGTCCTCATCAGGGAACTCCTCTTTGCTGACGATGCTGCACTAACATCCCACACAGAAGAGTGTCTGCAGAGACTCATCAACAGGATTACGGCTGCCTGCAACGAATTTGGCCGAACCATCAGCCTCAAGAAAACGAACATCATGGGACAGGGCATCAGAAATGCTCCATCAATATTGGCGACCACGCTCTGGAAGTGATTCAAGAGTTCACCTATCCAAGGCTCAACTATTACCAGTAACCTGTCTCTCGATGCAGAAATCAACAAGCGCATGGGAAAGGCATCCGCTGCTATGTCCAGACTGCCCAAGAGAATGTGGGAAAATGGCGCACTGACACGGAACACAAAAGCCCGAGTGTTTCAAGCCTGTGTCCTCAGTACCTTGCTCTACGGCAGCGAGGCCTGGACAATGTATGTCAACCAAGAGCGACGTCTCAATTCATTCCATCTTTGCTACCTCCGAAGAATCCTTGGAATCAGGTGGCAGGACCGTATCTCCAACGCAGAAGTCCTCGAGGCAGCCAACATCCCCAGCATATACACCCTACTGAGCCAGTGGTGCTGGAGATGGCTTGGCCATGTGAGCCACATGGAAGATGGCAGGATCCCCAAGGACGCATTGTACAGTGAGCTCGTCACTGGTATCAGACCCACCGGCCGTCCATGTCTCCGCTTTAAAGACATCTGCAAACGCAGCATGAAGTCCTGTGACATTGATCGCAAGTCATGGGAGTCATTTCCCAGTGATCGCCAGAGCTGGTGGATAGCCATAAAAGCGGGGCTAAACAGTGGCGAGTCGAAGAGACTTAGCTGTTTGGCAGGAAAAAAGACAGAAGCGCAAGGGGAGAGCCAACGGTGTAACAACCCCGACAACCAATTTTATCTGCAGCACCTGTGGAAGAGTCTGTCACTCTAGAATTGGCCTTTATCGCCACTCCAGGCGCTGCTTCACAAACCAATAACCACCTCCAGGCGCTGACTCATTGTCTCTCGAGACAAGGAGGCCAAAGAAGAAGATAGGTCACACTAAGGCATTCAACACCGTCAGCAGCGCAGGACTCTACAAGATTTTGGGAAAAGTTGGCTGTTCACCGAAGCTCCTCAGTCTCATCCACTCCTTCCATGACAACATGCACTGCACTGTACAGTTTGATGGCTCCACTTCCGACAGTTTCCGAGCAAAAAATGGAATGGAACAGGGTAATGTACTAGCCCCCACTCTGTTTATCATCTTCTCCATGCTCCTGACTTTCACCTTCCCTGTATATATGGAAAGAGTCTACTTGCACATCAGGTCAGACAGCAAGCTCTACAATCCAACAAGGCTGAAAGTGAAGACAAAAACACATTGCGTCCTGATCAGTGAACTCCTCTACTCTTATGATGCTGCAGTAGCCGCTCACACAGAAACTCAACCACAAAAACTCATGGACTGTCTCTTCCATGCCTGTGACTTGTTTTCCTTGACTATAAGCATCAAGAAAACCGTGATCGTGGGACAAAGTGTTGCATTTCTGCTCCTGATCACGCTACATAACACCTCACTGGAAGTGGTTAGCAAATTCCACTACCATGGGCCCACGGTGCCAGATAATCTGTCCCTTGATGCAGAGCTTGATACAGGCATAGGGAAAGCAGCTACCACTTTTGGCTGACTCATAAAAAGTGCGTGGGATAACACCATGGTGACCCTTAGGACCAAGCTGATGGTTCTCAAGCCTGTGTTCTCAGCACCTTGCCGTATAGCTGTAAAACATGGGTGACCTACAGCTACCAGGAAAAGAAGCTCAATGATTTCCATTTTCACTGTCTGCAACGCATTATGGCGGGACAAAATCATAAATACAGCAGTCCTCTCAAAGGCTGAGCTCCCAAGCATGTTGGCACTAATCAGAGGCAGCTTCGGTGGATCGGACATGTCTGCAGGATGGAAGATGGTTGCATACCCAAGGACCTTCTGTATGGTGAGGTAGCCAGGCCAGACAACCAGTGGGGCACCCAAAGCTCTGCTTTAAGGATGCTTGCAAGCCTGACATGAAGGCCCTAAATGTCAACTATCGCACCTGGGAGTCACTGGCAGGCGAAAGAGGAAATGGCAATATATCCTGTTGTTATGACCGCGGCAGGAGCAACGCACTGTCAATTCAGTCCCATCACTCCACAGGTCGCAGCATTTTTTTTTCACCCAACCAGAAATCAGCCAAATTAAACACTCTAGTAACCCCTGTAATAAAATAGACCAAACCAGGTTACTTTAGACTGACAAATTAACTATTTAATAAAATTAAATCGTAAACACTATTAAGACAAACCTATGTATAAAGGCCTTATAACTTATTTTAATCTAACTTCCCCATTCTCTCTCACACACTTAAAAATAACAGTTGTTAACTGGTTGTTAAAACTGGTGTTTTAAAAAAAAATTAGCTGTTTCTTAAGAATAAATAAACAAGTATGTCTTTGTGGATTACATTCCTGATGGATGAGGTATTCTAATGTGGAAATAATCCAAGTCTTCACTTGTATTTGATAAAGCAGTCTGTGGTTGATAGGCATTCAAACTCTTCGGCTGCAGCAGGCATCAACAGTTCCTTCAGCAATACCAAATGGTGTCTTAAAAGGGTTATTTCCTCTTTAGGCAATTAATGCGGCTTGTAGCTCCTTGTAGAATTTCTGCTGAGAGAGAATGGACAGCTCTTTCCTCTTCAGTACATTTTGCTGGTGAGTCTGGTTCAGACCGGTTTTTGCTAGTTTTACATAGTCAAATCGAAACATTATACCATGTGACCTCTCCTGCTGTTGCCTAGGGTAACAAGTGCAGCTGTGGCACACCGTGCCTCCAGAAATCCAAAACTTCTCTCCTTGTCTTAAAGGTGCACTGTTTTAATCCGAGGAGAAAAATAATACAAGTCCATGACACTGTGGAGACTGGTGTGCACTACCATGACAAACAGTTGTTACAGCAGCTTGGCAACAAGCGCCAACATCAAAAACAACAACTCGCAGTCTCACTTGGCAGCTTCATGTGCGGCAGAACATGCCTCTCAAGGATTGGCCTTCACAGCCATCAGCAAAAGTACACAAAGGGAAGACAGCCCACCTAAATAGATGGTTTGCTGTGAGTCCATCATCTTTCGTAGATGGAAGGATGCCAACAAACCAATATATGACTGACAAATCAACCATTAATTTATAGTTGACAGGTATTGAAATCCGGTTGTTGTTACAGGCAGCTGTTGGAATCTTGGAATCTGAAATTCTCACGCGAATAGTCTAAGGCACTATCAGCTCTCACTCTCAGTGGTAAGACGGACAAGCACTATAAATGCATATATTTATCCTATAAAAACAGTTTAGGATTAGATGATGTTTTATTGTTTTTCTTTCAAGGAGATAGTTATTTGTTCATATTTTACTAAACAGATTTTCTTAATTTAAACAAACATCTCAAGTTGTTATGCACTATTGTTCATCAACACAGGAGATCTCCCCTTTGGAGGCATAATTAGTTAAAAATAATTAACTGGAAAGTTGTTGTGTTTGTTACACTGGGCCTGATACTGAAAGCTTATTAGATAAAGGATAATGTGAACATGAGAGCATAGGGAGTTGGGATTCAATGAGTGATTTAAAATTCTGAAGTTAGAAAAACCTAGAGGACGTGTAGAAAGACCCAAAAATGTAAAAGCACTCCTAGCACTGATTAGGTTACATCCCGAGTGTGTAAGGATACATGCTATCTAGCCTAGAATTAACTTCCTGTGGTGAAGTTCAGTTTGCTTATGGATCTTTCTTGATGTTCCAGCAAACTACAAGGGAGGAGGGAAGAGTTTTCAGATATGACCTTCAGGATAATGTCAGGGACATTGAGAGTGTTAGCCAGGTAATCTTTGGTTGAAGGGGAATTCTCCTCAGAAGACAGCTGTCCAGGTTGCTTGAGATTAGATGGCAGAGCAGATCAACATCGTGTTTGTGGTCAGAAGGTCATTATCCTAGATGCACAAGTTTTTTTTAAACGTGATGTGTTAAGGCAAATGCTGAAATTATCTTTTTCCATTGTTCTGGTATGCGATAGCATGGCAGTGATACACATTTTCACCTCCAACAGGTTCGTACTCACACAGGATGCTTGCTGATTTTTTGGAAAGTATTTGGCCTACGTACTTCATTGTTCCCAAGGCACTGCACATCACTTTTCCCCGACATATACCTCTACATGTTGAGAAATATTCGGCCAAGTACCAAAATTGAAACAAACCTACCGTATGCTTAGAAATATAGTAGGCCCAATGTTTTCTGTAAAAACTGGTAAAGGATTATAAATGGTTTTAAAGTATTGACCTAGAAACACACAGCATTTATCCATTAGGTTTTCTATAAAACACACATTGGTAAGTTACTGAATCCTATTCATGCTAAGTATTCAACAAGGGGCAAATACCCAAATTCTTTCAAGTATTTTGTTAGTGATGTCTTATACTTAAATCAGCTTTTCATCTTCAGTCCACAAGAAATATGCTGGAAGATTCACAATTAAATATATTAATCATAATCATCTCCCAATTTCTTAATGAGCTTGTCATGGTTATAATGTCCTGAAAAGTTAAGTCTACAACTTTTATTTTGGTCAGCATAATGTCTGTCATTGCCATGTATTAGAGTCTCGAAGTCAAACTATTGAGAAATCCACACAGGTAGAGTTTCTGTTTGACCAACATGAAGCACACTCCCCACCATAAGTTGACCAGACCCAAAACTTAGACATCCAGGAGTACTGGTGGAGTTTAACCAGTTAAACTGTGCAGCTTACCTGAAAGGTCATCAACCTGAAATGTTAACTGCTTCTGTCAGCACACATGCTGAGCACTTCCAGCATTTATTTTACATATTACTAAGTTTGCCACTGTAGGTTATCTTGATTCGAAATGTCCGTTGTTAGGCATATAATCTTGAAACCAACTCGACCCCATAAAGACATTGTTAACCTGTTCTCCCCAAGTCTTTATTCAAGTTGACAAATATAGTTCCAGAGTCCTCGATAGGCACAGTGGTATCAAGGCGCACCTCACGATGAGTGTAGTACAACCAGCATATGTAAAATCTGTCGGCAGCATGGGTGTCAATACATATCAACACAAACTGTGCAGAAATTCGTTGTATTCAAATATCAAAAGGTTACTTTGAAGTTCACGTTTGTTCCCAAAATAAATGCAGTACGGTGATCAGAAATGCTACAGCAAAACTGCTGATAAATCAATGAAAACTCATTGCTTGATGTGCAAGTATCATGATAGGCATTTGAAGATTGTGGGTAGCAACATGAGGCCAAAATAGCAGTACTAGTGGTCATACATTCAAGCTGTTAAGTGTAAATACTTTCTATCATTCTGATGTCCATGTGAAAATAAAGATCCTTAAGATAAGATAGCATTGACCCTGGACTAAATACCCTGTTTACTGTCGCCAAGAATTTTCTGAGACTGGATGTGAACTCTTAACAGGTTGCTTTGAAAAGCAGACTGGCTGAAGATTACCCATTCTCTCTGCCACACGATGTATGAATGGGAGGGGAAACTGGAAATCAGAAGAAAAACTGGGCAAACACTGGAGAGCAGAAAATCTTCAAGAAGAGAGATTTAAGATAATTGCAAACTTTCATTCAAACAACTTGCAGTATAACTAGCAATGGCGTTGGTACTTTCAACTTGAAGAAAACATGTGGCTTCTTAAACATTCAAAGGACCACTATAAGCTGTTCAGGGACTTTATTCTGCCACAATGTCCTCTCCAAGCTATGCCATTCAACAGGAAAGGCATCAGTTTTCAAATCAGGGTTTCTAGTATACGAATGTATTAAGTTGTTTCTGTGCCCTCCCTCTACCCAACTGTTATGACCTCAGTGAGACTGAATGTTAAAAATGCGAGCTATGAACCAATTTGAAGAACTACACAAGATTTCATGTTTTAAGCCTTTTATTATAACTAAACTAAAAGAAATCCCCATTATCTAAACAGTACGTTGTAAGTAGCTGCTACCCCAAATTACAAAGAAAAATATTTTCTTTACTTATTAAAACACCTGAAAACCTCACACCACACTTATACGTTACACAGTCCTCTTTGATGGCAAAATCTTTGCGGTTAGAAGTCCCAAACTCCTCTCAATTGCAATGGGTTGCATCTCCCAGAACTTTCCAAAAATCAGTGTCCTCTTCACTCACTTCTCCGGGCACTTTTGACTTGGACATCCATGAATAAGGTGATTCCTGGTGATCCTGTTGAGCTTTTACTTCTCTGCAAACCTCAACTTTCAAAACAGTTTCCAGTCTTTGCAGTCTTTCACTGTATCACACTTCCAAGAGCAGGTGTTCCCTCTCTCTCTCTCTCACTCGGCTGCCACCCCTGGTTGTCTTCCTTACAGCGTGCTCTGAGGCTGCCAGTGCTGGTGTTCTGTACAACCCACTTTGCCTTCAGAAAATCTGTTAAATTTATCTGGACTCAGAAGTCAATAGCTCATTCTCCTTTCTCAATACACAAAGTCTGGAAGTCTGGTTTTGCAAAGCCAGTTGGGTCTTCCAGTGTTTCCAGGTGTTAACAGCTGCCTGGCACATTTGCTTCCTTGGAATCACTGACTCCTTGTTTACAATCTGAAAGTCTGGGAGGGTGGAACCCATTGTTTTTCAGGGGTTAACCCTGCAGCCTCTGTTTATCAAAAAGAAATCTTTGATCTGTGTTCTCTGTGCCCTGGTAACCAAGTTTTCTGTCTTGTCCTTAAGCCGAGTGGATGTAAGGTCACCTGACTTCTCAGACTCCATCTTAAACTTTTAAAAATCTCAGTTTAAAAAAGAACAATGTTACAAAGTCCAGCATTCATAACACCAAGAAAAAGGTAAAAGTTTTTACAAAGGAAATGGGTGCATACAGACCGTCTAATTCAGTAAATTGCTCATCATTTAGAAATAGGGAGAGCTGATTGGTGGACAGTATAAAGAATCTTCGTCCCTCAAAATGCATGAATATTATGAAAGATTTGAGACAGCCAATGTTCTCCACTTGTATCCAAATGTATTATCACTAAAATAGTCAAAGCAGACAGTAAATCATTACAGAATTTAGAAAGGTAAGTCATAATCCTTTACACCCCAGTATAAAATAAAGCCACAACTAAAAAAAAAAAATCAGACTCTTCAAATTTGAGATAAAACACAATATATGAAAATGACAAATTTATTTAGATTTAAATAAATCATTCTGAGGCTACAGAAGAGTATATGCCATGAAAGCTTACAAACAGGTAAGCACTACATTTTCCACACCCAGCTTTGTGGCATTATTTTTTAAAGCAATTAAAGTCTGGCTTTAAGTGCTACTTTACAAATTCCACTTGAGTGTACAATCAAAAGTATCTACCATTACCACTGAAGGATAACAGTCACTTAAACAAAGGATATGAGGACAAAATAAAACAGATCAAACCTTTCAAAATAAGTTTAGCAGCATTTTAACTTTAGTTCTAAACCCCGGAGGATGTTACTTGGATTATTCAACACATTCAACTTGTGTGAAATCAAGCACCAGGATGAGGTGGATTCTTAATTTCAAGTCCAACATGGAGATTGTAAGTAAAGATGGCATTATATTAACAAAGCAACTAATGTACTGATAAAGTGCAGTCTCTCATATCAGCTTATCACTGAAACAGTTTTTAATGTGAATTCTGTGTGGTTATTCATATTATGAAGAAAGTCCTACTATGGCATGGCAGGCTTATAATATGGAATTTTAAGTCACTTTTTAAAATGCATAAATGATTCCAGAATAAATCAGAAGCACAGCACTGTTAAAGTGCCTAGCTGCAATTTGCATTAACACAGCTGGAACTGTTATTTCCTGTTTGTTACAAACATCAGTTGCTGTTATGTCCCTAAATAGACCTTTCATACCTCTTGGTGGTGGGCAATTGTGGTTGATGTGAAGATAATTTGCAATCCAAATTGTGCTGCAATGATTGTGCTACCACTGAAGAATTAACAAAAAAAGAGGGGGACTGGGAAAGAGTTTGCATAAAATGCACTAAATGATTACCTTACAGCTCTTCATTCTTAATGACCCAACCATGAGGTTAGATTTCAAAGTCAAGTGGGGAAAAAGCACTTGGTGTTTTTACCTGTATATCCAACTGGCCCAGTTTTTTTTTTATTAAACACTGCTCATCTATTAATAACAAAGTAACAAAATTGATAAGAGTTAGCATAAGCTTCATACAAATGCTAAACTTTTAATTTTCTTTACATCTTTGAAAAACGCCTACAGCACTTGCTGCTTTTTAAAACAAAATTGGAAAAAACATCTCTTCACGGTGGGGCAAGGAACACTTAATGTCATTTAGGAAAGAGTGCTATATAGCTAGCAACAGCATTTTGTCCTCTTTATATACAAAGAGAAAAATAAAAAAGTGCTTGCATGAAAAAAATGAAATGACAAGTAAATGTCAAAATATGCATTTAAAACACAATCCCAGAAACCCGTATCATAACCAATGGCACCTATCTAGAACTTCTCATTTCTTGACTTCCTCTAACCTTCATTCGCATTTCAGAATCACAGCAGAAAAAGGTTAATTCACAAAGCTCAAAAGAAATTCTGTTCCAAATAGTGGACAAAAATGTTTGAGCTTACAATACACTGTAAACAAAGCTTAAAATATCTCATTCCTTCAGTGCCCATCAGTTCACTGTAAATTCATTTTGCCGAAACCATAGGGCATTTATAATACTTTCTGTACATGCCAAAAACTCAATTTGTTTTGTAAATAAAAAGGAACATAATTAACACTGATCTATTTTAAGATTTTACATATTTAGTTAAGCCTGTAGAGGGAGTAGTGTGCTGATGCAACTGCTCAACAAAATTTGCTTACCACTTCTGCAAGTCTAAGGCCTTTGGTTAATACAGTAATATACTGCACTGCCCACCCTATCCCGATCACCACAAGCCACCATAAAATAAACTTTCAAACAGCTTTAAGTTAGTCTATCCAAATATATTTCCATCCACCACATCCTGTTAGAACTTCCAAGCAATACTGTGCATTCAGTCCTATCTCAAGTGCACAGTAACCAAAGTGCTTGGCTTCTTGTATACCATCCCATAAATGTGCGTGTTTGTGGGAGAAAAGGCATTGCCTTTAGTTTGAAGTAGCTGCAATGGGTTTGTCCAGTTCTATCTCCAGCGTGGACCCATTGGGCTGAAGGCTGCTGTAGCAGGATTTACAGACACGGCTAGGCTCAAAAAGCTGTTGACTCGGCACTGGGATCTTCTGGTTGCAACAACTTGAGCAAAACACATTCCCACAATTCCTTTGAAGGAACAAATAGGCAGATTGTTAATTAAGATATTGTTTCATCTTTTTATGGTCAATGTATCAAAAATATAGGGTTACTTCACACATAAACATTAATCAAGATCAGCTCCTAAAATTAAAGCTATTGAACAATAATTAGTGACTTTGCATGCACAAACTTCATAGTTACTAAACACTCGCATTAACAGAAAAATTAATACAAGGGTAAACAGTTTCTCTTTCAAACTTACAAAAGAGTTATTTTAGTAAAGAACATAAAGCCCAGTGTTCAAGTATTCCTCTTCTGAGGATTCTGAAAATATCTATGGTAAAAAGCTGTTCCATTCAGTAGGAAGATAAAACACAAATTTTAAATATTTCCTCTTCAATAACTTAAAATTGAGCTAATTCCAAAATATGAAAGTATTATTTCCATGCAGAACTCCTACTTCTCTCATTACTGTTACTAGTTATCAGGCCAGAGGGGTATGCATTCACTTATTTATACAATTAGATTGTGTTATTCTTTTTCTTGGTGAGAAATCAGGTCAAATTTCTATGGGAAGCTCAAGTATGACATTAATTTTACTTTCTGGAGGAGGCTGTAATGATTTATAGCATAATTAGCATCAACAGTACTTTGAGTACTGCTCCAATAACAGGTGCAATCAATAGAATCATAGAATGGCTACAGCACAGCAAGAGGCCATTTGGCCCATGAAGCCTGTGGCAGCTCTCTGCAAGAACAATTTAGCTAGTCCCACTCCCCCGCCCTTCCCTCATAGCCCTAATATAGTGAAGTGAATGAGTTTAACTCACAAAAGGCAAACTTTAAATCTACTCCAGTTCATGAGTATTGGAAATGGAATTATTGTTGTTTGCAAACATAGGCTTTTCAGGAGTATCTAATGATCACTCACTGGCTAAAGCCGTCTGACATGAGGTAGCATCTTGTAGCTTCAACAGGCAGCTGTGTTTCAAATGAAAGATTACAGCTTTTATTTGCAGAGATCTTTCCCACCATGGAACTAAAGTAAAACCTAAAAGTTTCCAAAGCTTCTTTTAATTTATGGGGGGAGGGCAAAAAACTGAACTTCAAAAGTACAATTTTGTTAAAACATTTTAAACATTTATTTTTGAATAAGTTTTCAATTTAAATCATTTTATACGCCTCGCACATCCTTTATATTAGATGAGACACACCATTTTTATATAGAAAATGTACAAATAGCTGACATGTTTTGCAATACATTTAAGAAATTAGTCCAAAGCTTTTATTAACCACCCAATATCTTGGGTAAACATTTAAATCCAATTAAGGATCAGTTGGTAAAATAAACTTCTCACACTGTAACTGTTTTTATGGTAATGATTGAATGTCAGTTATTTGATCACTTTATACACAATAAAAAGGGAAAACACAGGCTACTGCAGTCAACAACTAAAAATAAAAGATCTATTTAGAAAGTTAACATGAACATGCAGTCCACCAACATCCATCAGCCTTTAAATATATAGAAAGCTGAAAGGAAAAACTTTTCAAAGCCAGTCATGAGGATAAAACAGATACAAGATATCTTTCCTGCTGGTAAGATAATATAGCTTCTTAATTAGATCACAACACTGGGAAAAAGTATGCGAAAATTACATAGTAAAAAATAAACCTTTATATTATGTTTGGATAAACCAAGGTACAATAATTGCAAGGCCATATAAAATAAAGACCCTAATTGGCACAACCTTGGTTATCAAGCTGATTCAAAGCATAATGCAATTAAATGTCAAAATATTATGTGTGCTGTAAACTCTAAACAGAAAAATATTGAAAAGGCTTCATTCATTTAATATGATTAAATCTGTGCAATGGGCAGGGGTGATAAATCCAAGTATGTCAATTCATTTTCTGTTCAGCAAATTGTATAATTTTAAGGTGAGGTGATGGCTTATAAGTGCCTGGATAACACATCAAATTGGGTACAGTTCTTTTTTGAACTTCTAACTGGTCTCAAATTGCTTGAATGTTCAGCTTATAAGGCACAAGTAAATGTTAAGTCAACATCACCAGGAAATGAAGACAAACAAGAGACAGAGAAGACTGTTGAAAATGCTCACCATGTGTCATCAACAGGCTCCCTGTCCCTGCAAGACGGAAAAAACAGCTCAGAGGGAAACTAACTAAGGAAAAGGTGCAAATCAGCAGGGTAACAGCGAGGGAATACAAACAAATAAAAAACGATATGCCGTTACTTTACAATGAAAAAAGCATATTAGAAATAATTCAGTTACTTTACTAATATCACTTAAAAGAGGAAGTGAACTATATTTAGAAAAAAATTCTCAAAACAGAAGCAACACTCAGAAAAATCACTTTCCAAAAGATTATTTGTATAACACTCACTCTAAAAAGTAGTCACTATGTCATGGAAGATACGCAACCATCCATCTTATAATTATATAAAACATTCCAAGGTGCTTTACAAAGGAAATCATGGGCACTGAGCAAAAGCGTGCAAGTCAAGTGACCAAAGGCATGATTGAAATCTAGGCTTTGAGAAGTGGTTTAAAGGCAGGGAGAGAGGAAGTGAAGTTAATGGGAGTTCCAGACAACAGGAAGTTGTGCCAACCAGGTGGGGGGGGGGGGGGGGAATCACAGGAGGCCAGAGTTAGAGGAACGAAAAGTTCGCAACAGTCTGTAAAGGTAGTGGAAGTCAGAGGTAGGCTGGGGTAAGGCCAAGGAATGATCTGCGTGAGTTTTTTTTGGCGGGGGGGGGGGGGGTGTAATTTGTTAGATAAATTAGAGAATTGGAGCCTGTGTACATTGATAAGGATTGGAGTGAACTGGGATTTAAATGTGAGACAAGATGCGGCAGTGGAATTTTGGATAATTGGTATGGAAGCTTTACAGTTAAGCAAAGAAGTTGTAACAGAAATCATATCTGAAGGTGATAAAAGCAGGAACTAGGGTTTTAGCAGGGGCGAGACTGAGATGGAAGGCAATATTATAAATGTTGCAGAAATGGAAGTAAGCAGTCTTGGTGTTGGTGAGGATATGGGGTTTAAAACTCTGCTCTGCATCAAGCAGGACATTGAGCTTATGGAACATCTAGTGCTTCCCAAGTAACTGGTCAGTGAAGGAAAGGAAGTCATAGCAAGAGTAGAGCTTTGCTATGAAGGAAATTCTGGCTTATCCATGATTTGATGCAAAGAAAGACAACACCGATGGAGCTGTGAGTAAGAGGATTTGTGTTAAAAATTGATTTTTTTTTGTTTTTATCCCATGTTCAGTTTTTGTACTGTTCTAGAACAACTTTTAAATAAGGCACAGGAAATATAACCTCAAAACAAAACCTATTGTATTTGAGAGGAAGACACTTGCAATATGTGAAATTCTCCAAGGTTTTCAAATCAAAGTTTAAAGTGACATTATTTTTCACAGACAGGGTGAATGAAAGCATCATAAAATATCTTCTGTTCGAGTGTAGAAGCGTATTGATCATTACTTTATCACAGGTAAGTTATCTCATCACATAGTCAGCACAGTGGAAAAAACAACTTATTCTGTCGGTGCAGGTCTTTGACAAATCAAACAGTGACCTGCTCAAGCTTGTGATATGCTCATAATAACCTTTACAAAGCTGGCACTTAGTTGCCTGAAAGATATTTAAGCCTGTTTTTGGCAAGAGGCCAATTTATCCAAAAACTTTCTCACCTTCAAAATGGACAATGGGATCTTTGAGTCACTGAAATATGTGTTTTAAAACGTCATAGAGAATAAAAATACATTAAAAAGTTGGTATAGGTTAAACAGTTAAAAATAAGTGTTGACATGAGTTAAAGGGAGTATTTTAAAAATCACTGACTTTTTCCAGTTTTTATAAACAGAAACACAATAAGAGTTATTCATGATATGTATTTTTGCATTACTGAATTTCTGTCAAGAATTTGAGCCAACAGCTTTATTCAAAAAAAAAAATACTTTTAGAAGGCTAGAATTTCCCCAGGGCTCCTGGCAATCCAATGGTTAAAGAGAATGCATTAACATGCCTCGATCTTTCCCACGGCACCTTCCTATGCAATCACAGGAGGTGTAATACCTCCTCTCGCCTCACCATCCAGGGCCCCAAACACTCCTTTCAGGTGAAGCAGCGATTTACTTGTACTTCTTTCAATTTAGTATACTGTATTCGCTGCTCATAATGCGGTCGCCTCTACGCTGGGGAAACCAAACGCAGATTGGGTGACCGCTTTGCAGAACACCTCTGCTCAGTCTGCAAGCATGACCCGGTTGCTTGCCATTTCAACACACTCCCATACTCTCATGCCCACATTTCTGTCCTTGGTCTGCTGCAGTGTTCCTGTGAACATCGACGCAAGCTCGAGGAACAGCACCTCATTTTCCGATTAGGAACTCTACAGCCTTCCGGACTGAACATTGAGTTCAGTAATTTCAGAGCATGACTGGCCCTTTTTTACTATTATTTTTACCATGTGTCTGCCTTAAACTTGTTTTTTCATGTTTGTGCTTTTGGACAGAGCTGTTCATTACTCAATCATTATCCTTTCTCTGCACTAATGTTTTGTCTTTCGCCACACCATTAGCACTCCCTTTGCCGTGGCACCACGAACTCCTTGTCAGTTAATCTCTCCTGCCCTCTGCCTATCACACACTTTCCCCCCATCACTCCTGCTTCACTTGCTTAAAACCTATTACATTTCCAACCTTTGCCAGTTCTGATGAAAGGTTACAGACCTGAAATGTTAACTCTGCTTCTCTCTCCACAGATGCTGCCAGACCTGCTGAGTATTTCCAGCACTTTCTGTTTTTATTATGCATTAACATGGTTTATTCATAAGTAGTTTGCAACATGTTCTGACATAGTAGGTTCTGCAATATGGAGACAACCAGATTGCAGCACTGCACCTGGGGTACTTGGTCCACTGGAGGATTGTCCACAGTGACATCGCTAAAGTCAAATAATTAAGAGCTTTACTTTATAAATACTGACACCACTCTTGCCTAAAGATTTGCTACTGTTGCAGGTGGCATAGCTCTCAGACTACTGAAATCTGCATCTTCATTTAGATCTACTGTGCCTATGTAATTCATTGCATGTGTTCCTTTCCAACCTGAATAGTTTCAATTTTAAAAGATTAAACCAGGCTGGTGGGGGATGCGTTGATTTTAAAGTTACAAAGCTAGGATGGGATGTTTTTAAATTCCTTGGAAAAAAGGTCAATTTATAGGGTGTCACAGTGCACTGGAACACTAACAGGATGAGATGAAGCATCCAACATATGTGCTTGTGTCTCAGCTTTGTTGGTATGAAGGCCAAACACTTGTAAACATGCACTGAAGGGAAAACCACAAATCAGTGCAAGGTTGTACAGTTCCCATATTGCAACACTGATTTGGGAATGGATTCTATACCCACTTTTTAAAAAAAAGATAGTATTGGTGCATCATTGAGGAAAAGGCAGGAAAAAGAAAATTAATATTTATTCACCCACCATACTTGTGCTTGCTGAACAATGCTGGCTCCCGTTCAGCAAAGTCTCAAATTTAAAATAGTCTCATTCTTGTTTTCAAATCCCTCCATCACCTCACCCCTCCTTATCTCTGTAACCTCCTCCAGCTGTACAACCCACTGAGAGCTATGCATTCCTCAAATTTTGGCCTCTTGTGCATCCCCAATTTCCTTCACCCTGGCATTAATGGCTGTGCCTTCAGGTGACTGGGTTCTAAGCTCTGAAATTCCCTCCCTAAATCTCTCCACCTCTCCCTCCTCATAGAATCATAGAAAGTTTAAGGCACAAAAAGAGGCCACTTGGCCCATCGTGTCTATGCCGGCTGATAAATGATCCACCTATTCTAATTCTACCTTCCAGCATTTGGTCCGTAGCCCTGCAGCTTACGGCACTTGAGCTGCATATCCAGACTCCTTTTGAATGAGTTGAGGGTTTCTGCCTCAACTACCCTTTCAGGCAGTGAGCTCCAGGCCATCACCAGCCTCTGGGTGAAAACGTTTTTCCTCATCTCCCCTCTAATTTTTCTACCAATCACTTTAAATCTATGCCCCCTAGTCATTGACCTCTCTGCTAAGGTGAATAAGCACCTTCACATATACTCTATGCAGGCCCCTCAAAATGTTGTACATTTCAATTAGATCTCCCCTCAGCCTTCTATGTTCCAAGGAGAACAACCCCAGCCTATCCAATCTTTCCTCATTGTTGCATTTTTCCAGTCCTGGCAACATGCTCGTAAATCTCCTCTGAACCCTCTCTAGTGCAATTACATCCTTTCTGTAATGAGGTGACCAGAACTGCACACTGTAATCAAGTTGTGGCCTAACCAATGAGTTATGCAGTTCCAGCATAACCTCCCTGCTCTTATATTCTATACCTCGGCTAATAAAGGAAAGGATTCCATATGCCTTCTTAACCAATTTGTCGACCTGTCCTGCTACCTTCAGGGATCTGTGGATATTCACTCTGAGGTCCCTTACTTCCTCTACACTTCTCAGTATTTTCCCATTAATCGTGTATTCCTTTACCTTATTTGACCTCCCCAAATGCATCACCTCACTCTTCTCCAAGTTGAATTCCATTTGCCACTTCTCTGCCCATCTGACCAGACTATCACTATCTTCCTGCAGCCTACAGCTATCCTCCTCGCTATCTACCATACGGCCAATGTTGTCCGCAAACTTCTTGATCATGCCCCCTACATTTACGTCCAAATTGTTAATATACACCATAAAAAGCAGGGGACCCAGTCCTGAGCCCTGCGGAACGCCACTGGAAACAGCCGTCAACAATTACCCTTTGTTTCCTGACACCGAGCCAATTTTGTATCCACCTTGCTGCATTTCCCCGGATCCCATGGGATTTTATTTTATTAACCAGTCTGCCATGTGGGACCTTGTCAAAAGCCTTGCTAAAATCCATGTAGACCACATCAACTGCACTATCCTCATCTATCTTCCTTGTTACTTCTTCAAAAAATTCCATCAAGTTGGTCAAACAAGATCCTCCCTTAACAAATCCATGCTGACTATCCTTGATTAACCTGTTTAAGATGCTTGTTATGACCAGGTGAGTAAGGTGTCTTTTACTGTCTTCACCTGGTCTTATTTTATTTATTTATTTTATTTAGAGATACAGCACTGAAACAGGCCCTTCGGCCCACCGAGTCTGTGCCGACCAACAACCACCCATTTATACTAACCCTACAGTAATCCCATATTCCCTACCACCTACCTACACTAGGGGCAATTTACAACAGCCAATTTACCCATCACCTGCAAGTGTTTGGCTGAGAGAGGAAACCGGAGCACCTGGCGAAAACCCACGAGGTCACAGGGAGAACTTGCAAACTCCACATGGGCAGTACCCAGAACTGAACCCGGGTCCCTGGAGCTGTGAGGCTGCGGTGCTAACCACTGCCAGGATTTAATTTTAAACACAGTATTTTGAGCTCCCCCTTTGTGAAACCTTGTTCACAGCTTTCCAATTGTAAGGCAAAGAAATGAGCATACCAGGTTTTTCTTAGGTTTAAAGAAAAGTGAAATTTATTAAACCTTAAACTGTAATTCAGTTAACACCTACGGATACACGCCGCGCCCCACGCTAGCATGTACACGCGATATGCACATGCAAATAGAGACAGAAAAGAGAAGAAAAATAAAATGGAGAGGTTTGAGGCAATCTCTTAAGAGGGTTTTCTTTTATTGTGCTTTGAGCTCGCTGTAGGGTCCTTGATTGTAGGTAGTCTTGCTTTTCGTTGGGGCCCAGTATTCTTCTTAATCCTTGTTCACTACAGGAGACTTTTCTCTCTTGGAGTTCATTCGTCTTCAATGGTTTCCGAAGCTGCTGAGAGCAAGGTGAGAGCAGACAGGAGAGAGGTGCTTTCAGTCCAGGAGAAAACAGCCTTGAGTTCAAAATTCTGTTGGAAGCTCAAATTCAAACAGTCAGTCATGTGACCAAACTGGCCCGACTACGTCTGTTTGTGTATTCGGCCATCTTAGTAGTGAACCTGGAACGCTTCAATGTCTGATAATCAAAAGTCCATTGTGAATTAAGTTGGAGCAGGGAATAGCTCCTTTGTCCTTTGAAGTACTTGTTTGTTGATATGCTAATGTCTCTCTCCAACCAAAGTCTTCAATTGTTTTTTTAAAGCAAGTTCCTTCTTCACCATCAGCAGCTTAAAATCAATGTTCATGTGGCAAAATTAATTTTCCTCATTCTTGGCAGTTGGGGGGCTTGCCTGACAACGCTCCTTAAAACCTATCTTTCTTCCCAAGCTTTTGGTCACCTGTCTTGTCAAGGAAGTATAGAGGAGTTCTCCCTGTCAAATAATTATCCCCCAACCAACATCACAAAAAAAGATTATTTTGTCATTATCATATTGCTTGTGTGGGTCTTTCTTGTGCATAAATTGGCTGTCACTTTTCCCACATTACAACAGTGGCTTACGCCGCAAAAGTACTTCAATGGCTGTAAAGCGTTTTGGGAACGTTCTGAAATGTGCGATATAAATGGAAGTTCATTCTATCTATACCCTTATGTGGCTTCGTGTCATAATTTGTCTTATAATATTCCTGTGAAGTGCCAGAGGCCCAATGAGACAAGCATGCTGCACTGCAACGCAACTAACTCCAGTCACCCAGAAATGAAAAAGTTTCCCACTATGTCCTGGTTCACTGTTGGAAGAGTCCTGAATCACAACCACCGCCCACTTCAAACCTATTTTGCCATTCTATAGCAGGCTGGTTAGGTCACAGATCATGTTACCACACGATGCTCCAGTGTCTCTATTTAAAAGCAAAATGTATTATTAATACAATTATCTCCTATTCTCACCAGACAGGTGGAGTGACACTAGTCAAGTTGGTGTGACGGCGTAGTACGTTCACGTAAACAGGCATGTAGCTGAGGTAAGAAAAACCAAAAAGTGAAATGTGGCTGCATTCTCCTTAAGTCAGTCATTGGTTTAAAGAGAAAAGTTATGATAGTGCTGGGTTTTTGGGTGCTCGCTTCTGAGTGGGCCGCTTTGTAACTGCTGGGGACGTACATGCTGATCATGTCTTGTAAATTCCTTTGATACACCGAACCCCTCCAAGGAAATCATGCTTAGTTTGAGAAACATCATTATGGGGAAAAACCTGTTACTTGTATTATTTTGACCAGTGAAAAGATCCTGTGGAAATCTGTGAGCAGGTGATGAGAATGAACCTTTGAGAATGAACTGGATGAAAGATCAACATCATTGTCTCCCAAATGTACGATTACAGATTTAATTTTTATACAGTAAGAATGTTCAAACCAGTTGGCACAGAGTATTTCCCTGTTGTGAATAATATAGTTTGAATGTAGGATTTCAATTCACCTTAAAATTGTAGCTAGCCACAAAAAATGTTGTCAAGATCATAAAGTAGATTCACCCCATGATCTGCACACTGGTCATAAATGTCACAATTGCACAATTTTTGGTAACCAGTACTTTTAAATACAGTGGATTTTTTTCCCAACAGATATAAAATAAGTGAATGTATTTATAGCCATTTTCTCAATATTAGTTGCATCTTTGTTTATATAACGTTACAAGACAACTAGCACATCATGTGAAGACAAGACTAGACAAAAGAAAACCCTTTATCTAAATGTGTACAATATTTTGTGCATAGTACCTGCAGTGGTGCTTTCTGCTAGCCAACCAAAATCGACTTTCACAGCCATAGCACTGCGGAGCCAAATGATCGGGATACCATCGAGTCACCTAGGGAAAGACATTGTGAAACCAAGAAAGCAGCAGCTTTTGAAAAAACAAAACCCTAAATTTTCCAGGTTTTGTGCATTTTAGTCTTCTAGTAGTATAATTCTCTGCCCTTTATTATGAATTACAATCTGCTATGTTGTGGAAAAACTGAACTTCTAATACTGCTTCTCCTTTTTCACACATCTAGGTAATAGTCAAAAATATGACCATATGAAATGGATGTTGGATGGTATTGATGGTATTTCGAACTAGGAAACCAGAATGTTAATCCAAAAGAACTTCATATAACAACCCAATTAAAGGCAAAGGTGATTAGAAAAGCATGAAGCAAGGAGAAAAGAGCCAAACATTTTTAGTAACAAAAGGAAGAGGCAAGGAAAGAGCATTTAGGATGCTCAAAAGAGAAAAAATATAGCTAATACAGAACTCAATTCACAACAGATTTTAAAATTCCAAACAGGAAGCAATGACATCCACCAGGGACTATTACAAACTGTACTAGAAACCGCTAATAGAATATATGGCCAAGGGTTGTGTTTTGAGCAAACTACTCAGGAATACTGAGAAAAGTTTTGATCCTGCACATTGGTACATCAGATCGTCTGGGAATGACATGAAAATCAGGTGGGAAGGACCATCTACTTAAATTAACATAGTTTACATTTTGTAGGGCCTTTAATATAGGTAAACGTCCCAAGGCGCTTTACAGGAATGTAATCAGACAAAAATTAACACTGAGCCAAAGGATTAGGATGGGTGATTAGAAGAGATAGGTTTAAAAGGAAGGTCTTAAAGCAGCGAGATGCGGAGAGGCTCAAGGAGGAAATTCCAGAGCTACGGTTTAGAGTGCTGAACCGTACCACCACCAAATGGTGGGACGAAGGAAGTGGGAGATGCACAGAGGCCAAACAGAAAGTTAGGCACACTCTTTTACAGTGTGAGATTCTCTCTGCCCAGTTCTCCTCTATTCACGATGTATAGATGATCCAATGCACCCCGATGCAGGAACAGGAGAGATCTACCTCACTAACTTTAAAATAAGGTTCAGCTTTTTCCCCCACAGCTCTCATCACATTTAAAATGCAAACATACAGAGAGATATTCGCTAGTGTACTGTATTCTCATTCTGAAATGATCCTTGGGACCTCGGTGCTTACTGAGTTGCATCAATACACATATATAGAATATTTCATTAATAGGTTCAAATGCAAACTGAGATTACGAAGAAGCTTTCATGATAATTACAAGAGGCCGTTGATCAAGAGTGCACAAACTTCCAGCGTGGATAAGAGGGTGTGTTATAATAGTGTCATTAGGGAGTGCATTACATCAACAGAACATTATGTTAACAAGAATGGCAAGTTACTTGTGATACCTTGGTAGTAATGACCAAGCTAAAGACCTACCATTGTGATGTTCCCAGTACAATTCAATTAGATGAAGCTTAAATGCACTGACATCATTTCTTTGTCCAAGCATGCGTGACACCACAAACGTCAGTCTGACCGTAAATGTCACCCCAGTTAAAATTCATCCAGAGTGCGAATGGGGCTAACAGCTTTACTTCAGGTATATATCCAAGTTCTCACCCACTTCTATGTTGTGACTTCAGTGCAGATTATTTTTTGAATAGACCAAGAATTAATTTGGTACAATTGAGGATCTTAGTAAACTTTGAAACCAAATTAATTTCATAATTGTCCTAAAATTGACTTCTGCATCCTGTGTTGTCTTCATTGCGTAACGATTTCTTAAGCTGGAAGTTAGTATTCTTCTGTTGCAAAAAGCTGTCCCTGGCACTTTTCACTTTTTCCTTAATTCACTGTTTCATCGGTTTCTTGACCACTCATTCTCTTGTGCAGTCTATTCTTTCTTCTTTATCCTCTGTAACAGTCCTCAAACTCTTAATGAATATTTTTAATCAACTAGATTACTAATACTACCTACAGCAACTCATCCTGAAAAGTTAACATTGAAATTTCCCTCATTTATTTTGTCCTCCACTATATCTAAGCATCAACTTGTCCAGGACTTGGATTTGTTCTGTATCTAGTGAAAAGACTCACTGTCTACATTCTTTCTTCCTCAAACAATTTCTTATACAACAGAATCTCTTGATGTGGATTTGTATTTTAATATTTTGGACAGTTTCCATTTCTTGTTGAAGCTGCATTTCTCACCTCTGCGTCCTGTTTTTCCACTTGCTCCCAACTGGTCTCAGAGAATATTTCCGTGCTGCAGCGGGATAAGCAATTCTGATCCATATTACTCTCAGAGTCTGGGATGGAGGTCTAATTACAGAACAAAAAACAAACAATGGTAATCTATACTCTATATCTACAAAAAGCATTTACATCTAAACACCATAAAAGTACTTACACTAACACTAAACAAGTGGGAAATAATTTCCTAAAATGCTAATAGATTTACACAATGCTCGAACGGTGTGCATGCATTTTATTCCTTTGTGTTCTTGATAAAAGGAATCATTTTATTTTGCAGTAATAGAACTTAGACCTTCAATCATTAAGACACCAGGAAATATTCGCACAATTACAACATTTTTACTGAATATAAATCAGTCGCGTTCTTCACAATCAAGGATTAATGAACAGTTAGGTAACTCTCTTAGAATAGTATGAATTAATCAATTCAAAGAATGTCAAATGAGCACAGAAACAGGCCATCTGGTGCATCATGTCTACAGCATATTTTGTCCTTTCTGTGTGAAATCACACATCCTATAACAGCTAACAAATCTGTGTATCTGGAGTTTATTTTTTTAAACAAAATTTGTTAAGATTTGTCAGACATAAATTTGCTTGTTACTCAGTGTTGATAATGGCTGGCTGATACATTTCACTTCAAGTCAGTTGAATATAATTTTGTATGTCCTTTTTTTTTCTTGTATATATGCAAGATAGATTTTAACAATGTGAGCAGAATCCAAGTTCAGAGACAATTTGTCTGACTTTCAGTCACCTAGTCAGTTTTTTTCATGTCCATGGTCTGCTTATGGAAACAGTCAGAAATTTTGAATCAACAAATTGCGTGTAAACTTCAAACTATGACAAAGGATCTCACTCCAACAAAGGACTGTGCTATAAAGTAAAATACTAAGTTGTAATTTGTTATTTAGATGCCCAACCTTATGGCATTTAAAATCACATTAACGTAAGTGGTATTCTGTTCCAGTAGTTTGCTCAGTAATGTCATATGTCTTAATATATAGAATTGCGAGTAAACTAATTTCATACAGAACTCAACATCATTTCATTTTCTTCATGTTTTTACTATTACTCCTTTCTGAAGGCAGTGACCTGTGCTGCGTTACAATTTCATCTGCCTTGTCTGTGGCCATTCTACACGTGTAAGTTGGAAAGGGAGTGCTGGCAGGCTATTTGGTTGTAGAAGTCATCACAGCCATGTTTGATCCTACCCTCATCAGATGTCCACCCATATATGCTCTTTCCACCAGGGATCACTGCATAGCAATAAGGAGTAGGAAACAGGACAGTTTTTTTTTTGTTTCCAGAATAGAACACAGAGAGCAGTAGCATCCCTATATCCTTAGTTGAGCTCACCTAACTCTGCACTGATCAGGGTTTGAAATCTGCTTGGCTCAATATCGTTTGACAGTACATTTACTCGCTGAGCCACCAGGCTTTTGTTTTTTGAAGCAGTGACAGCGAATCAGATATTAAAACATCCCCAATGAGTCAATAGGTAAAACAGTATTTATATTCCATCACATTTAATAACAAATACAAATAACACATCAATTAGTGGAGCACGAATAACCTCCAAGTAGGCCTGGTGCTGTACATTATGAGAAAGGATGTAAACAACAATCACAAAGGTACTAGATTACAAGGGCAACGTATCAAAGCTACCTTCTCAGCATTGACCTATCAAGGAATGAATCTGAAATACTGTTTCAGTGACTGTTACCCAAGACTTCCCCTCTGAGTGAAAAACATTCTCAATCAGAAAAAATATATTACCTGTGGACATTAAGTAACGATCATCATAAGCGTTTTACGCTAATTGTTTCCAAAATAATTCCTGGATGTATACACTATTTTGAAAATACAAAGTTTAAAAAAAATGTTATGCCAATGGATTTAAAAAAACTGTCATAAAACTGTATGTTTCACTCAAACAGCCAGTGAACACAGCTTTCGCTGTACCGGCTTCCTATGTATGTCTAAAAAATTTTCAAAATCGTAGAATGTTTGATAGCATCACAGCTAATTAATCAGTTGTCCATGAAATCTGTAGGAATGACATTAGAATGCCTTTAGTTCATAAAATTACACATTACAAAGACCATGACTATAAAAATTAAATGTGGTAACATGTCACAATGAAAAGATTCCAACCACCTCCAACATTTCTCCACTTCTCTCCTAAAGGTGCTATCTCTTGTTGGGGGCCAAGCTGAGTAGAAGGCAGTAGGACTTATAGCATGCATCTCAATAGCTATGATCACTCGGGGGGCATTGGCAGATATTTGTATATGCATGTTTTTTTGAAAAAACAAAGAAAGTTTATTCTTTACACACACGTGTATCTTTTTAAGTTTTAATATGTAACATGTCTTTTTCCCTTCCTCATTTTTTTAAAACACCATTTTCAATCTTTCTTTTCTTTTCCAATGAAGGCTTTGACTTCTTGCTGGAATACCCAAGTGAGCATCCGTAATGTGTGAGCCTATACAGAAAGCACTGGGAACCATTCAACCATTGACTGTATCATAGTGGAATACAATTGCGAACCTGCCCAACATCCACACAGTTAACTTGGTACACAGACATGGGATGAAAAGATTTGTTATTAAGGTACTCCAAAGAAATGTGGTACTTACAGCTGTTTCAGGAATTAGAAAGTTTAAGAAGAAAAATAAGACTGAAACAAATGCCTGTCAAATAGACAGAGTGGTGAATGCCCAAAAGCAAATACCAAACAATCCCAATTTGGAAATGGATCATAAGGATAAAAGTTGTGCAGTTATAAGGCCACCTGATCCCATATGTTAAACATATCATCCCTATATAACTTTTTAAAAAGATAGTAAACACAACATAAAGATGTATACTGTGGACTCAATGGAGACAGTATTATTCTGTCCAATACACTATGAAGTTGTTGGATGATGCCATCCATACTGAGCAATCATGCTGTTTTCATTTCAAATTTATCAAGTGACAATATTATTTATCAGAAAATAACTGTCAGTATGTATTAAAAAGTGTACCTATTTACCAAATTTAAGACAGATCTCAACAAAGAATGTCAGAAAAGAATTTTGGTTATTAATCAGCAGCAATGTAGTTTCATTTTCATGCAGCAGCATCTTCTGTTTTTATTTCAAATTTCCAGCATTCGTAGTATTTTTCTTTTGTAACATAGAATTTCCCTACATTGATAGCTTAAATATAACAACTTGTATTTAAATAGCATCTTTAACATAGTAAAATTTTTAAAGATGTTTCACAGGACTGTTATAGCCAAAGTGTGACACCAAGCCACATAGAGATATCAGAACAGGTGACCAAAGCTTGGTTTTAAGTAGTGTCCTAAAGGAGGCTAAAGAGGTAGAGAAGCAGAGAGGTTTAGAGGGAATTCCACAGCTTAGGGTCAAGACAGCTGTAGGCACCAGAATTAATGTTGGGGCAAAGGAAATTGGGGATACACAGGAGGTTACAGAGATAGGGAGAG
The DNA here is from genome assembly GCF_036365525.1 of Heterodontus francisci. Classification (NCBI taxonomy): domain Eukaryota; kingdom Metazoa; phylum Chordata; class Chondrichthyes; order Heterodontiformes; family Heterodontidae; genus Heterodontus; species Heterodontus francisci. The sequence goes on from NC_090393.1 coordinate 36,942,413, forward strand.
GCGAGGCCATGAAGTGATTTGAACACAAGGATGAGAATTTTAAATTTGATGCGTTTCTGCATGATCTGAAGTTTACGTAAAGTGCAAGGTGGGAGGCCTTTTTTATATTCGGTCATGGGATGTGGGCGTTGCTGGCTAGGCCAGCATTTATTGCCCATCCCTAATTGCCCTTGAGAAGGTGGTGGTGAGCTGCCTTCTTGAATTGCTGCAGTCCATGTGGGGTAGGTACACCCACAGTGCTGTTAGGAGGGAGTTCCAGGATTTTGACCCAGCGACAGTGAAGAAACGATACAGTTCCAAGTTAGGATGGTGTGTGGCTTGGAGGGGAACTTGCAGGTGGTGGTGTTCCCATGCATCTGCTGCTCTTGTCCTTCTAGGTGGTAGAGGTTGTGGGTTTGGAAGATGCTGTCTAAGGAGCCTTCGTGCGTTGCTGCAGTGCATCTTGGAGATGGTACACACTGCTGCCACTGTGCTTCGGAGGTGGAGGGAGTGAATGTTTGTGGATGGGGTGTCAATCCACAGGCTGCTTTGTCCTGGATGGTGTCGAGCTTCTTAAATGTTGTTGGAGCTGCACTCATCCAGGCAAGTGGAGAGTATTCTATCACACTCCTGACTTGTGCCTTCTAGATGGTGAACAGGCTTTCGGGAATCTGGAGGTGAGTTACTCGCCGCAGGATTCCTAGCCTCTGACCTGCTCTTGTAGCCACGGTATTTATATGGCTACTCCAGTTCAGTTTCTGGTCAATGGTAACCCCCAGCATGTTGATAGTGGGGGATTCAGCGCTCATAATGCCATTGAATGTCAAGGGGAGATGGTTAGATTCTCTCTTGTTGGAGATGGTCATTGCCTGGCACTTGTGTGGCGCGAATGTTACTTGCAACCTGCCAGGAGTGCATTGGAATAATCGAGTTTGGAGGTAACAAAAGCATGGATGAGGGTTTTCAGTATTTTGATATCGTAATATTGGAGGTTGTTTGACTGATGCTTAAACAAACCTTAATATTACAGTTCTAAAAATAAAAAAACCTGAGAAATAATTGTTTTAAACTATTCCTCGTCCATTTTTAATCCCCCAACAAATTCTCTCTTTGCTGTCCTTATGTTTATCTTCATTTTGAGTATCCATAATGACATTTTCCACATTGCTATCCACCACCGCCCCCGCACCCCCAATATACTGAACTTGCCTGCTTTTTAGCCTTTACATCTCCTATATATCATCCATTCTGGAGATAGGATTCATGTTACCCAAAATTTTCTCAGATTTCCTGATGGCCTGGTTCAAAGCTAATTTGCTTCCTAATCATACTGCAGGTATTTCAAAAGTTTGCCTAGGCACGTCATTGAACTGATAATCTCAATCTTTTAAGTCATTTTGATTGAGACATCAGGCATTCCAATCACTTAATGAGAAACCCATTAGCAGTAAGGGAACTGAAGGAGGTTCTCTCATCAGCCATCAATAATGACGTGCAACAGTAGCTCTTACTGAACTGACTATTGATCTGCTAGTTACATAATACTTATATTATCCAATTCTACTTACATTCTAGTGCAATTATTTACATTCTGTGGACCATTTAAAAATGTGTATACCTCAATTGCACAATATGATGGTGATACATCACTATACAGTCAAACAATAACCATTCATTCTGAAAACTTAACTTTCCAATACTAATTTTATAACAAATGTAATAAGTTATTCATTTTATTCAGTACAATCTTCGAATGACTATTTGCAAGCCATTAAATATCCATGGGTAGATTGCTCCAAAGTATTGTATAAAATAATAATTTGAATATGTTGCTGCTGCAACTCCAGTAAAATTTCAGGTGAACACTAGTAAAAATGTGTTAATTTTTTTCATCACCCATGATCAACAAAATAATTATCATAATTAATGTACCCATTCCAATCAAATGTCAGCACAAAATACAATAAAAATCACAAATAAACATTTAATCACAGCATATACTGCAACATTTGCTTTCTTTGTAAATTTGCATTCTTCATTTATTCCAATGGGATGAACTATAGCTGATTTACAAAAATGAAAGCAGGTAGGAGCAAGAAAATAAAAATATTTCAGCATTTTCTGTTTTTGTACTGGAGTTAAAGGATTTAGGCAGCAGAAGGTTTTGCCATTAATGGTACGTGAAAGAGTTGAGGGGTACACAAGAGGCCAGACGGAGGAATGGATAGTTTGGGGACTTTAATGCTGGAGGAGGTTACAGAGATAGGGAGGTGTGAGGCAATGAAGGAATTTAAAACCACCAGTGATGATTTTAAATCTGAGATGTTGGGGAACCAGTAGCCTAGATGGATTAGCAAAGGCAGAGTTGAAGTGTGAGAAAGACAGGATATGGATAGCAGAGTACTGGATGAGTTCAAATTTACAGAGGGTGGAGGATATTACGCAGGCCAAGAAAGCATTAGAATAATCTAGTCTGTGGACGTCAAAGGGATGGATAAGGTTTCAGCAGCAGATATGTTGAGGTAGGGGTGGAGGAGGGCAACATTACAGATATTAGGCAGTCAGGGGTTGCAAACATCTAGTTTAGTCACACAATGGCTGGGGACAGGGATGGATTCAGCAGCAAGAGTATGCAGTTTGTGGTGCGAGCTGAAGATGATGGCTCTGGTCTTATTGTTTAGCTGGAGAAAACTGTGGCTCATCCAAGACAAGATGTTGACAAGTAGTCTGATAAAATATAGACAGTCAAGAGGTTGAAAGCAATGAGTTTCATACATGTAGAAGCTCATCCCATTTCTATAGGCAATGTTGACAAGGGAAGCACGGAGATGGAAATGGTCAAGGCCAGGAATAATCCTTGGGGACTTTGGAGGAAATGGTGCAGGGTTCAATGGGGAAAAAAGCCATTACTGGAGACATTCTGGCCACAAAGAAGTATACAAGAATGAAACCAAATGAATATAGAAAGATTTAACATGATATCCTTTGTTGTATCAATAGATCACTCACTGAGAGCAACCGAAAGCATGAAGACTCTCAATATACTCTAAGATAATTGCATTGCCAAGTTTGACCAACCATACAAACACACAGTGTAAAAAGCAACAGTCTTCAGTGTTATCAAGAATAAATATTTGAGGTAGAATAGTTGCTAACAAACCAACACTGAACCTAAAGGTTTGACAGTTTGCTTACAAATGAATTGTAAGTTGTACGCAAAAGAATTGTACATGGTGATGATCCTGTAGTTTTTTTTTCCAGGAAGAATGCGGTGTGCCTTTAAGGCTGCTTTAAGGTAGCAAGCTCTAAAGACTGAGTCAGAGAGTGCATTCTCATTGACTTGGACACAGCCATTCGGAGACTGCGATTCAAAGGGTGCATTCTTGTTATCTTGGATACAGCCACTCGGACTGAGCATCAAGAAATACATTGGTTACAATTTAATTTTGAATTGGGTTATAGTGCAAACAGTCTATTCTAACAGAGGACACAGACAGACAACTGTGTGTTAGCACCTGAAAGGAGAGCTCTCAGCTAATTTAAACTGAAGGAAAGGAAGTGAGACTGTGACAATCTTTTATCCCTCAAAAATTCTAAAGCCAAATTGATTAATTTAAAAAGTGCTTGCAAGTCTTTAATTGTTGAAATTCATCGCTGGAGGAGGAAAGCATCACTTACTGCTGGAATTAGACTATGGACTGTTCTACTGTTGAAGAACCTTTTTTCCCCATTGGTCGGCTGTGAGGACTTCAAGCAACATTGGACTATAAATTTGCTAGGACTCTCATTTTTTTCTATTTTAAATGTTGTTTACGTCTTAGTAGTGTTTAAGAATTTAGTTTTTCTAATTAAACAGTTAATGTGTTGATTTAAAGACACCTGGTTTGATTAGCCTCATTCAGGGGTTACTACATGGTACAATTTGGCTGGGTCTTTCTTTAATTTGTAAAGTTTAAAATGATATGTTAGGCGATCTGTGGAGGGACAGGATTGAATTAACAGTGCATTTCTCCCATCACAATCAGAATCGTATATTTTGATTGGGGCCTTTGACTGGAGTGGTCGGTCGTAACATATTAATTGGGGGCTTGTCCGGGATTTGAATCTTATCTTAAGTGGGGGCTTGCTTGCGGTTGAATCATATTTAATTCGGTGGTTTGCGTCTGGGATCAGAATAAGACTAATTTGGAGGGCTCGCATTTGGAATCATAGTAATTACTCATCTCTGGGATAACATATTTAAATTGGGGTCCTGTGATTGGCAATATATTAATTGCTCTCGAGTCTGGACCTGAACCAGGTCTCTTGCATAATAAGGTACAATCTATACCATTGTTATGGCATTAGTGGTTGTAGCAGAGTTTTTAGGAAAGCAGAATGTTTCCCTGAATGACTTGATAACTTTAAATAAAAACAAATTAAAAGAAATGGCAGCGAAATTGGGGTCAGAATTGAAATCAGGTGTCAAAAAGCATAGATAATTGACATAATGGCTGAACATCTGGAATTGGTAGAAGATGATGATGAAGAAGCTAAAGGGGAATATGAGGAACAAGAAAGGGAATATGAGAGACATGAACGTCGTAGGTTCAAGTGTGATGCAGTGGTATTGGCTAGGATTCAGTTAGAAACAAACAAACTTGAGGCAGAAAAAGAATTAATATAACTTGAATTGGAAACAGAGGAAAGGGAAAAAGAAAAAGCAATAGCAATAAGAAAACTTGAACTTCATAGAGAAAGTGAAAGAGAACAGATGGAATTTAAGTTAAAAGAGATGGAGCTAAGACAAAACGGTAGTCTTGAATCCAGGGAAAATTCAGGTCAGGAAGAATCTGAATTTAGATCAGGATCCAGCTGGAAGTTGTTTAAATTTATACAGGCTCTTATTATGTTTGAGGAAAGGGATATAGCGGCATTTTTCATATCTTTTGAAAAAATAGTCAAACAGATGAAATGGCCGAAAGAAAGCTGGACATTGCTTATTCAGGGCAGACTGGTAGGCAGAGCTCATGAAGCTTATGCCATGCTTTCTGAAGAGGCTTCTGCAGATTATGAGATGGCAAAAAAGGCTATTCTTGCTGCATATGAGTTAGTCCCTGAAGCTTACCGTCAGAAGTTTACGAACTTACGGAGATTGACTGGGCAGACATATTTAGAATTTGAGAGGGTGAAGCAAATGTATTTTGACTGTTGGATATGGGCGTTAAAGAGAGAAACCACATATGAGAACCTTCGAGAATTGATTCTCTCGGAAGAGTTTAAAAACTCAATTTCTTCAGTAGTGAGAACTCATTTAGATAACCTGAAAGTTTTGAAAGCTAGGCAAGCAGCAGAGATTGCTGATGATTCCGAGCTTGCGATAAGCCAACCTATTTTGTCTGTCACCCCATAAACTCGAGGAGGATAGAAAGTGGGAGAGTGAAAGGAAGGCAAGTAGCTGGGGACAAGAAGGAACAGCTGGAAATGCCCCAGGATCACCTCCTCAAGTCAGAAAGGAAGGTGCTGAGGGTAGAAGTGAGGTTCGCAAGCCAAAGTGTTATCATTGCAACAAAACGGGTCATCTTTGTTCAGAGTGCTGGAAATTGCGAGGTAAACCCATAGGACTTGTTGGGGTTCGCAAAGTTAGTGCAGAGGAAAAGACTCTGACTGAGAGGATAGCAGACCAGGCTATAGCTTTAACAACAACTGTGAATGTGAAACCAGATTCTGAAACTAAAAGCAGTGTAGAGGTTAAGAATAAAATACCTGAGAGTTATAATTAATTTTTGTCAAAGGGGAGAGTAACTCCATATCCTGTAAGTGAGGCAGGAAAACCTATTATACTCAGGGACAGAGGAGCAAGAGGGGCAAAGAGAGTTAAGAGGGGCATCACAAATAGATAGCCAAGCATCTGAAACCTTACTTGGGGATTTGGATAATCCAAATGAGATGTTTAACAAATCGTCTATCATTGCAGCACAGCAAGCTGATCCAGAGATATACTGAATAGGACAGACGGCTGTCAGAAGCTGAGGCGAAAGGAGTTCCAGAAGGCTATTATATGGCAAACAGGGTTTTGAGGAGGAAATGGAGACTGCCTCATAGACCTGCCGACGAAGACTGGACAGTTGTTGAACAGATAGTGGTACCACCTAAATATCGACAAGGATTATTAAGGTTAGCACACGACATTCCTTTTGCAGGACACAGGGTAATTTGGAATACCCAATCACACATAAGCAAACATTATTACTGGCCAGGTCTTACAAAGGATGTGAGGCAATTATGTAGGGCGTGCTATATCTGTCAAATGGTGGGAAAACCACAACTTGCCATAAAACCAGGGGATGAAGTATTAGTGTTGTTACCATCACAGGGAGAACCATTAAAAGCACGGTTCAGTGGCCCATATACAGCGATCAAAGGAGTGGGTAAGGTAGATTACTTGAGTGACACCCCTGATTGCCGTAAGAAGAACCGGTTGTGTCACATAAATATGCTCAAACCATATTACCACAGGGAGGAGGATAAGCCAATGCAGGTATTTCAGGTAATCGGGACTGCTGAGAAGGTAAAGGATAGTGAGGATGAAGCAGAAGTTGGCCTAGGAAATTCTCAGATTGAACCTCCAACTATCCAACTAGCGAATACAGAATGGCTAGAAAAATTAAACAATAGGCTTTTACACTGAGAGGCAAAACAGCGTGAAAACCAGGGTTTTCACAACGTTTCAAACAGTTTGTAGGGATAAGGCAGGATGTACAACCTTAGCCACACATGATGTGGGTCTAGGGGAAACCTTTCCTTTAAAACAATATCCTTGTCGCTTAGGTCCAGACAGACAGGCCCAAGTGGAAACAGAGGTACAATGCATGCTAAAGGGCAGCTTAGTTGAACCTAGTCAGACCAGCTGGAATTCGCAGATGATCTTGATGTCTAAACCTGGTGGGACAGCTCAAACTTGCACAGACTCTAGAAAAGTAATTGTGGTAACGAAGGCAGACTCCTACCCAAATTCTTATTTAAAAGACTGTATGGACAGAGTGGGCAACACAATGTCTTAAAGAGACAGATGTGTTGGACGGATACTGTCAAATTCCTTTGACACCCCAGGGTAAGAAAAAAATCAGCTTCTGTTACACCAGACAGGGTTTTCCAGTGTCAAGTGACGCCACATAGGTTAAGGGGTACTCGAGAAACTTTTTAGAGAATAGTAAACCCACTGGTGGTCAGTGCTCCTAACTGTGCAGTTCACCTGACTGAGGTGATGGACAACAAGGACACTTGGAGGGAAAACAAGAAAGAATTGGAAGACTATGCTTGGAAATTTAAAATTGATTAATTGGGACCTTTTGAAAATTTAAAGCCAAAATGTTCTGGTGGAACTTGTTGCTGTAGTCTTAACATTTTAGAAAAGTGTATGACTGTAAATGTGGGGAAAAAAAGTGTTAACGTTTTTTCAATTTGTATATTTTTTAACCTATTGCAATGAAATGCATTCTAGGAATGGCGTTTCATTCCGCCTGGGGTGGAGGTGTTATGATCCTGTAGTTTTTTTCCCAGGAAGAATGCGGTGTGCCTTTAAGGCTGGAAAAGAGCCGTACTGCTTTAAGGCAGCAAGCTCTAAAGACTGAGTCAAAGAGTGCATTCTCGTTGCCTTGGACACAGCCATTCGGAGACTGCGATTCAAAAGGTGCATTCTCGTTACTTGGATACAGCCACTCGGACTGAGCATCGAGAGATACATTTGTTACAATTTAACTTTGTATTGGCTTATAGTGCAAACAGCTTGTCCTAACAGAGGACACAGACAGTCAACTGTGTGTTGGCACCTGAAAGGAGAGCTCTCAGCTAATTTAAACTGAAGGAAAGGAAGTGAGACTGTGACAATCTTTTATCCCTCAAAAATTCTAAAGCCAAATTGATTCATTTAAAAAGGGTTTGCAAGTCGTTAATTGTTGAAATTCATCGCTGGAGAAGGAAAGCATCACTTACTGCTGGAATTAGACTATGGACTGTTCTACTGTTGAAGAACCCTTTTTTCCCCCATCGGACATTGGTGAGACTTCAAGCTTCACGATGGGCCGAAGGGCCTGTTTCTGTGCTGTATAACTCTATGACTCTATAACACTGGACTGTAAATTTGCAAGGACTCTCACTTTTTCTATTTTAAATGTTGTTTATGCCTTACTCGTGTTTAAGAATTTAGTTTTTCTAATTAAACAGTTAATGTGTTGATTTAAAGACACTTGGTTTGGTTAGCCTCATTCGGGGGTTAATAGATGGTACAATTTGGCTGGGTCTTTCTCTAATTTGGAAAATTTAAAATGATATGTTAGGCGATCTGTGGAGGGACGGAATTGAATTAACAGTGCGTTTCTCCCACCACAATCAGAATCGTATATTTTGATTGGGGGCTTTGACTGGAGCGGTCGGTCATAACAACAGTCAACATTCAGAATGTAAGGAAACTGAAATTTCTTGTACTTACCACTTCATCACTAAAATCTCCATTAAAACGCAGAGATGAATTGCTAAAATGCTGGCACTCCAGCCTGCTCCACAGTTCTTGTACCTGTTTTTTCAAAGTTTCTACCTCCTGTTGATGTCCTGCCTCTATCTGACGAAGTCGCTGTTGGATAATATCATTGTACGTGGCCAGCCCATCGTCATCCAAATGGCTTCGTGTAGGTTGATCTGGGCTTACCACTGGCTGCTGTCTTCCAGAGTAGTAATGTGACCACTTGGACTGGGGGTTTCTAAAATGGCCAGATGGAAACTGCAAAGAACTGCAACTAGCTGCAGAAACTTGTCTACTTAACACCACTTTCCCCCTCAACTCCTCTCCGTTTATACAGAGTCCATTAGCAGTGATATTTCTTTGAGTACCACTTCCAAAGTCCGCTGCTTTTTCTATTACTGTATTTTCACTACTGACTTCTCCATTAGGAACAAATTCATCTTTACATTCACTTAATGACAAGGCACAAGGAGGAGGCTGTGTACTCTGAATGCTTTTATCTGAAGTCCTATGTAGATCAGTTGCAGATCTTGGTTTCACTACCATATCCTGGTTTTCAGGCAAAAACTGAGAAAAACTATTTTCAGAGTCTACAGCAGGTACCCAGGTATTACTGGTCCTGGTATTCAAATAAAGTTTATTACTAGAGTAGGTTTGTGGCACTTCCTGCTTTGCTCCATCTTCTGTTAAAGTTTCAGTAGAACTTTCCAAAGTAGATATCTTCTCATCTAGCTTGTCTGGAGCGGTTAAATTTGGTAAGCAAGGTTCTGGCGTAGTAAATTGACTTTCCGGTTCAATATTTGGGTCAACAGTACCCTCTGCTGCAGTAAATGCATTTGTATAACTTGATGGATTATCAATAGCAACCTTTCTGAAACCAGCATCTATAGCAGGTAGCATTTGAATCTGGTTAATGGACTCTAAGAACCCATCCTGGATCTCTTCTGGACTTGTAAAAACCCTAGAAATAGGCTCAGTACTCTTCATTTCATTAATTGCTAATGTTTCTGAAGAGTCTGTGACAAAAGTTAACAATTGATTATTCAGGCCACTGTCAAGCTCACTTTCACTACTTAAAACATTTACTACTCGTTTTAGTTCTGTTACTGTTGTATCCTTGGATTGTTCCTCCAACCCACTATCTTCTTTAGAGGCTTCTTGTAAAATATTCTCCATTTGACCTTCCCCAACACCAGCAGCAACAGAAAGTTCAGCTCCTAATGGGTTCTTTCCTAGCTTTCCCAATTCCAGTGCTTCCCTGTTGAAGGAATCATCTAGTCCATTCCCATCCATCATTCCCCCTATTCCAACATTGCTAAGTTCCAATGACTTGCGATGTTCCTGCCATTTCTCATTTAAGCTTGGATCACTGGAGCGTCTATTTGCTGTAGGCCCAGGATTATCGCAAACTGTTGTCAAGTTGTCAAATGATCGCGTCTTTGGTAACCTTTGGTAACAAAGATATACATTTATCAATTAACTGTTTTAATATATTAGTATTCATCCTGGTTTCTCAATCTACACAACAGTGATTCCAAAATGAAATAGCTATTAATAGTCAAGGGGAGGCTTATAGGAAAGTAATCTGAAAAACCCAAATAAACTTTTCTCACTCAGTTTCAAATAATTCTATCTCACGGTTGTCCAGCATACAGCTAGTGGGCCTGGATCCGGCCCTCTAAAGGTTTCCACCGGCCACCCTGGATGTCAACTGCCGGAATGTCAGGCATTTTGACAGATTTTCTGGGACCTCGTTCCACAGAACACGGCTGTGCCCAGTGGAGAGGTGGCGTTCACAGCGTACCTCTATTATCCACATTTATGGAGAGTGCACTGACAGGGAACGGGGAGCAGACAGACAGGGAGCGGGGAGCAGAGAGCAGGATGTGAGAGAGAGACACACACACAGAAAGAGAGCCGGGTGAGGAAGGGGTGAGGAGAGACAGAGAGAGGGGGTGAGGAGAGGCAGAGAGAGGGGGTGAGGAGAGGCAGAGAGAGGGGGTGAGGAGAGGCAGAGAGAGGGGGGGTTGGGAGGCAGAGAGAGGGGGGGTTGGGAGGCAGAGAGAGGGGGGGTTGGGAGGCAGAGAGAGGGGGGGGTTGGGAGGCAGAGAGAGGGGGGGGGTTGGGAGGCAGAGAGAGGGGGGGGGTTGGGAGGCAGAGAGAGGGGGGGGGTTGGGAGGCAGAGAGAGGGGGGGGGTTGGGAGGCAGAGAGAGGGGGGGGGTTGGGAGGCAGAGAGAGGGGGGGGGGGTTGGGAGGCAGAGAGAGGGGGGGGGGGTTGGGAGGCAGAGAGAGGGGGGGGGGTTGGGAGGCAGAGAGAGGGGGGGGGGGTTGGGAGGCAGAGAGGGGGGGGGGGGTTGGGAGGCAGAGAGAGGGGGGGAGAGGTGAGGAGGGGAAGAGAGATCGATGGAGAGAGGAGAGGGAGAGATATCAAGATTACTTCTGACAGATGGACATCTATCCGGAATAGTCCGCATCGCTACATCAAGTGTGTGGGAAGAGATGGAGTAACTGATGCAAGCAAAAACAATGTCAGGTATCTCACTAAGTCAGTGTTCAACATAGTGTCGAGAAAGTAAGGCAACAAATTAGTCTTCTTGTTTAAAGCTTCTTTACAAAAATGCACATTTTTTGTTGTTATTTTTTAAATGCCTTTACCTATCTGAAATTTTCTCACCAGCCCATGTAGGACAAAAATTGCCATGTGGCCCTCCACACAAAAAGGTTGGACACCCCTGCTCTATATCTTAAAATTAGTTCTTTCCTTTCTCCCCACTAAACCTAACACTATTGTCACTTACAATATTAGGCAAGCTATTTGATGCATCTGGAATGCGGAGTTAGGAATTTTTTTATATTCAATTGATAAAACCAGCCACTTTTCTTTTGCACGTGGGTTTTTGAATTGGTTCTGATGAAGGGTCATTGACCCGAACCATTAACTGTTTCTCTCTGCTGCTAGACCTGCGGAGTATTTCCAGCATTTTCTCTTTTTATTTCTTATCCCATCTTCCTGCCCAAACACATTTTGCTTCATTTTAAGGTAAATGCTTAAACAAATTCTTAAAAAAAGTATGTGATCTAGTTTATCATCCAGATGCAAGCAAAATTCTGTAACAAATATTCATAGAAAGTAGCAGTTTCAACATTAAATTGTATATTTGAGAAGTGAACTGTGCAAACTATTTGGAGAATTGCAATTACTTAGTTCAATTACTTGCTTATTCAAAATAATTTTACTTTGATGCGACAAGTTAGGTTGCACAATAAATAGAGCAGAAGGTTGCAAAGGGATATTGATAATTAAGTGAGAGGTCAAAACTGTGGCAGATGAAGTTCAATGTAGGAAAGTGCGAGGTCACCTGCTGTGAACCTAAAAGATAGATCAGAGTATTTTCTAAATGGTAATAAGCTAGGAACTGTGGAGGAGCAGAGAGAGTTGGATAGCCATGTACAGAAATCACTGACAGCTAATGGAACGGTTGAAAAAGTAATTAAAAAAGCTTATGGAACGATGACTCTTATTTCAAGAGGGCTGAAATACAAAGGAGTGGAAGTTATTTAACAGCTTTTACAGAGCTTTGGTTAGATCTCATCTGGAGTACTGCATTCAGTTCTGGACATTGCACCTCAGCAAGGTTATATTGACCTTGCAGGGGACGCAATGCAGATTAACCAGAATTATACCAGGGCTAAAAGAATTAAAATTATGAGGGCAGGTTGCATATACTAGACTTGTATTTCCTTGAATATAAAAGATTAAGTGGTGATCTAATTGAGGTGTTTAAGATGATTAAAGACTTTGATAGGGTAGAGAGAAACTATTTCTTTTGGTGGAGGGAGTCCATAACAAGGATGCCTTACCTTAAATTTAGAGCTAGACCATTTAAGGGTGATGTCAGAAAGCTGTTCTTCACACAAAGGGTAGTGGAAATCTGGAACTTTCCCCCCAAAAAGCTCTTGAGGCTAGGTCACTTGAAAATTTCAAAATTAAGATTAATAGATTTCTGTCAAGCAAGGGTATTTAGGGTTATGGAACCAAGGCAGATAGATGGAGTTAAGATACAGATTAGCTATGGTCTAATTGATCTACTCTTGTTCGTATATTTTAGAAGCAATTAAAATGTTGAAGCACACATCACCATTAAATATCAAAATATACCCGTATTTCCAAAATCAAAATACCAAATTAGCTTTTGAAGACAAGCTGGTTTGCTGTAGAATTCCAAGAGCTTCTTTGAACAAGATATCATTATGAAATATTTTCCAAGACAGGCAGAAAAAAACTGTAATTTAATTTTTAGGTTTCCCTTCACAATTTAATTGTGATACTAAATATATGTAAGATAAGGCCATATATATAGCTCATATACATGGCTCATTTACAAAGGTCTAGATTAATAATTAAATTTTTGCCCTACTGATTGCTCTGCCTGACATTATTAAAAATCCTTGCTTGCTCATAACGCAATTCGTAATGATCTTATTTCACATGAGCAGATTCTCAGTTTGAAGCTTACCTTCCCAATGGCTGTTCTTCAGGGATTGACCTTGGAACTGGATAAGGTGCACAATGGTCATCAGCAGGAGTGGAAGGAGATGAATTGGGGATGTACACTGCACTCCAAAGCATCAAATTCCTTACATGGCACACTGGATGCAGTACCTAGTTTGGATGTTGAAGTGTTTTCATTAGGATATGCCACCCATATATGTTGATTTTTGTACGTATTTTCTTTAAGATGCTTATATTCATTAAATAAAAGCTACTTTAAAAATTGTACAACAAATGTATAGTTTTCTTTCAAGTAAGACTGAGCATTAAGTATCAACAAAAAGCAAGTATAAAGGATGCAATCATGATTTTCATGAAATTTAATCAAGATTGATCCCAGGAAGGAAAACTGTAACAAATGCAAAATACAGCAGATGCTGGAAATCTGAAATAAAGAGAGAAAATGCTGGAAGTACTCAGTAAGCCAGGCAGCATCTGTGCAGAGAGAAAAAGAGCTAACGTTTCAGGTCAATGACTTTTCATCATAACATGAAAGGTCATTAACTTGAAATGAACACTGTACCTTTGGTTAAGTGTCATTATTACTGGAGTACAAGCAATGATTCTGGTTCTCACGTGTCATTTCTCAGTATCTAAGTTAATGCCCTCAAAGGAGCCTATACAATGTACGAGAGCAGGGTTGTCCAAACTATTCGCGTGGGGGCCTCATTACAATTTTTGACTTACATAGGGGGCCGGTGATACCATTTCGGAAAGATAAAGGCATTAAAAAATTATCTTACTATTAATTAGAACAACAAATGTGCATTTCTGTGAAGAAGCTTTACATGAGAAGATTAATTTATTGACTTACTTTCTCATCGCTATGTTGGACACTGATTTAGTGAGATAGCTAGCATTTTTTGCTTCCACAAGTGGTCAATGTTTGCCTGCACAAAAAAGCCCGCCAAAAACCCCGAAGCTGTCCAAAGTTTGGAAGTGCGTTCTTGCTTCAGCACCTGTCAGCTATGAAATTGACTTATATCTTCTCACCAGAAATTCAACTTTTAGCTGCTTGTGTCCTTACAACTGGATCTCTAAACCTACTTCATTTCTATTCCCATTATTTGTAAATTGTCCCTCAATATATATTTGATGAAAACAAAATTCATTAGAAGGCTCCACTCTACTGACACATGGGGCTGGATTTGACCTTAGGCAGACGGGAATTCACCACCGATGTAAAAGTCGCTGGCGAACCCGCTTCTGCCTAGCCCAGGGATCCGTCCCGCATTTTATGGGTCACCGGGCTTTAATTATCCTGAGGCGGGACTTCCACTCGACCAATCAGCGGGCCGGCAGCTCTTAGTTCCAGCAGCGCCACCGGGAGCAGTGGCCACTGCTGGGACTGCATCCCAGCCGACCAGATGGAGCCAGGAGTCCAGATAAGTTGGGCATGCCTCATCAGGGAAATCGGTCCTTCTGTGGTGAGGTTGGCTTGATCATTTAAGGGGGGGGGGGCAACTTGGGTCCCAGGGGTGGGTTAGGAGGTGGGGGCGGCCCTCAATTGGGCACCCTGTGCCCGACTGCCATGGTCCCCCACTGGCGAGCGGAATGGCCGGCAGCTATCGGCAGGCAGCCTTTCATGTCCCCAGCACGCCCACTTGTCACAGGTAAAATACCCGTGGAGGCAGGCGAGGGCCCTTAAATGGCCGTTAGGTGGCCACTTAAAGGCCTTGACTGGTCCCGGGTGGGCAGGCCGTTAGCCCCCGCCCGCCCGACCCGCCGGGTGGCGTAAAATTCAGCCCATGCTTTGCTTTTAGGACCAAAAGGTGCTTTAAAAAATAATAATGTGATTAAAAAGTCAGGTCTCAGAATCCTGCAACCATTCTAAAACTTACAGCATCAATTTCAGCTTTTGTGGCAGACATGTTGCTAATGTAGATGTTTATGTAATAAGAAAAAGCATGCAATCCAACAAGGTAATTGGCCTACTACACAGCTACATGCTGTCTTTTACTGAGTAAAATGAATCATTTTTTTAATGTAGTAAGAGACTATTTAAATTGAATTAAAATCTCAAAATAATTGTAAAAGCATAGGGAACCAAATGATTATTGCTTATTTACTACAATCATCTTACAGAAATGGATGTAAGCGAACGTACAGTTTCAGATTGTGAGGTGTACAGGAGATTTTTAAAGGCTTTGTTAGCAGGCCTCAGTAGGGACCAAACAGAGCAGGTTCTTTCCTGAGTATGTTTTTCTTCACGCTCCTTTGCACTGTTGCACAGGAATGTTCCAAAAAGGCAAGAATATGTATGCTGCACCAATTTAACCTATAATAAACAGATATGGAATAAATTAATAAAGCTATTTATTTTCAATTTTGGTAAACTAGTCTAGTCCAGAGGGAAAGAAGTACTAAAAACCACTCTACTTACAAGGAATGCTTCGTTAAATTCAAATGAACAAGGGAACTGTCTCTGTAACTGATGGACACAATCCAGCCATTGAAGAAACACAGGACAGCGTTCATTAAGATCATCTGAGTTTTCACCATGGCCACAGCGATCAGCAAATTTATGACCAAAATCCAGCCATTCTGTTTCTACTAGTACCTGAAAACCCTGTAAAATATGTAGCTGTTTGTATTAAAATTCACACAGCTGTGTATTTCAAAAATATTAGTGCTACTGGTGGGTTTCTATTTAAACTCAAAATTCACCGTCGTTCTGATTTTGGAACACGAACAAAATACTACAGATAAGGCAGTTTTTGTTGTTTTTGGATGCTTATGGAATAATATGACCTCTTCAAAACAAATTACTCATCTGGCTGATATACTGATACAAGTTTATCAATAGAATAAAATAACAATTCATATTATGCAAAACATTTTCAATATCCTTTTGCATGTCTGAACAGCTGACAAGTTCTTATAAAAGGGTCCATTCCACTCAATGTATAATTCCAATTGGAATCTCACTGGCAATATACTTTCTTTAAAAAATAATGAACAGATTCTGTATTGAACGTATTCAAAGATGTACATTATTATTTAAGGTTTTTATTAGGCTTCAATGCATTGAAAACAAATGTTAAGGAAGCATGTGCTACCATGATTTCTATTTGCAACATTTAAGTGCAGTATTTTCAGAGCAAAAAATTAATATTTTTGAGGCTGAGAATGGCATCCTTTCACTCAACTACACATTTTAATTCATCTCCGAATTCGTCCTTCGTGAATATTCTTATTATACAAGCAAAGCATATTTATAAAATATTTTAAAGTTCAGTTAAACAGCTTTTAGAAATGTACATGATTTACAATATCTTTAATACAATATCTGTAATATCTTTAAACTTTACCTTTTCTGAACAGCAGTGTTTAATAAAACTCCTAATGCATCCCTTTAGAATTAAATTCCTGGAAAACTTAACAGACACACACCTCTATGGTTCTGTAGTAAGGATCCAGCAGTAATTTTGATAGAGCCACTATTTGTGGTGTTCGGTCCCAGCCATCAGAACAGTGTACTAAAACAGGCCGCTGGTCACGATCGACTGCATTAATTACAAGTACCGCTGCTTTTAAAAGCATGGATAGATGCTGAAGCCATTTGGTACCTTCTAATGCTGATAACCAACTGCTGATCAAAAATCAAAATCAATCAGGCAAATATTTTAGATGAATTTATGTGCATCTCCTTGCATTAAACACATAGGACATTTACTGTCGCTATGAGACATGAGAAAGATTTTATTACACAAACTCTGCATTTTTTTTGCATTTAAAATACTGATGTTTTAACAATGTCAAAAAATAAATTTCAAGATGATTTAAGGCCAAAACCATTGGTTATTTTGTCTGTCTAAAAAATACTTTACATAGGAACATAGGAATAGGCCATTCAGCCCATCGAGCCTGCCCCACCATTCAATACGATCATGGCTAATCATCCACCTCAATGCCTTTTTCCCACACTATCCTCATATCCCTATGACATTGGTATTTAGAAATCTGTCAATCTCTGCTTTAAACATACTCAATGACTGAGCCTCCACAGCCCTCTGCGGTAGAGAATGCCAAAGATTCACAACCCTCTGAGTAAAGAAATTTCTCCTCATCTCTGTCCTTAGTGGCTTCTCCCTTATTTTGAAATTGTGTCCCCTGGTTCTAGACTCCTCAATCAGGGGAGTAGTATTAGTTAGTTAGTACTACTTAGCTGTATCTACCCTGTCTATCCCTTTAAGTATTTTGTAGATTTCAATGAGATCACCTCTCATTCTTCAAAACTCTAGAAGATACAGGTCCAGTTTCCCCAATCTCTCTTCATAGGACAGTCCCGCCATCCCAGGAACAAGCCTGGTGAACCTTCGTTGCACTCCCTCTATGGAAATCATTCCTAAGGTAAAGGGCCCAAAACTGCACACAGTACTCCAGCTGCGCTCTAACCAAGATTCTATACAACTGAAGCAAGACTTCACTACTCGTGTACTCAAATCCTCTTGCGATAAAGGCTAACATACCATTAGCCTTCCTAATTGTTTGCTGCACCTGCACGCTAGCTTTCAGTGACTTATTGACAAAGACACCCAGGTCCCTTTGGACATCTACACTTTCTAATCTCTTACCATTTAAGAAATACTCTGCACACCTGTTTCTCCTACCAAAGTGAATAACCTCGCATTTTTCCACATTATATTCCATCTGCCACGTTCTTGCCCACTCAATAAGTCTATCCAAATCCCTTTGAAGCCGCTTTGCATCTTCCTCACAACACACATTCCCACCTAGTTTTGTGTCATCCGTGAACTACTACATTTACTACATTTGGTCCCCACATCCAAATTATTGATACATATTGTGAACATCTGGGGTCCAAGCACTGATCCCTGCGGTACCTCACTAGTCACAGCCTGCCAATGCGAGAATGACCCATTTATTCCTACTCTCTGTTTTCTGCCTGTTAACCAATCCTCAATCCATGCCAGTATATTACTTCCTATCCCATGTGCTTTAATTTTGCTAACCAACCTCCTGAGGGAGACTTTATCAAAGGCCTTTTGAAAAAACTTGTGTTAACTTCCCATGCAATATAAATATAGAAGCAAAAGAAATGGCTAAATTTTCCCCATTTTTGAGAAACGAAAAAAATTACTAAAAACTTACTTGGCAGGATCTGGCATCTGTGTGCATAGAAATCTCAGTGACTGAAAACTCTTCCGAATGGAGTGTATGTTTGCCATACCCATAAATACTACTTCGCAGTTGGGGTAATATTCTGGAAAAGAAAAAATAACATTTGGAAAATAAGTTACATATAAAAAACGTGACAAAACCTCTTTCCTGTAATGTCAACACTTATAACTAAGAATGATCTTATCCTTTCCCACCTGATTGCAATCATTTCTTAAACATAAGTCAGGGTTTCTTGTTTCTGCACTTGCCAGTCCACATTTTCCCCCAATAAACTGAATGAGCAAAAAATTGTGTATTAGCAAGTGTAAGTGACTTAAAATCAGGGCTGAACAGCAGTGTAAAAGTCAAGTACAACAAATGTATTTGTATAGCCTTACAGACCCCAAACACTCTCCTTAAACCTGAGCGTACTTATCTTCCTTTACATCACTTCAAACGTGATGTTCTTCACAGGTAGACAAATATACTTTTTTTCCGCTTATCTAAGGGCGACAGTAATTGTGAATAGATAACGTTTCCAACTTTAGTCCAGTGTTAGCAAAAGTACTCCCACATTAGGTATAGTGTAGCTTAGATGTAAAGCTGAGACATCTACTTTACCACACCTTCAGAAGAGCTCCCCCAGTGCACTATAATGAATTTTTCCATTCCTATACAATATGTTCCTGTGATTACAAGATCACAAGATAATTATCACAAGCTCATTTTACTTCATTCATCCAGAATGAATTATGTAAATGGTTCTTAAAATAATTCCAGGGATTTATCCTCTGCTACTTTTTCTGGAAGCCCATTCCATATCTTGATAACTCTGAAGAACTTCCTAATAACAGTCCCTAATTTAATTTTAACAAGTATGAACTCATGGTTTTTTTGTCATTCTCTGGAAACATAAAGTAAGTTTCCAGGTTAATCCTGTCCAATTTCCAATCAATAGGATCACCTCTCTCACATACTGCCTTTTGAGGTGAAAAGCCCAAGTTTCTCTAATGTATCCTCATAGATCAGACTTCTCAAGATCAGAAGTCAGCTTGTGATTCTTTGCACTGTCTCCAATGCTTAAATGTCTCCCTTGTGTGTAAGTGATCAGGACTGGACTAATCTCTTGGATTGAGATTGCAAATTTAGTGCTGTGTTATCTCATACTGTGTGTTTGTACTCACTAGGAACCAAATCAAGACTGCCAAGATTATGTCACATAAACCACTTGCAGCAAGCACAGAAGATAGATTTTCATCTGAGCAGTCCAAGCTGAGTTCAAACCCAGGCTACAATAGGGAAAGGGGATTGCTTTATCTTATTGTGCCACCCAATCTTCCAAGTGTGCATGTTTACCATTATAAAATACCTGCAGAAATAATTCCTATGAAATATTGACAAATATAAAGTAGTCATGGTACAGAGAGGAGAGATAACACTCATTTATTAAATTCTGGTTTTAAATCAACAGACAATCTATTATCCAAAAATCTGCCACTATTACCCTCAAAAGGGCAGGTTTGTCATTTCTGTAAATTTTCAAATACAATCTGCACCAGTTTCCAAGTGTTCTATTCAGTGCTACTATCTACATTTCATGCGGATACTCACCAGGGCATTCACACCCACCACCCTTTGCCCTGTTAGCCACAGCTGCTGCATATGACCTAGCATCCAATATTAAAAGCTTATGTGGTGGACTGCATACATTTTCTACTCCAGCTGCATTAGTCATTGAAGAATCTAAAATGAAAAGACAATTAAGCCTAGTTCACAGCAGCGATATAAAGTATGCACAACAGAATCAGATCAGCAAAAGTGCTACAAAAAGAACGATGTGACATTAAGCAAAAATACAAAAATTTATGCTATAGCTGCTCAGTAACATGCAAGAACAAACTAATACAACTCTTACCAAATTCTCCATCAGACAGGTCACTACCATTCGGAAAATCTCGTATACAGTTGCCATTAATATGTTTGGTGGAACTGTTATCCATGGCACAAGCTTTTGCAACAGATTGTATTAGATGCTCATCATCTGCATTCCTCCAACCCCACCAACTGACTTCTGGCTGACCACAGCGTGCAATCACTGCTCCGTTGCCCTGGTGCCTGAGATAGCAGAAAGAAAATACTTCTAGAATATATAATTTGTATTAGTGATAATGATTCATTTCTGATTAATTTTATATTGGTTAACTGGATGTGGGAGTTTGAACACTAAAGAATAATGGATTGAATATCAATTCTCCAAACATGGAGATCTAGATCACAGCCATAATACAGTGGGGAAACAATGGAACTCAGGTCCGTAGATGAACATACGAATTAGGAGCAGGAGTAGGCCACTAGACCCTCCGTGCCTATTCCGCCATTCAATAAGTTCATGGCTGAACTGATTACTCCACATTTCCACCTACTCCCGATAACCTTCCACCCACTTGCTTATCAAGAATCTATCTACCTCTTAAAAATATTCAAAGACTGTGCTTCCACTGCCTTTTAAAAGGAAGAGAATTCCAAAGACTCACGATCCTCAGACAAAATTTCTCCTCATCTCTGTCTTAAATGGGCAATCCTTTATTTTTAAACAGTGACCTCTAGTTCGAGATTCTCCCACAAGGGGAAACATCCTTTCCACATTCACCCAGTCAAGACCCCTCAGGATCTTGTATGTTTCAATCAAGTTGCCTCTTACTCTTCGAAATTCCAGCAGGTACTTACCTAGCCTGTCCAATCTTGCCTCATAAGACAGCCCGCCCATTCCAGGTATTAGTCTAGTAAACCTTCTCTGTACTGCCTCCAACACATTTACATCCTTCCTTAAATAAGGAGACCAGTACTGTACACAGTATTCCAGATGTGGTCTCACCAATGCCCTGTATAGCTGAAGCATAACCTCCCTACTTTTGTATTCAATTCCCGTCATGATAAACAATAACAATCTATTAGCTTTCCTAATTACGAGCTGTACGTCAGACTAACATTTTGCAATTCATGCACTAGGACACCCAGATCCCTCTGCATCTCAGAGCTCTGCAATCTCTCACCATTTAGATAATATAATTCTTATTTATTCTTTCTGCCAAAGTGGACAATTTCACATTTTCCCACATTAAACTCCATTTGCCAGCTCACTTAACCTTTCTATATCCCTTTGTAGCCCCCTTATGCTCTCTTTCCAAGTTACTTTCCTACCTATCTTTGTGTCATCAACAAATTTAGCAACCATACCTTCAGTCCCTTCATCTAAATCATTTATATAAATTGTAAAAAGTTGAGGCCCCAGCACAGATCCCTGTGGTACACCACTCATTACATCTTGCCAAACAGAAAATGACCCATTTATGCCTACTCTCTGTTTCCTGCTAGCTAACCAATCTTCTTTCCATGCCGATATGTTACCCCTACACCATGAGCTTTTATTTTCTGCAATAACCCTTGATGTGGCGCCATATCAAATGCCTTCTGGAAATCTAAGTACAATACATCCACCAGTTCCCCTTTATCCACAGGACATGTAACTCCCTCAAAGAACTCCAATAAATTGGTTCAACATGATTTCCCTTTCACAAAAGCATGTTGACTCAGCCTGATTACGTTGTTTTTTTTGTTGTAGTGGTGGGTGGGGGGGGGCGGGGAAGAGTAAACAAAAACAAATAGGTGTTCTTTGCACCACATAAAAGCCAGTTTCAGAGCAACAGTGGGATAGACCCAAGCACAAGATGTCTGTTTAGGTCAGCAGAGAATGTAACTGGACATGTAAAGATCCATGCAATGCGTGTGCCAGCCATTTCACAGAGTTTCCAATCTTAGTGGCTCTGCTGTGAGGTGACAAAGTTCAGGCCAATTGCTCTTGTGCTGAGGAAAGAAAAGTGTAAGTGAGTATCATCACAGATCTGTCCTCATATCTTCTTGCAGCAGGCTCAAGAGTGACACTGGCAGAAGTTGAGCGCAGGTCACTGGTTGTTGTATTTAAAATAGGGGTTTTGGGGAAGAGAAAACGATAGAAAAAATAAACTTAACAATGGGTTAGATATTTCTGTGGGACCTTATTGTGGGCAAATTTTGAGCCATGTTTTCCTACATGTATGGTCATACACTTCAAAAGTAATTCTTGGATTGTTAAGTGCTTTCAGCATCCAGAGGACATGGTGTGGTATATAAATTGAAATTCTTTTTGTTTAGGCACGGTCACAAAAATAATTGTTTGAAAAACTGTTAACAACTTTTTTTAAAAAGTGGTTTTATTTTTAAGTTTGACACCTCTGTGAACTTCAATAGTCGTAATGTAGTTTAACTTTTTGCAAACTGATGACAGTCAGTGAAAAAGCTACAATACTGGACAGGACAGGTCAGGCTAGCATGGTAATGGTCCAAGATACTGTGACACCAAGTGGTGGAAAGAAGTTTCCAAACCTATGTTATGCCAATACAAGCACAAGTATAAACAACTGCTCACAATGAGGAATAAAGGAAACCTCAAGTAAGTCAAATCAGTAACATATCAGCCTAGCTCATTCTTATAAAACCAACAGCAAGTGGCTCATTGGCTGAAGCAGGACACATGCCTACCTTTCCAAAGCAGAACAGTATGGACTGTCAAGTCACAAAAGCTAGACAAAATAAAACTTAAAATAAAGAGGTGCGCTTACAGCATTCATCTTTAGATTTGACTGCACTAACTTTTCCTGCAGAATATGTACTTCTTTTAATGGTATCAAGGAGCCCTAGCAAAACTGGAGTCAATCGGAATCAGGGGGAAACTCCGCTGGTTGGAATTTTACCTAGCACAAAGGAAGATGGCTGTGGTTGTTGGAGGTCAATTATCTCAGCTTCAGGACAACACTGCAGGAGTTCCTCAGGGTAGTGTCTTAGGCCCAACCATCTTCATCATGACCTTCCTTCAATCATAAGGTCAGAAGTGGGGATGTTCGCTGATGATTGCACAATATTCAGCAACATTCGCGATTCCTCAGATACTGAAGCAGTCCATGTAGAAATACAGCAAGACCTGGATAATATCCAGGCTTGGGCAAGTAAGTGGCAAGTAATATTCGCGCCACACAAATGCCAGGCAATGACCATCTCCAACAAGGGAGAATCTAACCATCTCCCCTTGACATTCAATGGCATTACCACCACTGAATTCCCTACCATCAACATTCTGGGAGTTTACCATTGACCAGAAACTGAACTGGAGTAGCCATATAAATACTGTGGCTATAAGAGCAGGTCAGAGGCTAGGAATCCTGCGGCGAATAACTCACCTCCTAACTCCCGAAAGCCTGTCCACCATCTACAAGGTACAAGTCAGGAGCGTGATGGAATACTCTTCAACTGCCTGGAAGGGTGCAGCTCCAACAATACTCAAGAAGCTCGAAACCATCCAGGACAAAGCAACCTGCTTAATTGGTACCCCATTCACAAACATTCACTCCCTCCACCACCGACGCACAGTGACAACAGTGTGTACCATCTACAAGATGCGCTGCAGCAACGCACGAAGGCTACTCAGGCAGCACCTTCTAAACCCATAACCTCTACCAACTAGAAGGACAAGGGCAACAGATGCGTGGGAACACACCACCACCTGCAAGTTCCCCTCCAAATAACACACAATCCTGACTTGGAATTATATCACCATTCCTTCACTGACGCTGGGTCAAAATCCTGGAACTCACTTCCTAATAGCACTGTGGCTGTACCTACCCCACATGAACTCCAGTGGTTCAAGAAGACAGCTCACCACCACCTTCTCATGAGCAATTAGGGATGGGCAATAAATGCTGGCCTGGCCAGTGATGCCCACATCCCTTGAAACAAATAAAAAAAACTGTGTATTTCTTTTTATAAAAAGTCTTTGTAAACTCCCTCTTCAAGGGAAGAATATGCGAAGAACAGTGTGGAAAGAAAATGGTTAAGAAAACCATCCAACATATATGTATGGGTACAAAAAATACCATGAAAAAGTAGCATACAGTAAAAGGGCATGCAAAGCTTGTAACTTACTTTACTTTTCTTCTTCTTTGCATCCATCTCATCTTTGACTTTCCGTTTCAGTACGTTATACATTAGTTTCACACATACAATGCAAGTTGCGAGCAATCCACCTCTCAACAATTTTAGCTAACTCCTTGCTGGGAACGAAGCAGCTGCAGCGCTGGTAGGAGAGGGAGCTGAACTTGAGGCAGCCAAGATGGCGGCGATAAAGGAAACATTAATTGAGAAGTCTGAGAACACTTCTAAAAACTGGGCAGGAAATTCCTCTCATAAACATTGGTGTTATGGTCAAGTGAGGAGGGGTTGAAGGGCTTCCCTCTTTTCCCTCTCCCTGTTTGACCACAACAAGTTTAATTCTTTCTTAAAGTGGATGTAATGGCCAATTCAGTAGGTGTTTGATTACTTACTTGCTATGATCATAACAAGAACCAATCAGACAGGTTTTCTTGAGTTAACAAAGAAAGAGGTTAACTTTATTGTACCTAAACCAAACTAAAAATAAAAAACAATGTGCCAACTTACACTCACACACACTGGAAGCTTATTCACACACAAAATTGGATACAGAGTGGGTAAAGGTAGATCGGTTGAGTTACAGTCCTGAAAAAAGGTATACAGTCTGTGGAGTTTGGTGATTCGGCTGGCCTCTAGCTGAATTCAGTGGTCCTGAGACTTTTAGTTTGAAGAGGTAGATGACTGGTTTGGTGAGCATCTTGGAAATAGCGATGCAGATGATTTCCTCCACCGCGGTTTCTGATTGTAGCCAGAGTATGCAAAGATGGTCAGTCAACAAGCAAGATTTGAAAGCTTTCAAGCTGGAATGGAGAGAGAGAGAGGGACCCCCACTTAGGGTCTGCACATGTCAGAGTCCAAAAGCTTCTCCTTTGCTGCAGATAAAACACCAGCTTAAAACCACAGATGGGGAGGGGCTTGTCACATGACAGTCCCTCAGTGATTCAAACACAGCAGTTAGCAGTATTTCTCTGCTTGCTGAGAGAACAGGTAGTTCCTTGAAACTTCCTGGGTCTTTGTTCTTGCTGGGAAATGCACAGACATTTTATCTCCCTTCTCAGTCCTTTGCAACGTAGGATACAGTGTAGCAAAGTAGGCTTAAGCTGAAAGGATGACTTTGCTGGCACTTGTCTTTTTAAAAAAAAAAATATATAAATTCAGGTTTCCAGTCAGTGGATTAAAGGAAATTATCATTCAACAACACATTGGCGTAACACCTCCCCACCAAGCGAAATGAAATGTGACAACAGGAACAATTCATTATGAGGTCACAAATTAAACTGTACACACACTCATCAGTCTCACTGTCATAGCCATGCTCTAGTTTAGTTTTTTTAAATCCAGGATTATGCACGAGCACAACTGGGAAACTCCAACTGCTTTGACTGGGCTCAATCAGATTGTGCTCCAGCATACACTGAATTTCCTCATGTATTTCTACAGTATCTTCCTTTTCCAGTTTCTCAGAATCCAGAGTTGAGCTCACTGATATAAAGTTGTTCATAACTTTTTGAAAATCATCCAGCACTTTTTGTACATGGTTTTTCCTGTGCTCATTCAGCCTGGCCCATAATTCCTCCTGTTAGGATACTTGACTTGTCGTCACCACCTTCCAAATCTGCCATAAAAACCTTTTTGGGCTTAGGGTTTTCCTTTGGCTTATGAGCTTTTCTGTGTCTCCCATCAGAATTTAAATCTTTAATTTTCAGCTCTTCATTCTGAATTTCCTCCTGAACCAGTTTCCTAAGCGATGGGGATCTTGTTTTATGCGAGGGGTCTCTCCTAGATCCACATTGTGTAGGGTTAGGGTTGTGCACCCTGGTTTGTCTTTCAACGCTGAGAGCAGCCTTGTTAGGTCTCTCCTCTGTCCAGCGTTTAAATAGGACAGTACGGTGTCTAATTTCCCTAACATTTCAGTTTTAGCTAACCGGACAGTAAGGGGAATCTTCCAGGCGTTCCTCGAATTCGTCCTCACTATCCCTTTCACCCTCCTTTTTCCTGAATGCCTGACAGGCCTGTGCTTCTTTGTCCCTTTCCCGGCTGTGATACTGTTTTAACATATTGATGTGGCACAGCCTTTGCTTTTTCCTACGATCTGGGGTGTCAATTATATAATTCACCTGGCTAATTCTCTTTATTACTCTGTACGGGCCACTGAACTGAGCTTTCAATGGTTCTCCCTGTATTGGTAATAGCACTAACACATGGTCTCCAGGCTGAAATGTTCTGGCCTTGGCACATTTATCCGCCTGCTTTTTCAAAGCTGTCTGGGAGGTTTTTTTTTTAGGTGCTCCTGAGCCACCACGAAGGCTCCCGTGAGCTGTTCTCAGAACGTGGAGGTGTAGTCTAACAGAGAAGATTCATCCCTGGGTCCCAAAAACCTCTCCTTGATTAATTTTAGAGGACCTCTCACCTCGTGTCTATAAACTAATTCAAAGGAACTAAAGCCAGTGGACTCATTAGGAGAGTCTCTGGTAGCAAACAGAAGAAATACCAGCCTTTTGTCCCAGTCATGGGGGTATACCTAGCAGTTTGCCCTGATCACTGTCTTTAGAATCTGGTGGTATCGCTCCAAACCCCCTTGAGATTGTGGGTGGTAGGCTGAGGACTTTAGTTATGCCCAGATTACCCGTGATCTTTTGAAAAATGATGTAAAATTTGTGCCCTGATCCGACTGGATCTCAGCATGCATCCCATATCGGGTGAAGAACTGGGTTAGCCCCTCCACCACTACCTAGGCAGAGATAGTTCTTAGAGGGATAGCCTCTGGAAATCGAGTCGCAATATCCATAGTTGTGAGAAGGTACTGGTAGCCCCCTTTTGTTTTTGGCAGGGGTCCCACACAGTCGACCAGCACTCTGCTGAGTAGTTCTCCAAAAGCCGGTATGGGAATTAGGGGTGCAGGTTTAATTGCAGGTTGAGGCTTCCCCACAACCTGGCACACGTGGCAAGTCTTACAGAATTTCACCACATGCTTGTGGAGTTGTGGCCAGAGAAAATGCTACTTTGGTTTATCTGATACCAACATGTCCAGCCATTGGAATCTCGTGGGATATTCTCAATATTTCCCTACAGTACCTCAGCGGCACCACTACCTAATGAACCACTGCCCACTTTTCGTCTGCAGGGCTCCTCTTCCTCATCAGTATCTCATCCTTTAAATAGTAGTACTCTGGAACTCCCTCTGCTTCAGATTCAGTTTGGGCAGACTGTGCTAACCTTTTTAACCCTAAGTTGGTTTGCTGAGCCTCAACCAAGGAAGACCTGTTTAATCCATTCTCTGGGTCCTCTAACTTCCCAAAGGAGGCTTCAGATAACCAGACAGTAGGGCCATCTGTCTGCAGTGCCAGTTCAGCTTCCTCTGACGGAGCTTGTATGGCCATGAACCAGGTCACCACACAGTCAGGGAAAATGCCGGGGACCTTTTCCTGTAACTGCTCTGTCTCTCTGACCTCTTTTGGTCTCTCTAAAACCACCAGGGAAGCTATCACCTTTGCCCCTGCCAGATCATTATCCAGGAACAGGTCCACCCCGTCCACAAGTAAACTAAGACAATCCCCACCGTTAACGGTCCTGAAACAAGGTCGCACTCCAGGTGCATCCGTATAAAGGTATGGGCATATACTTTCCTCCGATACTGTTTATAAGCACTTTAGCATTCAATGCACTCTCTGGGGCCAAGTAGGTGATCATCTTAAGCTGAAAGGATGACTTTGCTGGCAGCTTGTCTTTTAAAAAAAATATATATAAATTCAGATCTCCAGTCAGTGGATTAAAGAAAATCATCATTCAACAAAACACATTGATGTAACAAGTGGGATTGAACTTCTTGTCAAATGCCACTGTTGCAGAAGATGCTGAAAGCACGCATACAATGATTTGAATCAACATTATCGTTGAGCAAGCCTGAAATTATTCAGATGAAATCAGCCTTTAAGTCAGATGGCCAGCTACTAAACTGAAAACCAACTCACCAGAAAAGTGAATATTCATTAAACTGATTGAACTTTTTTTTTTATTCATTCATGGGATGTAGGTGTCACTGGCCAGGCCAGCATTTATTGCCCATCCCTAATTGCCCTTGAGAAGGTGGTGGTGAGCTGCCTTCTTGAACCGCTGCAGTCCATTTGGGGTAGGTATACCCACAGTGCTGTTAGGAAGGGAGCTCCAGGATTTTGACCCAGCGACAGTGAAGGAACGGCGAAAGAGTTCCAAGTCAGGATGGTGTGTGACTTGGAGGGGAACTTGCAGGTCGTAGCGTTCCTATGTATTTGCTGCCCTTGTCCTTCTAGTTGGTAGAGGTTGCAGGTTTGGAAGGTGCTGTCTAAGGAGCCTTGGTGCATTGCTGCAGTGCATCTTGTAGATGGTACACACTGCTACCACTGTGCATCGGTGGTGGAGGGAGTGAATGTTTATAGATGGGGTGCCAATCAAGCGGGCTGCTTTGTCCTGGATGGTGTCGAGCTTCTTGAGGGTTGTTGGAGCAGCACCCATCCAAGCAAGTGGAGAGTATTCCATCACACTCCTGACGTGCTTTGTAGATGGTGGACAGGCTTTGGGGAGTCAGGAGGTGAGTTACTCGCCTCAGGATTCCTAGCCTCTGACCTGCTCTTGTAGCCACGGTATTTATATGGTTACTGCAGTTCAGTTTCTGGTCAATGGTAGCCCCTAGGATGTTGATAGTGGGGGATTCAGCAATGGTAATGCCATTGAATGTCAAGGGGAGATGGTTAGATTCTCTCTTGTTGGAGATGGTCTTTGCCTGGCACTTGTGTGGCGCGAATGTTACTTGCCACTTATCAGCCCAAGCCTGGATATTGTCCAGGTCTTGCTGCATTTCTACACGGACTGCTTCAGTATCTGAGGAGTCACGAATGGTGCTGAACATTGTGCAATCATCAGCGAACATCCCCACTTCTGACCTTATGATTGAAGGAAGGTCATTGATGAAGCAGCTGAAGATGGTTGGGCCTAGGACACTACCATGAGGAACTCCTGCAGTGATGTCCTGGAGCTCAGATGATTGACCTCCAACAACCACAACCATCTTCCTTTGCGCTAGGCATGACTCCAACCAGCGGAGGGTTTTCCCCCTGACCTCAGCTTTGCTAGGGCTCCTTGATGCCATACTGGGTCAAATGCTGCCTTGATGTCAAGGGCAGTCACTCTCACCTCACCTTCAGCTCTTTTGTCCATGTTTGAACCAAGGCTGTAATGAGGTCAGGAGCTGAGTGGCCCTGGTGGAACCCAAACTGAGCGTCACTGAGCAGGTTATTGCTAACCAAGTGCCGCTTGATGGCACTGTTGATGACACCTTCCATCACTTTACTGATGATTGAGAGTAAGCTGATGGGGCGGTAATTGGCCGGGTTGGACTTGTCCTGCTTTTTGTGTACAGGACATACCTGGGCAATCTTCCACATTGCAGGGTAGATGCCAGTGTTGTAGCTGTACTGGAACAGCTTAGCTAGGGGCGCAGCAAGTTCTGGAGCACAGGTCTTCAGTACTATTGCCGGAATATTGTCAGGGCCCATAGCTTTGCAGTATGCAGTGCCTTCAGTCGTTTCTTGATATCACGCTGAGTGAATCGAATTGGCTGAAGTCTGGCATCTGTGATGCTGGGGACTTCAGGAGGAGGCAGAGATGGATCATCAACTCAGCACTTCTGGCTGAAGATTGTTGCAAATGCTTCAGCCTTATCTTTTGCACTGATGTGCTGGGCTCCCCCATCATTGAGGATGGGGATATTTGTGGAGCCACCTCCTCCAGTTAGTTGTTTAATTGTCCACCACCATTCACGGCTGGATGTGGCAGGACTGCTGAGCTTAGATCTGATCCGTTGATTATGGGATTGCTTAGCTCTGTCTATTGCATGCTGCTTACGCAGTTTGGCATGCAAGTAGTCCTGGGTTGTAGCTTCACCAGGTTGACATCTCATTTTGAGATATGCCTGGTGCTGCTCCTGGCATGCCCTCCTGCACTTGACATTGAACCAGGGTTGGTCTCCTGGCTTGATGGTAATGGTACAGTGGGGGATATGCCGGGCCATGAGGTTACAGATTGTGAACTTACTGAAGTCATAAATGACTGTGCAAGGGCAGTTTACAATTATTTGCAGATGACTCTTGAATTGCAATGCTCAAAAGGCATCCCAAGGAAATCATTTTCCAGGTTAGACAACATTCTATAACTTCTTAGGACTTACACAATGGATATCTCACATGGACAGTTCCTAGTATGTTAATTTCCAAAGGCATTCTAGGTTTGGTGAGAAGAATTCACAAAGGAAGGAATGGCTGATTTGCTAGAATTATTGGGATGACAGGTTGCTGTTTTAAGTAGAAAGATGGACAGCTCTATGAATTCTTCTTATAAAAATGACCTGAATGACAATCAAATGCACACTTAATACTGTACCACGCTTAATTTGACAGATCTCATCTTTGTGAAACAATTCTTCACCTGTAGACAACACTTGGAATCCTCTTCCATGATCTAAAATTTCCAACGCTCTCAAGCTCTTTATCAGTTAGCCAAGCTGGTACAAGTAACTGCTGTGGGTAACTGGCACATAACCTGCAATTAAGGTAAAACAATATTTAACCCAATGCTCGTCATTTCATTTTGTAATGGTGACAGTCAAAGAATATAAAAGGCAATACATGAAAAGTAACAAATTTTACTTACATAACATCTTAATATAATCTGACGACAGTTTATTAC
Organism: Heterodontus francisci; assembly: GCF_036365525.1. NCBI lineage: Eukaryota > Metazoa > Chordata > Chondrichthyes > Heterodontiformes > Heterodontidae > Heterodontus > Heterodontus francisci. The sequence continues at coordinate 36,973,310 of NC_090393.1, forward strand.
TTGAGAATTATGGACACTTAATGGTAATTACACGTGCTGTAACAGAGCATACTATATTCACCATTAAGCAAATATATAAAAATGTTTTATCAATATTTCAAACATTTTAACCATGCAAAATGACCAAGAAAGTAGAAAGAAAGTAAGCATCAATTATTGCAGCATAGTTCCAATGAACTATTGAAATACAAATGGTCAAATCATCTTGCACTAGGAGCTGATGAAAAAGTTATGGATACACTTTAAAAGAATGTCAACATGCTTTCTTATAGATATGCAAACATCATTATAAAAGGATCCATGTAACCTTTTTAAGCATAACACTGAGGAATATGCATGTTGGCAAAAAGAAAATTTTGCTACTTCACGAACATGTTTTTTGCTAACCTTAAGTATTCTTGTATTTATTAGCACAGGGCAAGTTTTGTGTTATGTTCAGGGAAGTGATTAAGTAAGTTAACAAAGGAATCAACATTAATTTGAATCAGATGATAAATTATATGCATTAGGTTCCAAAGTTAATAAAATGTTAAGATACATCACAAAGGGACAGCACCAACGTAACTTCCATCAAAATAATTTTCTAAGCAATGTGAAACAACAATGGCAAACCTAGCCATCACTTTCAATGGCTTGCAATGACAGAATCAAATATTTGTGCCCATTTGGCCAACACTAAAGGTTAGATGATTGAAGAATTAAGTAATAAGAAGCATTTGCAGGAGCAACAGTTATAATACTATGGCTACAAGAGCAGGTCAGAGGCTGGGAATTCTGAGGCGAGTAACTCAACTCCTGACTCCCCAAAGCCTGTCCACCATCTACAAGGCACAAGTTAGGAGTGTGATGGAATACTCTCCACTTGCCTGGATGGGTGCAGCTCCAACAACACTCAAGAAGCTAGACACCATCCAGGACAAAGCAGCCCGCTTGATTGGTACCCCACCCACCACCTTCAACATTCACTCCCTTCACCACCGATGCACAGTGGCAGCACTATGTACCATCTACAAGATGCACTGCAGCAACGCACCCCAAGGCTCCTTAGACAGCACCTTCCAAACCCATGACCTCTACAACCTAGAAGGACAAGGGCAGCAGATGCATGGGAACACCATCACCTGCAAGTTCCCCTCCAAGCCACACACCATCCTGACTTGGAACTATATCACCGTTCCTTCACTGTCGCTGGGTCAAAATCCTGGAACTCCCTTCCTGACAGCACTGTGGGTGTACCTTCGCCCCAAGAACTGCAGCAATTCAAGAAGGCCCCCCACCACCATCATCTCAAGGACAATTAGGGATGGGCAATAAATGCTGGCCTAGCCAGCGATGCCCACATCCCATGAACGAATAAAAAAATACAGCTCTTACTTGTATTTATCATTGATATTGGTGATCCTCCATGCATTTTGCATATCAAAGCACATTCGTTCCACCTCATTTTTAAATCTTGAAACAACATGCTCACCTGAAAAATAATGGATATTTTACAGAAAATGACTGACAACTCAAGTGTCTTGTCCTTCTCTGACTTTATAAGCTATCAGTAACTTCAATTACTCAAAATATTTGAATTGCAAATCTCTAGAATAAGTTACAATCTACTGAAACTTCATGGTGAATGAGAAAATATAATTATAATTGCAAGAGATCTACTAGATAGGAGGACAACATTGAAAAGAAAAATCATTCACAACTTTCTCCACTCCTCTCTTGAATTCCTCTGACTCATACTGGGATTATGGTTTCAAATGTGCTAGTCACCTTTTGGTACCTCATTCAAGTGGTTATTCTTCATACAAGTACCTAGATAGTCGTATTGATGGTTATTTGACTATGGTGCATTACAGCTAAGCTCACTCAATGTCCATGCATGAATACTTTGCAGCAAAGATCCCTGAACAGTGATCAGAAGCAGGGATCTTTGTTGATTTTTCCCTTTCATAGACTAGAGGCAGTAAGATCAACTGCCGTGCCTTATATCACAATCCCAGCTAGGACCAACTAACTTAATACAGAGTTCGTAATGAATCTGGAACCTTAGTGGTTGCATGTCCAGTGCATTTCTAAAATGAGAATGTGTCTTCCAAATAATAATGATTTTGAGTTCCAGAGTAGCTAATGATTTCAAGTCATAAATATCAATGCTGGCGAAGATTAATGTTGGTGGGGTAGGGGAGGGAAGGAATGGGAGAAAAACATTAATTCAGATTTAATATATCCAGCAACAAGTGCAGTTCCTGTCAGCCAAGTTCACAAATGTAGTTCTTGACAGCTGCAATTGTTTTGCTCTAATAGCACTTCCTTCCTGAAGGAAATTGCATAATGAGGAAACAAATTTTACATATAAATTATTATATAGAGAAATAACACACAGTCCTGAACAATACCTGGTCGACATAAGTTTCCATGTTGCTCTTTTTCACTGGCATATACATCCATACACCAAGCATGGTAAGCAAAGGCAAAGAGGTCTTCTATCCGTGCAGGTGGCCGTATAACATTGTTCACACGTTTTACCCACTCTTGACATTGTTCAAAGGTAGAAAACTGACACCTTATTTTAAAAAGATCATATGTATGAAATGTGTTAAAACCTTTACAGCAACTAGTTGAAAAAGTCACATACAAATAAAATTTAATGCTCACTTATATGATGCTATATATTTTACCATTAAGGACACAGGACTCAGCAGATTCCTTGTTACGGGCATGTTCATTAAAGGAGATAACTGCTTAGACATTATATGGCTTCAACTTTGGCTCAATGGTAATACTCTCACCTTTGAATCAGAAGATTCAAGCCCCACTTCAGACACTTCAGCACATAATCTAGATCAACACTTCAGTGTAGTGCTGAGAATGCTATACAGTTGGAAGTACTGACCATAGAACCACAGAGAAATTATTGCACAGAAGGTGGTCATTCAGCCCATCGTGTCCGTGCTGGCTGAAAAAACTAGCCACCTAATCTAATCCTACCTTCCTGCACTTGGTCCACAGCCCTGCAGGATACAGCACTTCAGGTGCACGTCCAGGTACCTTTTAAAAGAATTGAGGCTTTCTGCCTCCACCACCATTCCTGGCAGTGAATTCCAGACACCCACCACCCTCTGGGTGAAAAAGTTTTTTTTCTCATGTCCCCTCTAATCCTTATAACAATCACCTTAAATCTGTCCCCCCTGGTAATTGACCACTCCGCTAGGGGAAACAGGCCCTTCCTGTCTACTCTATCTAGGCTCCTCATAACTTTGTATACCTCAATTAAGTCACCCCTCAGCCTCCTCTGTTCTAAGGAAAACAACCCTAGCTGATCCAATCTTTCTCCATAGCTGCAACTTTCAATCCCTGGCAACATTCTTGTAAACCTCCTCTTTACTCTGTCCAGAGCAATTATGTCCTTCCTGTAATACGCTGACCAGAACTGTACACAATACTCCAGCTGTGGCTTAATCAGCGTTTCAGCATTACATCCCTGCTTTTGTATTCTATACCTCAGCCAATAAAAGGAAAGCATTCCATAAGCCTTCTTCACCACGATATTTACCTGTCCTGCCACCTTCAGGGACCTGTGGACATGCACTCCAAGTTGTCTCACTTTTTCTACCCCTTTCAATATCCCCCCATATATTGTGAATTCTCTGGCTTTGTTTGCCCCTCCCCAAATGCATTACCTCACACATTTCTGGATTGAATTCCATTTGCCACTTTTCCACCAACTTGACCAAACCATTGATATCATTCTGGAGTCTACAGCTATCAACTTCACTATCAACTTCTTCTTTGGCCTCCTTGTCTCGAGAGACAATGGAGGTGGTCAGTGGTTTCAACTACATGTCCAATTTTTGTGTCATCAGCAAATTTCCCAATCATGCCTCCCACATTTAAGTCCAAATCATTAATATATACCACAAACAGCAAGGGACCCAACACTGAGCCCTGTGGAATGCCACTGGAAACCACTTTCCATTCGCAAAAACATCAGTCAACTACTACCCTTTGTTTCCTGTCACTGAGCCAATTTTGGATCCAACCTACCACATTCCCCTGTATCCCATGGGCTTTCATTTTACTGACAAGTCTGTCATGCGGGACATTGTCAAATGCCTTACTAAAATCCATGTAGACCACATCCACTGCACTACCCTGATCAATCCTCCTTGTTACTTCTTCAAAAACTCAATCAGGTTAGTAAGACATGACCTTCCCTTAACAAATCCATGCTGAGTATCCCTGATTAATTCGTGCCTTTCTAAGTGGCAGTTTATCTTGTCCCTCAGAATTGATTCTAATAATTTGACTATCATCGAGGTCAGACTGACCAGCCTATAATTATTTGGCCTATCCCTCACACCCTTTTTAAACAATGGTACAACGTTCGCAGACCTCCAATCGTCTGGTACCTCGCCTGTATCCAGTGAGGATTTGAAGATGATCCTTAGCACATCTACTATTTCCTCCCTGGCTTCCTTTAACAACCTGGGATGCAATCCATACAGCCCTGGCGATTTATCCACTTTCAAGGATGTCAGACCCTCCAGTACTTCCTCTCTTATTATGCTTATCAGATCTAATATTTCACGCACCTCCTCTTTACAATGTCTGCATCAACCCTCTCCTTTGTGAAGAGACAAAAAACTCATTAAAGAACCCTGCCCACATCTTCTGCATCCACACATAAATTCCCTTGTACATCTCTGATAGGCCCTGCCCTTTCCTTAGTTATCCTCTTGCTCTTAATGTACTGATAAAACATCTTCAGGGTTTCCTTGATTTTACCTGCCAATAATTTTTCATGTCCTCTCTTGGCTTTTCTAGTTTCCTTTTTTACTTCACCCCTGCATTTTCTATACTCCTCTAGGCTTTCTCAAGTATTAAGATTTTTGTGATCGTCATAAGCTTTCTCTTTCTGCGTTAACTTACCCTGTAAGCTTCTAGATAACCAGGGGGCTCTAGATTTGGCAGTACCACCCTTTATCTTTGTGGGGACATGCCTACACTGTGCCTGTAGTATCTCGCTTTTGAATGCCTCCCACTGGTTTGCCACTGATTTTCCGTCAAGTAGCTGTATCCAGTGCACTTTCGCCAGGTCACCTCTCAGTTTCGTAAAATTTGCCTTCCCCCAATTTAGAACTTTTACTCCTGTTTTATCTTTGTCCTTTTCCATGATTATGCTAAAACTAACTGTATTGTGGTCACTATCTCCAAAATGGTCACCCACTGTTACTTCATCCACTTGCCCAGCTTCATGACCGATGACTAAATCCAGAATTGCGCCCCCTCTCGTTGGGCTTGTTACGTGCTGGCTAAAAAAGTTCTTGTGAACGCAGTTCAAGAATTTTGTGCCCTCTGTGACCTTCACACTGTTTGTACCCTAGTTGATATTGGGGTAGTTAAAATCCCCAACTATTATTGCCCTATAGTTTTTGCACTCAGAAATTTGCCTACGTATTTGTTCTTGTATCTCCCTCTCACTATTTGGGGGTCTATAATACTCCTAGTAGTGTGGCTGCCCCTTTTTTATTTCTGAGCTCCACCCATATGGCCTCGTTTGATGATTCATTTAGCATATCATCCCTCCTCAAAGCTGTTATTGATTCCTTAACTAATAATGCTACCCCCTCCTTTTTTTAATCCCCCTCTCTATCCCGCCTGAAAACTCTATATCCAGGGATGTTGAGCTGCGATTCTCGGAAGACCGCCATCATTAACAACAAGCTCAGTAGACTCAATGTAGACATTGCAGCACTTCAGGAGACACGCCTCCCTGCGAGTGGATCTCTAACAGAGCAAGACTACACCTTTTTCTGGCAGGGTAGGGATCCTGAAGAACTAAGACAGCATGGAGTGGGCTTCGCCATCAGAAACTCCTTGCTCAGCATGATAGAGCCTCCCTCAAATGGCTCGGAACGCATACTGTCCATCCGACTGCTCACCGCCTCTGGTCCAGTACACCTACTCAGCATCTATGCTCCGACACTCTGCTCCCCATCTGAAGCTAAAGACCAGTTCTATGAGGAACTCCATAATATCATTAGTAGCATCCCCAACACCTGTTCCTGCTGGGGGACTTTAATGCCAGGGTTGGGCCTGATCATGACTCATGGCCCTCCTGCCTTGGGCGCTATGGAGTTGGAAAGATGAATGAAAATGGACAGAGACTGCTTGAGTTGTGTACCTATCATAACCTCTGCATCACCAACTCGTTCTTTCACACTAAACCCTGTCATCAGGTTTCATGGAGGCACCCAAGATCGCGTCGTTGGCACCAGCTAGACTTCATCGTCACAAGGCGAGCCTCCTTAAACAGTGTTCAAATCACACACAGCTTCCACAGTGCGGACTGCGACACCAACCACTCCCTGTTGTGCAGCAAGGTTAGACTCAAACCAAAGAAGCTGCATCATTCCAAGCAGAAGGGCCACCCGCGCATCAACACGAGCAGAATTTCTCATCCACAGCTGTTACAAAATTTCTAAATTCGCTTGTAAAAGCCCTTCGAAACACTCCCACAGGGGATGCTGAGACCAAGTGGGCCCACATCAGAGACGCCATCTATGAGTCAGCTTTGACCACCTACGGCAAACGTGCGAAGAGGAATGCAGACTGGTTTCAATCTCATATTGAAGAGCTGGAACCTGTCATAGCCGCTAAGCGCATTGCACTGTTCAACTACAAGAAAGCCCCCAGCCAGTTAACATCCGTAGCACTTAAAGCTGCCAGAATCACTGCACAAAGAACAGCCAGGCACTGCGCAAATGACTACTGGCAACACCTATGCAGTCATATTCAGCTGGCCTCAGACACCGGAAACATCAGAGGAATGTATGATGGCATTAAGAGAGCTTTTGAGCCAACCATCAAGAAGATCGCCCCCCTCAAATCTAAATCAGGGGACATAATCACTGACCAACGCAAGCAAATGGACCGCTGGGTTGAGCACTACCTAGAACTGTACTCCAGGGAGAATGTTGTCACTGAGACCGCCCTCAATGCAGCCCAGTCTCTACCAGTCATGGATGAGCTGGACGTACAGCCAACAAAATCGGAACTCAGTGATGCCACTGATTCTCTAGCCAGCGGAAAAGCCCCTGGGAAGGACAGCATTGCCCCTGAAATAATCAAGAGTGCCAAGCCTGCTATACTCTCAGCACTACATGAACTGCTTTGCCTGTGCTGGGACGAGGGAGCAGTACCTCAGGACATGCGCGATGCCAATATCATCACCTTCTATAAAAACAAAGGTGACCGCGGTGACTGCAACAACTACCGTGGAATCTTCCTGCTCAGCATAGTGGGGAAAGTCTTTGCTCGAGTCGCTTTAAACAGGCTCCAGAAGCTGGCCGAGCGCGTCTACCCTGAGGCACAGAGTGGCTTCCGTGCAGAGAGATCAACCATTGACATGCTGTTCTCCCTTCGTCAGATGCAGGAGAAATGCCACGAACAAGAGATGCCCCTCTACATTGCTTTCATTGATCTCACCAAAGCCTTTGACCTCGTCAGTAGACGTGGTCTCTTCAGACTACTAGAAAAGATTGGATTTCCACCAAAGCTACTAAGTATCATCACCTCATTCCATGACAATATGAAAGGCACAATTCAGCATAGCGGCACCTCATCAGACCCCTTTCCTATCCTGAGTGGCGTGAAACAGGGCTGTGTTCTCGCACCCACACTGTTTGGGATTTTCTTCTCCCTGCTGCTCTCACATGCGTTCAAGTCTTCAGAAGAAGGAATTTTCCTCCACACAAGATCAGATGGCAGGTTGTTCAACCTTGCCCGTCTAAGTGTGAAGACCAAAGTACGGAAAGTCCTCATCAGGGAACTCCTCTTTGCTGACGATGCTGCTTTAACATCCCACACAGAAGAGTGTCTGCAGAGACTCATCAACAGGATTGCGGCTGCCTGCAATGAATTTGGCCTAACCATCAGTCTCAAGAAAACGAACATCATGGGACAGGACGTCAGAAATGCTCCATCCATCAATATCGGCGACCACGCTCTGGAAGTGGTTCAAGAGTTCACCTACCTAGGCTCAACTATCACCAGTAACCTGTCTCCAGATGCAGAAATCAACAAGCGCATGGGAAAGGCTTCCACTGCTATGTCCAGACTGGCCAAGAGAGTGTGGGAAAATGGCACACTGACACGGAACACAAAAGTCCGAGTGTATCAAGCCTGTGTCCTCAGTACCTTGCTCTATGGCAGCGAGGCCTGGACAACGTATGTCAGCCAAGAGCGACGTCTCAATTCATTCCACCTTCGCTGCCTCCGGATAATACTTGGCATCAGGTGGCAGGACCGTATCTCCAATGCAGAAGTCCTCGAGGCGGCCAACATCCCCAGCTTATACACACTACTGAGTCAGCGGCGCTTGCGATGGCTTGGCCATGTGAGCCGCATGGAAGATGGCAGGATCCCCAAAGACACATTGTACAGCGAGCTTGCCACTGGTATCAGACCGACCGGCTGTCCTTGTCTCCGCTTTAAAGACGTCTGCAAACGCGACATGAAGTCCTGTGACATTGATCACAAGTCGTGGGAGTCAGTTGCCAGCGATCGCCAGAACTGGCGGGCAGCCATAAAGGCGGGGCTGAAGTGTGGCGAGTCGAAGAGACTTAGCAGTTGGCAGGAAAAAAGACAGAAGCGCAAAGGGAGAGCCAACTGTGAAACAGCCCCGACAAACAAACTTTTCTGCAGCACCTGTGGAAGAGCCTGTCGCTCTAGAATTGGCCTTTATAGCCACTCCAGGCGCTGCTTCACAAACCACTGACCACCTCCAGGCGCTTACCCATTGTCTCTCGAGATAAGGAGGTCAAAGAAGATGATAGAATGTGTCAGTGAATATCTACAATTGTAAATGTTTTTCATAAATGTGACATTAATATATGTAAAAGAATACTCCTTTAATCTAAAAGACACTTAGCATTATAAAAAGTTAAAAATCTAAAAACAAATAAAAATGTCTCCTATAATCCAAATTTATGTACCTGATAACTTTGCAGTCTTTGCAAGTCAAATGAAGACTGAACATCTCACGACATTCAACACTTTCAATCAGCTGCAAAGGAACCTGTCAAAAGCACCAGATAAAAATAGATTATTTTTCAAATATCTCTGTCGAACATAAATCCTTTGAAGGTAACCTACTCCAGATACACAAATTGTAAGATACGCAGCACTAGGTAGATCCACATTGAGCCATCAGTTACCAATGGGAACAAAATAAATGAGATGTTTTAATTATCAAACTATCGATCTAAAGCTTTTCTTATACTAAAACTATAAACCAGCCATTTAATAGCCTCTACATTCTCATTAAACCAACATATTCTGCAAGATAGCCAATATGAAATGATTGTTCTGTGCCTTTGACCAAATCAAATGAAATTCCTGCAGGCTTCGTTCCCTTTCTTATACATTATATAGATCTTTGATTTAGCATTTTCTCAAGGTTTTACCATATTTCTGAGATGAGACTGTGTGCAATCATATTATAGAATTTCAGCATCATTCCTTCATACTTGGTAACCTCCTGTCTTTGTCTCTTCTTGAGCTCTTTCATTATTTACATGAAATGTGAATCTGGTAGATATATTGATTTTTCATGATTTATTCATATACAAAAGTTATGTTCTCTCTTTTCTCTGATTTCCATTGCTTTGAATGCTGTACTTTGTAGTATGGTTATATTTTAAAAACGGTGATCTTTAATGCAGTATAAAATGGACATTTGGAGGAAACGTAACCTCACACAAATTCTGCCCAGAGACAAGCCAGAGATCTTGACTAACATGAGAACAAGGAACTCAGATCAAAGACCCTTTTGAAAGCAGGATTCAAAGTTGTAACACCTAAAGGTTTTGCTCTCCTAGGCTCTCAGATAGTAAACAGGGAGCAGGGGGGGTCTAAGTTGCAGATTTGAGTTGCAAATTTTAACACCTGGAAACAAAGGAAGGCTCAATTGGTTTTGCTATGGTCAGACTTATGGACTCCGGGAATTATCAAAGGCAAATGACTATTGACTTTTCATCTGGATAAATTCAAGACGCTTTCCTAGGTGTCTGAAAGGAAGACACTAAGACCAGGAGAGCTGTGCAGCCTAAAGAGTGAGTGAGAGGCCAGTGGGTAGTTTTCTGAAGAGACAGCTGCTCTCAAATCACCGATACAGCAAAAGGCTGCTACGATTTGAACCCAGCTTGAAGGCTTGAGGTTTTGCGGAGGAGAAAAGACCTATGGGATCACCAGAGATTGCCTTATTAACGGAAGTCCAGTCAAATGTGCTCGGAAGAAGTGAGTGAAGAGAACGTTGGCTTTGAGGAGGATACTAGAAGATCCAACCCATTACAGCTGGGAGGAGTTTGGGACTTTTAACTGCAAAGATATCTATTCGCTGAGAACACTATGTAATATATAAATGTGGTCTTTGAGTGTTTTATTAAGTTAATGGGAAATACCTTTCTCTGTAATTTGGTGTACTGTTTAATTAATGTTGATTTTTCATTTAGTTGTTATAGTAAAAATCTTAAAACGTGAAATCTTGTCATGTAATTCTTATATCTTATTAGTGTCTCAACTGAGGGTGTAACACAATTCTCTCCAACAATCCCTCATTTCTGCTGTTCCCACATTTGTAGATTTAACTTGTATTTTTTGATATAGAATGCACTCTGCCTGGGCTGCCAATTCATGCCACTTTCAAATTTTTGTATTCTCATTTAGTCTAAGCACTTGGCAGTAGGGAGTGGAAAAGATACGTCCTCCTCATTTCAATCTTAAGAGGTCTGTAATAGTACTACTTCTTGACAGCTTCCTCCATCAAACTTCCTAGTACTATAGTCAAGTGAGTGATGACGTGGCTGGTTTCCACTGTTCACCTCCCAACTCACCAGACAGTATTTTCGTATTATTCGTGTTGCAGCCCTTGTGTTTTGTTTGTCAAATAAAGAGTGACAGGTTTTCTCGTAGGTTTAAAACAGAAGATTAAATATTTATTGAACAACATTACCCACGTACACATTCTCTCTCACAGGCACACACAAGAGTAGATAGATAGAAGGAAAAGGGTCAGAGGTGTTAAGAGTTCAAGGCGCAGAAGTCTGTTGTTTCAGAAAAACCTGTGGGATGCTCCCGGAAGGTGAGTTTTGAAGTTGCAGGCCTGTTTGCTGTTTGTCTTGCATTTGGTGGGTTGCTGAGGAACTACTGGCGGTTCACTTCAGTTTCAAGACAGTGGCTGCTATTCTTAGGTAATAAAAACAAGAAATGCTGTAAATATTCAGCAGGTCGGGCAGCATCTGTGGAGAGAGAAGCAGAGTTAACGTTTCAGGTCAGTGACCCTTCATCAGAACTGGCAGATATTAGAAATGTAATAGGTTTTAAGCAAGTAAAGCAGGGGGTGGGGCAACAGATAACAAAAGAGGTGTTGATAGGAGAGGGTCACAGAGAATAACTGACCAGAAGGTCAGGGAACAAAGGCAAATGGTATATTAATGGTATGCTGAAAGACAAAGCGTTAGTACAGAGAGGGTGTGAATAGACTGTAAAGCACAAAGCACTCCAAGCACAAACATTAAAAAAAACAAACAGTGGGTAGGCACGGTAGAAACAAACTAAAAAAACTAAAATAAAATAACCCAAAGAAAAAAATAATAACTAACCATAAAAAGGGGGACCCCGTCATGCTCTGAAATGATTGAACTCAATGCTCAGTCCAGCAGGCCGCAGCGCGCCTAATCGGTAAATGAGATGCTGTTCCTTGAGCTTGCGTTGATGTTCCCTGGAACACTGCAGGAATCCCAGGACAGAGATGTGGGCATGAGAGCAGTGGAACCGGAAGTTCGGGGTCATGCTTTCAGACTGAGCGGAGGTGTTCTGCAAAGCGGTCACCCAATCTGCGTTTGGTCTCCCCAGTGTCGATGAGACCACATTGTGAGCAACGAATACAGGATACTAAATTGAAAGAAGTATAAGTCAATCGCTGCTTCAGCTGAAAGGAGTGTTTGGGGCCTTGGATAGTGAGGAGAGAGGAAGTAAATGGGCAGGTATTACACCTCCTGCGATTGCATGGGAAGATGCCGTGGGAAGGGTATGGGGTGGTGGAGGTAATGGAGAAGTGGACGAGGGTGTCGTGGAGGGAATGATCCCTTAGGAATGCTGACAGGGGAAGGGAGGGGGAAGATGCCTTTGGTAGTGGCATCATGCTGAATGTGGCAGAAGTGGCGGAGGATGATCCTTTGGATCTGGAGGCTGGTGGGGTGGAAAATGAGGACAAGGGGAACCCTGTCACGGTTCTGGGAGGGAGGGGAAGGGGTGAGGGTAGATGTGCGGGAAATGGGCCAGACACAGTTGACGACCCTGTCAACCACAGTGGGGGGAATCCTCGATTTGAGGAAAAAGGAAGGCATATCAGAAGCACTGTCGCGGAAGGTAGCATCATCAGAGCAGATGCATCGGCGACAGAGAAACTGGGAGAATGGAATGGAATCCTTACAGGAGGCAGGGTGTGAAGAAGTGTAGTCGAGGTAGCTATGGGAGTCGGTGGGTTTATAATGAATTTTAGTAGACAGCCTATCCCCAGAGATGGAGACAGAGAAGTCGAAGAAGGGAAGGGAAGTGTTGGTGATAGACCATGTGAAAGTGAGAGAAGGGTGGAAAGTAGAAGCAAAGTTGTAAAGTTTTCTAGTTCCGGGTGGGAGCAGGAAACAGCACCGATACAGTCAACAATGTACCGGAAAGAGAGTTGGGGGGGGGGGGGGTGCCTGAGTAGGACTGGAACAAGGAATGTTCGACATATCCCACAAAAAGACAGGCATAACTAGTGCCCATACGGGTACCCACAGCAACACCTTTTACTAGAAGGAAGTGAGTGGAGTTGACGGAGAAGTTGTTCAATGTGAGAACAAGTTCAGCCAGGCGGAGGAGGTATTCTTAGCTCAGTTTTCACAAGTGGAGGGGTGGTTTTTAAATGAGGCACCCTCTTTTCTCTGCAGCAGATGGCTTTCAACTTATCTCAGGAGAGTTCAAATGTTAGCTGGAACTGGTCTCTCTCTCTCAGCCTTGTACTGGAATTCAAGATAGCTTTCAATGTTGACCATGTGGTTGGAGGGAGACTAGGTTGATGTTGATGACTTGATGGCTGAACTGGCAAGACTCCTTTGTTCTTCAAAATGATTCAAAAAGGTAAAAGCACTGAGTCTTAATTTTGCCCACATGACTTCAGGTCTCAGTTCTTGATGGGCAGGTACAACAGATTTTGATGCCCCCATTATATGAGGGCTGTTCATATTCTATTGAGGTGGAGGATAACTGGAAACGTAAATTCTGAGGGCATCTTTGTTTTAGCTCATTTTGTGTACAGCTCACATCCATGTGTGATAAGCTGTCTCATTTCCATGTAGATAGGGCTAACTGGTTTTAGTTCTAGCAGACAAGGATGTGTATTGTAGTGCAGAAGGTGGTATTCTTCATGTGACAGTGTCCTCCATCTTGCTGAAAGCAAATGTACCAGTCTTTTAAAATTGTTCTAATTTTTTTTAAACTCTTAAGTTTATTTCTTGTGTTACGATCAGGTGAAAAAGGGGTCTGAGAGATCTCTCTCAGCCTTCAGCTGATCTTACCGTAACAGGGTTTAATTTTAAACACACCGTGTTTTTAGCTCCCGCTTGGCGAATCCTTGTTCACTGCTTTCCAATTATAATGCACAAACAGGTTTTCTTAGGTTTAAAGAAGAAATTTTGAAATTTATTAAACTTAAACTCTAATTTGGTTAACACCTACGGATACATGACACGCCTATGCTAGCATGCATACGCAATGCACGCATGCAGATAGAGACAGAAAAGAGAAGAAAAATAAAGTGGAAAAGTTTGAGGCAATCTCTGAAGAGGGTTGTTATTACAGTTCTTTGAGCTCACTGTAGAGTCCTTGATTGTAGGTAGATCTTGCTCTTCATTGGGGCCCAGTATTCTTCTTAAACCTTGTTCGCTGTAGGAGATCTTTCTCTCTTGGGGCTCATGTGTCTTCAGTGGATTTGGAGTTCCATGAGAAAGAGCACGCGAGCCGGACAGGAGAGGTCATTTTTTAGTCCAGGAGCCTACTGCAGTCTCTGAATTCAAACTGTTTGTAAACTTCACAAAAACCAGGTTGCCAAGCAGGCTAGTGACGTGGGCAGCTGGTCTGACCACGTCTGTTTATGGATTTGGCCATCCCAGCAGTCATCCTGAAATTTGAGCTCCCTCATCTTCAATGTCTGGTGCTCAAGGTCCATTGTGGGTTAAAATGGATAAGGGAAGTAACCCCTTTTGTTTCCACAAGCACTGTCTGTTAATATGCAAATGTCTTTCCAGCCAAGGGCCTGGTGATTTTTTCTTCACTTCAGCAACAATTTTCAAATCAATGTTCATATGACAAAATTAATACGCCTCATTCTTAGCAGGTGGGGGTCTAGCATGACACTTGTATTTTCATCGCTGCAATGTGACTCCTCCCCGAAAAAGGGAAAAAATGAAATGTTTTGGATTTCATTTTTTTTGTTTCTGGTGGCTTAGTAAGAAAGATATAAGGTCACACCACCACACACATTCATTTCATAACTCCTCAGGCTTTGTGAGTTCAGTACAAGCTTTTGTTGATAGTGTTTTTTTTAAATCATCTCCAATGAATCGGTCAGGACATTGTTTTTTCCCACTATGTGAATAATTTTTAGGTTGAACAGTTGGAGAAGTAAACTCCATCAAAAAAGCCTGGCATTTTTAACTGTTAATTTTGCCAGGAATGTGAGCGAATTGTGGTCTGTGTAAATTTGAATCTCTTTGTGCCCATTATTCACGTAGACACCAAAACTTTGAAGAGCGAGGAGGAGCCCTAATATTTCTTTTTCTATGGTGGAGTATTTCTTTTGGTGTTTGTCTACTTTGTTTTGAGAAATAGCCAATTGGTATTTCAAAGCCTGAATTATCATCTTGGAGTAAAACTGCACCTACTCCAACATCACTGGCATTAATAGCCTTCTTAAAAGGTTTATTGAATTTTGGGGCTGCCAATATTGCGTCATTTCTTAAAATTGCCTTCAATTTTTCCGAATGCTAGCTGGCACTAGTCTGACCACACCACTTTTGCACTTTTCTTGATCAAGTTTATTCAGGAAGCAGCTAAAGTGAAGTTGAGAACAAAGTTACGATAGAACCCATACATCCCCAGGAAGCGCGAGATTTCCCTCTTGGTTTTTGGAATGGGGAAATTTACCAAGGCTTGCACTTTTGTTTCCCTTGGCAACACTCGTCCTTGACCTACAACATGGCCTAAATAGGTTACTTTGGCAAATTCACTTTTTGCCAAGTTGGCCATTAGGTGTGCCACGGTTCCCTTAAATGATTTAAATGGTCCTCCCAGGTGTTGCTGAAAACTAAAAAGTCATTGAGGTGAACAACACAGTTGTTTAAACCAGCTACCACCTGGTTCATTAATCTTCCAAACATGGTCTGGGGCATTTTTCAGACCGAATGGCATTACTTTGCACTGAAATAAGCTATCGGGGGGTGTCACAGGCAAATTTCCTTTGCCTGCTGGGTCATTGGAACTTGCCAATATCTTTTTAATAAATCTATTTTACTGATGTAGGTGAAATTTCCTATTTGGTCTATACAGTCTTGAATTGGATGAGTTGGTTCTGGTGATTACATTGACCTTGTGATAATCAACGTAGAGTCTGACTGAACCATCAGGTTTGGGATCTAATACTATATAGGAGAGCTCCAGATGCTGAGGCGGGGTTCAATTAAATAATTTTCCAGCATGTACTAGATTTCCTGGTGGACCTGAGCTAGCTTATTGGGGTTCAATCTATAGGGGTTCGGTTTTATTGGTGGCGTCTCTCCTACATCCACATCGTGTATTGTTAAGGGTTTGCAACCTGGTTTGTCCCTACAGGTGTCCTTGAACTTCATTAAGGTGGTTAGGTCCTGTCTTAGCCATTCAGAAAGATAGTCAAGCATTGTGTCTAATCTCCTTCGAATTTCAGTCTTTTCCAATTTGGAAGTAGGGGGTTCAATTTTAGAACTTTCAGGGTTCTCTTCGTCGTCCAGTTTGTCCTCGTTACTGCTTTGTTCCTCTACTACTTTTATTGCCTGTGCCTCAGAATAGGCTGTCTGTAATATCCTTTTTAAAATTAGGGTCTGCCTATTAAGGAGGTTCTACTGTATACCTCCTTTTCTTCCCCTACGTTTCCAAAAAATGTTTCAGCCAGCCAGATGTCTGAGTCATCTGACTGATTTACTGGCTCAGCTCTCCCTGGGTAAGCTTGCTTGGCCATGGCCCTGGTTACTATACAGGCAGCAAAGATTCCAGGGACTTCCTCCTGTATTTGTTCTGTCTCCCTGACCTCATTTGGCTGGTCTAAGACCACTGGGGTTGCTACCACCTTACCTCCAGCCAAATCATTGCTGAGTAGCAAGTCTATACGGCCACAGGTAGACTAGGGACAATCCCTACAGTAACCAGTCCAGAAATGAAGTCACACTGCAAGTGGACCCGATACAGGAGTACAGACATGTATCCTCCCCTCAATCCCTTTTGTCAGAACGTTCTCTTTTAGCAAGCTCTCTCGTGGGAAAGCATTCTTTTACCCAGCTTGAGGAATTGAGCGCCCCATGTCTTGAAGCAGGATAACAGATTTTTCAACACACCATTAACATATTGTTTGCCTTTGCTCCGTGACCTTTTGGTCAGCTATGTGGCTTGGTCCAATCTGCACCTTCTCCTTTGTTATCTCTTGCCCAACCCCCACCTCACTTGTTTATAATCTGTGACTTTTCTAATATTTGTCAGTTCCGAAGAAGGGTCACTGACCCGAAACGTTAACTCTGCTTCTCTTTCCACAGATGCTGCCAGACCTGCTGAGTGAATCCAGCATTTCTTGTTTTTGTTTCAGATTTCCAGCATCCGCAGTATTTTGCTTTTATGATAACAGATTTGTCTCTTTCACTACAGGGGTATGGGGACAACTTTCCTTTTAAAATGAAATCCTGACCGTCTTCAGGAATTTCCTCTACTTCTGCCACACCTACATCAATATTCTTTTCGGGGTTCCTTACTAGTTAGGGCCATAGGTAGGTCTGCCTTGCTATATACTTGGGTATCCTTTTCTAGGCTAGCCTTGTGAACGCCTACAAAATAATGGGTTTGCCTTTTAACTTCCAGCATTCAGCTTTTACATACCGTGTTTTGCTGCAATGGGAGCACACAGGTCTGTGGAAAGCATGCCAGCCCTCTGCATTTTACTGGTGGTGGGCTTCTTGAATTCTCATTTTTGGTTCCCTTTTCACGAGCACCCCATCTTTTGTTTTCCCATTTTCTGTCCTTCCCAGACCTCTGGGGATTGTTATGGAAGGGTTTTCCCTGAAAAAGGATTTATGAGTAAGCTCAATTGTCTGCCCTCGCAGCTGCTTCTCTTACCCTTGTAAGTGTTTGCTCTACAATATGAATCTTTCTGTTGAGAGGAATACTTTAAAATTCTTGTAGCAAAATCACTTCTCAAATTTTCATGAGGTCTAGCTTGAGATCAGAACCAACGATCGAAAGCCATATGTTTAATTCTTTCAAATTCAATAAAAGTCCGGATAGGTCTTTTCCTAGCGTTTCTAAATTTCTGTCAATAGGCTTCGACTACTAACTCATGCATTTAGAATTGCTGTTTTAGTTTATTTGTAGTCAGAAGAACACTCTTTTGATAACAGAGAAAAAGCTTTACGAGCTCTGCCCACCAATTTGCCTTGCAGGAAGATATTCCAATGCTCCTTTGGTCATTTTAGTCTATTAGCTATTTTTTCAAATGAGATAAAATAAGATTCAACCTCCTCATTAAATTTTGACACTAGTCTTGAGTGTCTTGCAATGTCAAAGTTCTGTTCTGCATTGGGAAAACTGTTGTAATTGCTGGCGGTATTCTCATCTGGTGTTTGCAGCCTTTCTAACTCAAACTTTCTTGCTACTCCCTCTCTTCTTAACTGAAACTCTCTTCTTTTGAAGTTGAGACTCTTTCTCCTCATTTTTCTTCCGCAATTGCAGTTTCTGTTTTTCCAACTGTATCTGCATCGCTTCCCTTTGCGACTGAATTCTAGCTCGGGTTATCTTTTCAAACTCTGATTCCATGCTTTATTCTTCTGTTTCAGGAGTAAGTTTAAAGCAGCTAGCTAAATTCTTCACTATTTCAGGTGTTATGGATAGGTGGCAAGGGGTGTGGGTGGTTCCTACTGTTCATCTCCCAACTGACCGCAATCATGTTTTCTCAAAATAATACCTCAGCCCCGAAGAATCTTTACAGTCAAATAAACTGACAAATGACAGGTTAGCTCATAGATTAAAAAATGGCTTTTAAACAAATCCCAAAATGTTCACAACCTCACTCATACATTCACCCACACGTATACAAGAATAGATAGAGAGAAAAGGGTAACAGGTAGTTTAAAGTCCCAAGTGAGGCAAGTGTGCATGCTTTACAGAAGATTATGGAGCCTTCTCGGGAGGAAAAGTCTTTTTTTCCCCAAAAGTTGCAGGCCTGATTATTTGCAGTCTTGAACTTGCAGAGGTAGAGTAGAGCTTTAGTGGTTGTAATACAGCCCAAAGCTGGTGGTGTGTAGTTTGTTACTTTCACAGATGATTAGTCCAAAAGTCACTTTGTGATGTCTCTGTTGTGGTGGCTGTTCTTGATCAGCATGGTTCTTCTCTTGCCTGCTAGATCCTTCTCACAGGCTGTGATATTGGCTTGATCTCCTCTCTTGCTCTCTCTAGACATAAGAACGTAAGAAATAGGAGCAGGAGTCGGCCATTCAGCCCCTCAAGCCTGCCCTGCCATTCAATAAGATCATTGGCTGATCTGCCCCAGACCTCAACTCCTCTTTCGTGCCAGCTCCTCATAGCCCTCAAGTCCTCGATATTTCAAAAATCTATCTACCTCCTCTTTAAATACTTTCAGTAATCTAGCCTCCACAACTCTCTAGGGTAGAGAATTCCAGACATTCACTACCCTCTGAGAGAAGAAATTCTTAGCATCTCAGTTTTAAATGGGTGTCCCCTTATTCTGTAACTACGTCCCCTAGTTCAAGATTCTCCCACTAGTGGAAACATCTTCTCAACATCTACCCTGTCAAGCCCCCTCAGAATCTTGTACATTTCAATAAGATCACCCCTCATTCTTCTAAACTCTAATGAATAAAGGCCTAACCTGTTTAGCCGTTCTTGATAAGTCAACCCCTTCATCCCGGAATCAGCCTAGTGAATCTCTTTTGAGCTGCCTCCAATGCTAGTATATCCTTCCTTAAATACGGGGACCAAAATTGTACACAGTACTCTAGGTGTAGCCTCACCAACACCCTGTACAGTTGTAACAAGACTTCCCTATTTTTAAACTCCAACCTCTAGCAATAAAGGCCAAAATTCCATTTGCCTTCTTAATTACTTGCTGCACCTGCATGCTAACTTCTTGTGCATGGAACACAAAAACACCCAGATCCCTCTGTGCTGCACTTTTTTGGAATCTGTCTCCATTTAAATAATAGTCTGCCTTTTGATTCTTCCTACCAAAGTGCATGGACCTCACACTTTCCTACATTAAACTCCATCTGCCAAATTTTTGCCCACTCACTCAACCTATCTATATCCCCGTGCAGATTCCTCATGTCATCACAGCATGCCCTCCCACCTATTTTCGTATCGTCAACAAATTTGGATATATTACACTCTGCCCCCTCCTCCAAGTCATTAATATAGATAGTAAATAATTGAAACCCTAGGACTGATCCTTGTGGCACTCCACTAGTTACATCTTTCCAACCTGAAAAAGACCCATTAATCTGGACTCTGTCTTCTGTGATTTAACCAATCCTCAATCCATGTTAATACATTACCCCCAATAGCATGAGCTCCTATCTTAAGCAATTATTTTTTTATGTGGCACCTTATGGAATGCCTTCTGGAAATCTAAATACACTACATCTACCGGCTCCCCTTTATCAACTCTGCTTGTTATATCCTCAAAGAACTCTAGCAAATTTGTCAAACATGATTTCCCTTTCACAAAACCATGTTGACTGTATGAAATAAAAGAAAGAAATGCTGGAAATATTCAGCAGGTTTGCAGCATCTGTGGAGAGAGAAGCAGAGTTAACATTTCAGGTCAGTGACCTTTCATCAGAACTGGCAAATATTAGAAATGTAATAGGTTTTAAGCAAATAAAGCAGGGGTGGGGCAAGAGATAACAAAAGAGGTGTTGACTGATTGTGTTAAGCTTTTCTAAATGTCCTGCTATTTCTTCTGTAATAATGGACTCTAGCATTTGCCCAATGATCGACATTAGGCTGACTGGCCTATAGTTTCCTGTTTTTTGTCTCCCTCCCTTCTTGAACAGGGGTGTCACATTAGCAGTTTTCCAATCCGCTGGGACCCTCCCAGAATCCACTGAGTTCTGGAATATTTCGACCAATGCCTCTTCTATCTCTGCAGCCACTTCCTTTAAAACCCTTGGATGCAGCCCATCAGATCCTGGCGACTTGTTTGCCTTTCGTCCCAATAGTTTGCCAAATACTTTGTCCTTCGTGATAGAGACTGTTACAAGATCTTTTCTCCCATTAGCTCCTTGATTATCTGATATCTGTGGGATATTTATAGTGTCCTCCACCATGAAGACCGGTACAAAATATTGGTTTAAATTATCTGCCATTTCCCTGTACCCCATCATCAATTAGATTTAGATTTAGAGATACAGCACTGAAACAGGCCCTTCGGCCTACCGAGTCTGGGCCGACCATTAACCACCCATTTATACTAATCCTACACTAATCCCATATTCCTACCACATCCTCACCTGTCCCTATATTTCCCTACCACCTACCTATACTAGGGACAATTTATAATGGCCAATTTACCTATCAACCTGCAAGTCTTTTGGCTGTGGGAGGAAACCGGAGCACCCGGAGGAAACCCACGCAGACACAGGGAGAACTTGCAAACTCCACACAGGCAGTACCCAGAATTGAACCCGGGTCGCTGGAGCTGTGAGGGTGCAGTGCTAACCACTGCGCCGCCCATAATTCTCCAGTTGCATCCTCCAAGGGTCTCAAGCTCACTTTAGCTACTCTCTTTTTATATACCTGTAGAAGCTCTTGCTGTTTGTTTTTATATTTCTTGCCAATTTACTTTCATAATCAATTTTCTCCGTCTTTATTAGCTTTTTAGTCATCCGCTGCCGTTTCCTAAAAAATTCCCAATCTTCTGGCCTACCACTAGTTTTCGCCGCTTTGTATGCCTTAGTTTTTGATTGGATACTCTCCTTGACTGCCTGTGTTAACCACGGGTGGTTCATCCTTTTTATCGAGTCCTCCTTTTTGACCGGGATAAATATTTCCTGAGCATCATGCAATATCTGCTTAAATGTCTGGCACTGCTCATCCACTGACCTTCCCCTTAGTCTATCTTCCCAGCCCGCTTTAGACAACTTTCTTCAGACCTCTGTAATTGCCCTTGTTTAAGCTGAGGTCACTAGGTTGAGACCAGAGTTGCTCGCCCTCAAACTGTATTGAAATTCTACTATGTTGTGATCGCTATCCCCTAGAGGATCCTTAACTACGATATCTCTTATTAATCCTACTTCATTACACATTACTAAATCTAAAATAGCCTGTTCCCGGATAGGTTCTGCAACACATTGCTCGAAGTAACAATCCCTAATGCACTCTACAAATTCGTCTTCTATGTTACCTCTGCCAATCTGATTTGTCCAGTCAATATGCAGATTAAAATTACCCATGATAATTATAGCGACAATAGACAGCTACTTTTTAAGGTCAAAATCTATTACATTGGAGTTTCTCTTTGGAGACACATGACCTTCTCCCCTGTTGTGATCACACAATGGGCCAGATGATAACCATGGCCATCGTTTGATGTTTGAATGGGAACCATTGTTATAATGTTGCTGCTTCATGTCTTATTCATCTTGGTTTGGCTATGAGTTAGCCTGTCTCCAGCATCCTTTGTTAGTTCACTCACGTCGATCAGAGTCATTAATATGCAGTAGCTCCATTTAATTTCAAAGGGGTTCTCCCCAGAGCTATTTCAGACGAGGTTAATGAGCCTCAACTTTGCAGATGAGCTTGTGGATTTCTTGTACAGGAGGGATCACATGGCCATGACTCCATTTTGATTGTGGCTCACATGCCCAAGTTCTTGTGATTCAGTTTTAACAGTTCACTTTTTAATTTTTAACACTTCATAATTCCTCCACTTCATCATGACTCCTTCCGTATATGACATGTTTGTCATTTGCTTGAACGTGACTCCTACCTGGGTAGTTAGGGTTTCTAAATCTTCAATACTTAATGGTTTTAATTTGTTATGGGATACCTCCCCCTGCTCTACAAACTCCTTAGCATTAAATATGGCTAATTATTTTGTTTCTAGCACCGCAAAGAAAATATAAGAAAACCTATTTGTTTAATTTTTCAGTCAATTTTCCTCCGGTTTCCAAATCTCTCATTTAATCTTAATGTTCCAAAAATCCCAGCTCAGAGCCGCCAATTGTTAAGGCCAGGTGGGTGATGGAGCGCTGGCTAGTGTTTTTGTATTATTAGTGTTTCAGCCCATGTTTCGTTGGCCAAATAAACAGACAGTGACAGGTTTTCTCATAGATGTAAAACAGAAGATTAAACATTTATTGAACAATATCACCTGAAACGTTTGCATCGCCACCCACGCACACATACTCTCTCACAGGCAGGCACAAGAGTAGATAGAAAAAGGGTCAGAGGTGTTAACAGTTCAAGGTGTAAAGTCTGTTCCTTCAGGAAAACCTGTGGAATTCTCTCGGAAGATGAGTTTTAAAGTTGCAGGCGTCTGGCTTTGAAGACAGTGGCTGATATCCTTAGTTCAATTTTCACGGGTGGAGGAGTGGCTTTCAACTTGTCTCAACAGGGCTCAAATGTTAGCTGGAAATAGTCTCCCTCTCTCTCTTGCTCGCAGCCTTGTATTGGAATCCAAGATAGCTTTCAATGTTGACTGTGTGGTTGGAGAGAGACCAGGCTGATGACGATGACTTGATGGCTGAACTGGCAAGGCTCCTTTGTTTTTCAAAACTGTTACCTTTAAAGGTAAACTCATTGACTGATAGTTTTGCCTGTGTGACTTTAGGTCTCCGTTCTTAATGGGCTAGCACAATGGATTTTGATGGCCCCATTATGATAATATGAGGGCTGTTCACACACTATTGTGGTGAAGGGTTATTGGAGACCTAGAGTCTAGTGCTGGGATGAGGGAGCAGTACCACAGGACATGCGCGATGCCAATATCATCACCTTCTATAAGAACAAGGGTGACCGCAACAACTACCGTGGAATCTCCCTCCTCAGCATAGTGGGGAAAGTCTTCGCTCGAGTCGCTTTAAACAGACTTCAGAAGCTGGCTGAGCATGTCTACCCTGAGGCACAGTGTGGCTTTCGAGCAGACAGATCCACCATTGACATGCTGTTCTCCCTTCGCCAGCTACAGGAGAAATGCCGCGAACAACAGATGCCCCTCTACGTTGCTTTCATAGATCTCACCAAAGCCTTTGACCTTGTCAGCAGACATGGTCTCTTCAAACTACTAGCAAAGACCGGATGTCCACCAAAGCTACTAAGTATCATCACCTCATTCCATGACAATATGAAAGGCACAATTCAGCATAGCAGCACCTCATCAGACCCCTTTCCTATCCTGAGTGGCGTGAAACAGGGCTGTCTTCTCACACCTACACTGTTTGGGATCTTCTTCTCCCTGCTGCTCTCACATGTGTTCAAGTCTTCAGAAGAAGGAATTTTCCTCCACACAAGATCAGATGGCAGGTTGTTCAACCTTGCCTGTCTAAGAGCGAAGACCAAAGTACGAAAGGTCCTCATCAGGGAACTCCTCTTTGCTGACGATGCTGCATTAACATCCCACACAGAAGAGCGTCTGCAGAGACTCATCGACAGGATTGCAGCTGCCTGCAACGAATTTGGCCTAACCATCAGCCTCAAGAAAACCAACATCATGAGACAGGGTGTCAGAAATGCTCCATCCTTCAATATCGGTGACCACGCTCTGGAAGTAGTTCAAGAGTTCACCTACCTAGGCTCAACTATCACCAGTAACCTGTCTCTCAACGCAGAAATCAACAAGCGCATGGGAAGGCGCCCGTTGCTATGTCCAGATTGGCCAAGAGGTTGTGGGAAAATGGCACACTGACCCGAAACACAAAAGTTCAAGTGTTTCAAGCCTGTGTCCTCAGCACCTTGCTCTACGGCAGTGAGGCCTGGACAACGTATGTCAGCCAAGAGCGACGTCTCAACTCATTCCATCTTTGCTGCCTCTGGAGAATCCTTGGCATCAGGTGGCAGGACCCGACTTCACAAACCACTGATCACCTCTAGGCGCTTACTCATTTTCTCTCGAGACAAGGAGGCCAAAGAAGAGAGAGTCTAGGGGTATCTTTGTTTTTGCTCATTTTGTGTATTGCTTACATCCATGTGAGATGAACGGTTTCAATTTCATAAAGATGGGATTAATTGGTTTTTAATCTAGTAGACATGGATGTGTATTGTAGTGTAGGAGGTGGTATTTGTCATGTGACAGTGTCCTCCATCTTGTTGAAAGCAAAATGCACCAGTCTTTTAAAATTGTTTTAATTTTTTTGTATTTTTCTCACTGCACTTCTCGTGAGCATGACATTAGGAATTGTTTCCTATTAAGTTACCGGGACCAGTGTGGCATATGCCCCCCACACCACTTTGTCCCGAGATTGCCTGCTCATCTTGTATGATGGAGTCCTCTATTATGCAAAGTTGCACATGTACCAGCCAGATTAATGAGCTGTTGTTTTTACATGCCCAAAATGGTGGTAAATGTAAAGCCTATAGAAAGCAAAGCCTCTGAAGAATTTTAAATGAAGTAATCTTAATACAAAAGCTTTAATATGAAGGCTTTACTAGACATATTTGCCAATGTATGGGGCTCAAATCCTGGAAGGTAAAAAAAATTGAAACCATTATTTTTATATTATAAAATTTTGCATCTGTGCATATTTCTGGTCAATTTTGTTCCATTATAAATTTAGAATATTTAGAATGGAAACTGCCTATGTAGACTTGTCAGTGGAGCAGCATCACTGCCAGCAGTGTGTAATTACAGCAGTACAAGTTTACATAGATAATTTCCAAATAAGGGAGAATGTATGAATTTATAATGGAATATATAAAAGAACAGAATGTATGACTTTAAAATGGGGACTGAATTGTCTGTCTGCCTGGTCCAATTAAACTCTGCTTCCTAATCTGCTTTATCTGTAGATTGCCCTTGATCATGGCTCCCCACGTGAAATAACAAAGACCGAATGGAATAGTATTAGCGGCACAGGCTGCACAAAAGGTTTCAGCAATGTGATAGCAATGAGAATGGAGGTTTTACAGAGCTGACTAAGGCTGCAGAGCACCGACAAGCTCCATCACACTTGTGCTGAAGTGGCAGGCAGTGGTGCCAGCGAACTCCCATGGCAAAATACTAGACTACCAATATTTCAGCGGTAAAGATTAATTCTGTACCAAACTTCTGCATACAGGGACCAGAATTTTAACTGACACTATCTGGGAGACTTTAACAGACAGAAGTTGTACGTGAGGTTTTGTCACATGTATTGTATAAAAGACAGTCAGTAGTGCCCCAGCCCATTGAAATCAATGCATAATGCTATAACAGTAACACCTATTACTTGCTCCACAGTATGGTGCTTTTACCTCTTTAAAAGAAAATTACAAGACCACCTATTATTCATGCTTGTTCCAAAAATGACAAACGTCTTTTTTCAAGCTACAGCAATTAAAAGACATGCTCATGGTTAGTCAAAAGGAAATGGCAACACCCCAGAAGATTGACTAGTATATGTAAAATGTTCCAAGCCTTGTGTCACACTTCAGGTGCTACATTTCAAATTTCTGTGTCACACTTAAAAGAAAAAGAGAAAGCTAATTATGTCTAATGTACAGAGAAACAAACAGAAAATGCCTCATTGGCTTTCGGAGTCGCTTTACAAAAATGCAAGTCTCCAACGATTGAGGATTTTTAAAAATTCATTCACGGGATGTGGGCATTGTTGGCTAGGACATCATTTATTGCCCATCCCTAATTGCCCTTGAGAAGGTGGTGGTGAGCCATCTTCTTGAACCGCTGCAGTCCATGTGGGGTACAGACACCAACAGTGCTGTTAGGAAGAGAGTTCCAGGTTTTTTACCCAGCGACAGTGAAGGAACGACGATATAGTCCCAAGTCAGGATGGTGTGTGGCTTGGAGAGGAACTTGCAGGTGATGGTGTTCCCATGCATCTGCTGCCCTTGTCCTTCTAGGTGGTAGAGGTGGCGGGTTTGGAAGATGCTAAGGAGCCTTAGTACATTGCTGCAGTACATCTTGTAGATGGTACAGACTGCTGCCATTGTGCGTCGATGGTGGAGGCAGTGAATGTTGAAGGTGATGGATGGGATGCCAATCAAGCAAGCTGCTGTCCTGGATGTTGTCGAGCTCCTTGAGGGTTGTTGGAGCCACACCCATTCAGGCAAGTGTAAAGTTTTCCATCACATTTCTGACTTGTGCCTTGTAGATGGTGGACAGGCTTTGTGTAGTTAGGTGGTGAGTTACTCACCGCAGGATTCCTAGCCTCTGACCTGCCCTTGTAGCCACTGTATTTATATGGCACTTCAGTTTCTGGTAAATGGTAATCCCCAGGATGTTGATATTGGGGGATTCAGTGATTGTAATGCCATTGAATGTCAAGGGAAGATGGTTATATTCTCTCTCGTTTAAGATATTTATTGTCTTGCAGTTGTCTGGCGTGAATGTTACTTCTGAGACTGAATCGGTGAGGAGCAATCAATCGGTCTTTAATGGACCGGAGCTCTGATGAAAGGTCACAGACCCGAAACCTTAATTCTGTTTCTCACTCCACAGATGCTGCCAGACCTGCTGAGCATTTCCATCATTTTCTGGTTATATTTAACTGATGTGAAGCTGGCACGGCAATGGCACAATGGCCATAAAGAGGCACACCAAATTACATACAACTGCACTTCAACAACAGAATATATTGTACATTATATGTTATAATGCTCCTGTTATGAAACAGTCTATATCCTTCGACCTATGAGCAGTGCGACAGGATATTCACTGGTAGTTTTAAAACTCAAGACTGAGCATTGGATTGCCAATATCAGATAGTAACAGTTTAGGCTGTTCTAACAAGTTACCGAACTGTGCTACCTAGAGGTGTCAGCTTGGCTCAGTGCAGCTTTTGAATTAGAATATGTTCCATTAAGGGGAGGCGGTGGTAGTGGTATTGTCACTGGACTAGTAACCCAGAGACCCAGGATATTGCTCTGGGGACATGGGTTCAAATCCCACCACAGCAGAAGGCGGAATTTGAGGTCAATTAATAAAAATCTGGCATTAAAAGCTCGTCTAATGATGGCCATGAAATCACTGTCGATTTTCGTAAAAATCCATCTGGTTCACTAATGTTCTTTAAGGAAGGAAAATCTGCTGTCCTACATGTGACACCAGACCCACAGCAATGTGGTTAAATGCCCTTCGAAATGGCCTAGCGAGCCACTCAGTTGTAGCAAACCACTATAAAGTCAACAAGCAATGAAACCGGACGGACCACCTGGCATCGACCTAGGCACCGGAAATGACGATGACAAACCCAGCCCTGTCGACCCTGCAAAGTCCTCCTTACTAACATCTGGGACCTTGTACCAAAGTTGGGAGTGCTGCCCTACAGACAAGTCAAGCAGCAGCCTGACATAGTCATATGGAATCATACCTTGCAGACAATGTCCCAGATAACGCCATCAACATTCCCGGGTATGTCCTGTCCCACCGGCAGGACAGACCCACCAGAAGTGGTGGCACAGTGGTATACAGTCAGGAGGAAGTTGCTATGGGAGTCCTCAACATTGACTCCGGACCCCAGGAAGCCTCAGGTCAAACATGGGCAAGGAAACCTCCTGCTGATTACCAACTACTGCCCCCCCCCCGCTCAGCTGATGAATCAGTATTCCTCCATGTTGAACACCACTTGGAGGAAGCACTGAGGATAGCAAGGGCACAGAATGTACTCTGGGTGGGGGACTTGAATGTCCGGAGCCCGGAGTGGCTCGGTAGCACCATTACCGACTGAGCTGGCCGAGTCCCAAGGGACATAGCTGCTAGACTGGGTCTGAGGCAGGTGGTGAGGGAGTCAACAAGAGGGAAAAACTTACTTGACCCGTCTTCACACTGAGGATACCCTCCATCGCGCTGGGTGGCACTACTACCGTGTTAAATGGGATAGATTTTGAACAGACCTAGCAATGCAAAACTGGGCATCCATGAGGCGCTGTGGGCCATCAGCAGCAGCACAATTGTACTCAACCAATTTGTAACCTCATGGCCTGGCATATCCCCCATT
This sequence comes from Heterodontus francisci, assembly GCF_036365525.1. NCBI lineage: Eukaryota > Metazoa > Chordata > Chondrichthyes > Heterodontiformes > Heterodontidae > Heterodontus > Heterodontus francisci. Next base: position 37,001,812 of record NC_090393.1, read on the forward strand.
CTAATATTACCATTAAACTGGGAGATCAACCCTGATTCAATGAAGAGGGCAGGAGGACATGTCAGGAGCAGCACAAGGCAGACCTCAAAATGAGGTGTCAACCAGGTGAAGCTACAACACGGGACTACTTGCACACCAAACGGCGTAAGCAGCATGCGATAGACAGAGCTAAGTGATCCCATAACCAACGGATCAGATTTAAGCTCTGCAGTCCTGCCACATCCAGTCATGAATGGTGGTGGACAATTAAACAACTAACAGCAGGAGGCAGCTGCACAAATATCCCCATCCTCAATGATGGGGGAGCCCAGCACATCAGTGCAAAGATAAGGCTGAAGCATTTGCAACAATCCTCAGCCAGAAGTGCCCGGTGGATGATCCATCTCAGCCTCCTCCTGAAGTCTCCAGCATCACAGATGCCAGTCTTCAGAAAATTCGATTTACTCCACGTGATAGCAAGAAACGATTGAAGACACTGAATACTGCAAAGGCTATGGGCCCGGATAACATTCCAGCAATAGCACTGACGACCTGTGCTCCAGAACTTGCCACGTCCCTAGCCAAGCTGTTCCAGTACAGCTGCAACACTGGCATCTGCCCAGGTATGTTTTGTACACAAAAAGCAGGACAAATCTAACCCGGCCAATTACTGCCCCATCAGTCTACTCTCGATCATCAGGAAAGTGATGGAAGATGTCGTCAACAGTGCTATCAAGCGGCACTTGCTCAGCAATAAACTGCTCAATAACGCTCAGTTTGGGTTCTGCCAGGGCCACTCAGCTCCTGACCTCATTACAGCCTTGGTTCAAACATGGACAAAAGAGGTGAGGTGAGAGTGACTGCCCTTGACATTAAGGCAGCATTTGACAGAGTATGAGCCCTAGCAAAACTGGAGTCAATGGGAATTGGGGAAAAGTCTCTGCTGGTTGTAATCTTACTTGGTGCAAAGGAAGATGGCTTTGGGCGGCACAGTGGTGAGCACCGCAGCCTCACAGCTCCAGCAACCCGGGCTCGGTTTTGGGTACTGCCTGTGCGGAGTTTGCAAGTTCTCCTTGTGACCGCGTGGGTTTCCGCCAGGTGCTCCAGTTTCCTCCCACAGCCAAAGACTTGCAGGTTGATAGGTAAATTGGCCATGGTAAATTGTCCCTAGTGTAGGTAGGTGGTAGGAGAATTGAGGGAAGGTGGGCATGTGGTAGGGAATATGGGATTAATGTAGGATTAGCATAAATGGGTGGTTGATGGTTGGCACAGACTCAGTGGGCCGAAGGGCCTGTTTCAGTGCTGTATCACTCTATGGCTGTGGTTGTTGGAGGTCAATCATCACAGCTCCAGGACATCATTGCAGGAGTTCCTCAGGGTCGTGTCCTAGGACCAACCACCTTCAGCTGCTCATCAATGACCTTCCCTTCATCATAAGGTCAGAAGTGGGGATGTTTGCTGATGATTGCACAATGTTCAGCACCATTCGCTATTCCTCAGATACTGAAGCAGTTATGTAGAAATGCAGCAAGTCCTGGACAATATCCAGGCTTGGGCTGATAAGTGGCAATAACATTCGCACCACACAAGTGCCAAGCAATGTCCATCTCAAACAAGAGAGAATCTAACCACCTCCCCTTGACATTCAATGGCATTACGATTACTGAATCCCCCACTATCAAGATCCTGGGGATGACCATTGATCAGAAACTGAAGTGGAGTAGCCATATAAATACTATGGCTAGAAGAGCAGGTCAGAGGCTAGGAATCCTGTAACGAGTAACTCACCTGACTCCTCAAAGCCTGTCCACCACCTACAAAGTACAAGTTAGGAGTGTTCAGGAATTCTCTCCACTTGCCTGGATGGGTGCAGCTCCAACAACACTCAACAAGCTCAACACCATCAAGGACAAAGCAGCCTGCTTGATTGGCACCCCATCCACAAACATTCACTCCCTCTACCACCAACGCACAGTGGCAGCAGTGTGTACCATCTACAAGATGCACTGCAGCAACACATTACGGCTCCTTTGACAGAACCTTCCAAACTCGCGACCTCTACCACCTAGAAGGACAAAGACAGCAGATGAATGGGAATACCATCACTTACAAGTTCCCCTCCAAGCCAGACACCATCCTGACTTGGAACTATATTGTTGCTCCTTCACTGTCGCTGGGCCAAAATCCTGGAACTCCCTTCCTAACAGCCCTGTTGGCGTACCTACATCCCAAGGACTGTAGCAGTTGAAGGCGGCAGCTCACCATCACCGTCTCAAGGTGAATCAGGGATGGGCAATAAATGTGTGCCTTGCCAGCAAATAGAATGGCTACGACTACTTAGTTCTGATACTATTAACAGTTTTCTGACTAAAGTAACAAGGAGAAATTATGAACAATAAAATAAGTGATGAATTGAACTAAAGACAGACACCTTTTGCCGAAATATAAGATGGAGTAAGAAGTCAGGTGACCTCTCTTGTACTGCGAATACACATGGCAACAGCTGGAACCCTGAACCAATCGTCCTGTCTGGTGACGTGCTGAAGAAAGTATTAGAAATGTAAACTAGCCATTGAGGGCGGCACAGTGGCTAGCACTGCAGCCTCACAGCTCCAGCGACCCGGGTTCAATTCTGGGTACTGCCTGTGTGGAGTTTGCAAGTTCTCCCTGTGTCTGCGTGGGTTTCCTCCGGGTGCTCCGGTTTCCTCCCACAAGCCAAAAGACTTGCAGGTTGGTAGGTAAATTGGCCATTATAAATTGCCCCTAGTATAGGTAGGTGGTAGGGAAAATATAGGGACAGGTGGGGATGTGGTAGGAATATGGGATTAGTGTAGGATTAGTATAAATGGGTGGTTGATAGTCGGCACAGACTCGGTGGGCCGAAGGGCCTGTTTCAGTGCTGTATCCCTAAACTAAATTCAATGTTAATGGCTACCTCTCTTCACTGGGCTAACGATGACTTTGCAGACCTGGAGACTCCAGACTCAAACTCAGAATAGTGGGTGCGAAAAAACACCATTTTATCAAGATGGCATACAGATGAGCAACATCCAAACACATTGTCTAACAATGGTTACACCATCAAATATCATTTTTGAAAACAGAATTGGAGAGAAACCTGGGTCACCTGACAGAAACCAAGTCTTTGACAAGGAGTATTTAATAAGAGACATTTTCTGTGCAGTAAGCCAGAAGGAAGAGAGACCCATCCCAGCAAGAAGAGGGACCCTGCCAAAATACTATCTTTAAGCTACCTAGAGGCAGAGACGAAAGGTGACCTTGAAACTCCTGACCTGAGAAATTCTAACAGGAGTTTTTGCATTGAATGGTGACTGAGGTTTAACCATAGTAGTCTGCAGCAAAGCATCCATCTGCCTGAAACTTTCCAAAGTTTGACGTCAGTGAACCAGGAAAAACAGGCCTTCACCATTTTTAAATCTTGCTCCCGGGGAAACAAGGTTTCACAACAAACTATTTTTTTTTAAAAAACCAGCAGACCCAAATGCATGCTATCTTTTAATATCTATCTGGGCGTGTGTGAGAGTGGGTGAAGTTGCAAATATTTTTGGGTATTGTTTGATAAATATTTATCTTTAAACCAACGAGAAAACCTGTCATTTGTCTTTTCGTTAACCATTAAACGCTCGAGTTAAAACACAATTCTAATAAAACAGTGTCTTCGGTCAGTTGAGAGGTGAAAAGTGAAAATCATTCCCATCATTTCCCACCTGTCCATAACAATAATGCATTCCTTAGCACTCAAGGATTTGTCTGTCACAGTTACTTGCAAATACAGTTGAATTGGTCAACATCTGATTCATTTATTACAATCTAAGAAGCATCCAAGCAACAAATTGTCATGTAAGCTTGTTTCAAAGACAATGTAAAGCATCTCAAATGCTGACCCCATTTAAAGAACAGTTAACATCCTGACCAGGCCTTGCATACCAAGCAGTTGCTAAATTCTTGAACCAACGCACCCCTACCCCATTGCAGAAGTAATAAGTTCAATCAGATCTCACATACCACTGGTGTTCTTGTGAGCAATATTTTTATTTTAACCCATTAGTTCAAAAGAATTCACATTTCTGTTACAGAAGAGAAAGATAATCATAATGTTATAGCTTTCAGCAGAGTTTTCACCACATACAGTGTAAATTATTATGCGCTGAACCTGTTGACCTAATTGCTCCCTGTTACACAAACCAACTGAAATAAATTCAGATTCTGGTTAGCTAAGTGTAAATAGTTAAATAAAAGGAAGTGTGCTGGTGCTTCCAGAGATCATGCACTCTTAAAAGGCAGGTTATATGGGCTCAGTGAGTCACTGTCTCCCCAAAGACAACATAAAAGAAAACCAGCCCGACCATAAAAAGGAGAGATGGCCTCTTTTCCCAGTTACAGGCTGGCTGCTCAACAGCCTATTTATGCAGACCAGAAAAGTGGTTTTCCTGACACAAGGAAGCTTTTGTGTTTGGCTGAAGGAAACATATTCACTTTCTTCCATTAACCTTATCCCGTTAAAGGAACAGAGTATTGCGAGAATGAACCAGACAAACCAAGATTTTTCAAGAGAACATACAGTGGCCAGGTACATAGTTGTTAACTGTAAACAACTCCAAAGCTACTGTGGAATTTGGTCCAGTACATTAACAGATAATTCTGACATTACCCAGGATCTGAGCAGGTGCTGCAAAATTCCTTCTGAAAGCAATGTAAACAAAAAAACAAACTTACTTTTACATAGTGCCTTTCACCAGCTCAAGATAGTCCAAAGCCCTCCACAACCAATAATCCATTTCTGAAGTGCAGACACAGTTATAATGTGGGCAAATACAGCAGCCAATTTGCACACAGCAAGCTCCCTCAAACAACATGAGATAAACGATCAGATAATCGGTTTTTGGTGTTGTTGGTTGAAGGTTAAATGTTGGTTCAGGACAACTGAAAGTGTCATGGGATCTTTTACATCCACCCGAGAGTGCAAACAGGGCCTCTGTTTAACATCTCATTGGAAACACAGCACACTCCTTCAGCACTGCACTGGAGTGTCAGCCTAGATTATGAGCCCATATATCTGGAGTGGGACTTGAACCAATGACCTTATGACTCAGAGGCGAGAGTTCTACGATTGAGCCAAGGCCGCTATCCATATAGATGGGCTGCAAGATTTCCAGCTGCAGAATTCAAATATTTCAATCCCAGATTCAAATTTACTAGCATCTCGAGTTAAGCGTCACCAATTCTGAGGTACCGAGTTATGTTTCTAAATGCACTATTCTATGTGTCTGAAGGAAGTGATATTGGAATTATCACACGTAACTATATAACTAGTTAAGCAGTTATGATTGACAAAATAAACTGGAGAAATTGAGGATTTAAGCTGAATGATGAAATGTTATATTAAGGTGAATTACCTACAGGACAACAACTTAAAGAAATGAAGGCACAAAAACGAGTATGCTTCTTTTAACCAGAAGAATGGCTTTAGCAATGGCTTAATGTTTAAGTGTGCTGAGTAGTGATACTGAGACAGACCAGTAAGATTTGATCCTTCGTTTGAGATGAATTAGTTGACCTTAGACTGAGTGTCAAATAGCGCATAAAGAATGGTATCAGTGTCCCAGTACTTTTTCTGAGGATGGGAAGGGGGCGGTGTTGGGATAGTGGGAGGAATTCAAGTCAGCCAGAATTTTAGCTCCTGGTCACTCTCTAGAGGCTGCTGGGAAGTGCATGCATTAACAATGGGTGAGGATAAGATCAGGACTGTCCCCTGCAGTTGAATTACTTAACAACGCTCACTGTAATCTCACAAATGTGCAGCATAAATGGAGCTCACGAACCACTTGAATAAGATCCCAGATAGTTGCTGGTTCCCATGTAACCTTATTCCAGAATGCTTTACCACCTTAAGGAGAGGAGAATTTTTAAAAAAGTATTGAGCTAATGAAGGGGGAGAAAAGGGGGTAGGATTCTTTTATGCTTTGTATTGCAGCATCATTTGGAACATAAGCGCTCATTCAAAGACAAGAACTATTTAATTCTCCTAAGTAACAAGAAGCACTTTCACTTAGATCAAAAACCCATTCAAGAGAGCAGCAAAGTAGCCATAGAGAACATGCATCATTAATTCAAAAGTGCTGAGACAGGCAGTGCAAAAAGATAAGCAACTGATTCCACTGCTCAGGCCGTCCTTACTTCCAGCTTAATACAGCTCGTAAAGAAATATCTGGTATTGATGGAAGTAATATGAATTGTAAGAGAATTTTAGAACTAGTTTAATACATTTTAGATTATCGCCACTAAATTAAGGTATATAAGTACTGACATAAATCAATTTAGTGAGGAAAAGAGTCAGTTTTAAGAAGTGAAAACAGATATAGTTTGCAGCATAATCCTGCTATTAACTTCATTATAGCAGTGATGTTCTTAATTAGTATGATAAAAGGTTACAAATCCCTCAGCAGTGTTGTTAGAATTCCAATAAAGCACAATAATGAGCACATAATATTTCATATTATGTACAGAAATCCTTAGTTCATGCAACAGTACAAGTATGGATTTTGCTGCTCCAAACTCAGATTGTTTTTGCACAGAACATTCAGAGTTGTGTAACAGTAGGATGAAGTAATAGTGGTAGGCATCGATGAGACAGCAGTTAAAAATGAGTAACATAAGTATCATACAACATTAAAGCATATTACTTAAGTCTGACTTTTTCCTGAGGTACTTTGCTACCAATACACTAAAAAGGCCTAGTTACAACACTGCTTCAGGAAATTCTATCACTCTGCAATGTTAGGTTAAAACCACTATTTAACTCAATCATGCATGAAGATCTGCAATGCCACAATGCACTGTCAGCATTATGCTATAACATTTCATCAACAATGCTGGGGTTACTTAAAGAAAAAATACTTACTGTCATTTCACAACAGGTATTTTGATAAATACTCTATACAGGAAACCAAAAACAAACGGAAAAGCTAAATCTCTTTGTTCTGTAAGCTATAAAGTAGAATTCAGAAAGTTAAAATACTTCCATTTTGCATTTTTATTGAATACATCCTCTGACTTGGACTAAACCTAGTAGACTAGGTCTATAATGCAAACATTTTTCTGGTTATCAGACTGAAAGATAAAATTCTTCAACAGTCATAATACTTCACTCTTGCTAGTTCCCCATGTATGAATATGCAGCTGAGTTACAATATTTACAGAATTTTGTAGAGCAGAAATATTCAACCCTATGGCCAAATTCTGCTACTTTGCAACTTTATTCAGGTATGGAGCACCTCTCAACTAGTCCCTCCTGCATAGTCAGAGATCAGAGAGAATAGGTGAGTGCTTTTAACCAAAACAGTTTACCTCTGAAAAACCTGCTGTCAGAATCAACTGATTTTTCAATAGGGGTTATAAAATTCAAGATTTTTAAAATATAAATAGCATTGTCAGCTTTCTTAACAGGACAACTACTTCCCACTCTCAGCAGCACCACCCTCAGGCGTTCACAGTCTACATGCCTTGCCTGAAGGAGCAGTACAGCGCTGCCGATAGGAGGACCACCATGTCAATCCGCTATGCTCCCATTAAGACATCTCACAGCACTGTGAGTCTAATTTTTCTTACATTCTCACATTCCAACTGGAAGATTAGCAGTTTCTTCCAGAATTATTTCCAGAGGTGAGTACTTTTCCTTAATAATGCTCACCTACCTATCTGTGCTGGGACTGGGAGTGTGAAGGTAGTTTGCAATCAATGCTTGGCCAAATGATCTTGGGAAAAATTGACCAAACAAGGCTGGACCAGAGAATCGTAGCACTTCTGTTACCCCAAAAAACTGCAGTCCTTCCCCGGATATATACCGAACAGACTCTTGGAACCCCCTTCCAGCAAACATACCTTCTCGCAATGCTCCAGAAACATTGGTCAACGATGCTGCTACCCCTAGTCCACCCAACTACCCAATTCCTGATACTACTGTTTCAAATCAGAACAACTTTCTCATTTAAAACTTGATGTTGCTGTCTCTAACTTGCCTCCTTGCCTAAGTACCAATACTGCTGCTTGCTTTTGCAATTCTGGGCAGAAAGAATCAGGGTAGAGGTAAAAACAGAAGACTAAGAAAGGGAAAGAAAAAGACAGCACAAGAATGGAGAGTAAGCATAAGAACAAGAGTGCACAGGTAAGAGAGATTGAGGAGATCATCGAGCATATTGTGCAGAGAGGAGTACACAGGTGTGGTGTTGGGGGGAGGGGGTGGGGGTGGGAAGAAAATTGTCCATGTGGGGGAGGGAGTGCAAGCAGATGTGGTGAAAGAGAGTAGGGGAAGTCAGTAAAAGACCCTGGGAGCAGGGCATGGAAAAATATGTGGGGAGAGCAGCATAAAAGAAAGTGTGGGGAGAGGGAAAGAGCAAGAAGGGAAAAAAACAGGAACATAAGCAAAAATGACAGATAGCATGGTCCAAGATTTCAGGAAGTGCAAAACAGATTGGAAATTGGATGTAGCTTTTTATTTATTTATTTATTTATTTATTTATTTATTTAGAGATACAGCACTGAAACAGGCCCTTCGGCCCACCGAGTCTGTGCCGAACATCAACCACCCATTTATACTAATGCTACACTAATCCCATATTCCTACCAAACATCCCCACCTGTCCCTATATTTCCCTACCACCTACCTATACTAGGGGCAATTGCTAATGGCCAATTTACCTATCAACCTGCAAGTCTTTGGCAATCCAGAGTCTGCCTTATTCAAAAGTGATTTACTCAGACACATCCTACTTATTTGTGGTGCCACAAAGCTGCTCCAAAAGATTGGAAATCCTACTGTACAGCACACTCAAACCTAGATGCATTTGTACCTGCACTGCAAAAACAACAGACTCACCATTTCTTCATCTTGCTGTCATACATATACACCCCTTTATAGTATAGCTGTTCTTGTGGAAAAACTCAAACTGGTTTATTAATTGCACTAATTATCCACCAAAGAAAACAAATTTTATAACCTGTACCAGATTCAAAAGTCTAAATCCAATAAAAGCTCGCTTGGTCAGCTGTTGATCATTCAAAAATTCTTTCAACACTTACATTGACAACTGTTTCCTTAAGCTTGATGTGCAATCTGTAGTTAGACAGAGCAATAATTGCATCCTCTGCACGTCCTATGTATTCTGTGCTTTCTCCATGAAGCTCAGGAAAAGGAACCTAAAATGTTAAGTAATTGGGAAGCAATTATTATGCAGCAGTGTCATAAATAAAGAAAAATCCACCAGCTGATAATGCATCTAGTTATGCAGAAATTTGCTTTCATAATCTTGGGTCAGCCATTAAATACATGGCCAGCACAATGGTGCAGCAGTCCAGATGGGCATTTAAAAAAAAACTTATTCAGTTGTGTAGGGCCTTTGAACTTCTGTGAAGTTGGGGGACAGAGTGAAATTCAACAATTATTCCTGAAATCTACATAAAACATTAACATTCAATAGATTTCACAGGTACTCGTGATTTCAGGAATTCCATGCAATAAAAGCAGTTTTATCCATGTGGGGGAGGGGGGGGTGGGGGAAGAAGGGGGGTAGTCAGTACATGGAGATTCTCGTCAGGGAAACTTCTGCCAGCTGATCAGAACGTGTTAGCTGTGGCTCAGTGGTAGCACTCTCGCCTCGGAGTCAGAAGGCTGTGGGTTCAAATCCAACTCCAGAGATTTGAACACAAAATCTAGACCAACACTCCAGTTCAGTATCAAAAGAGTGCTGCATTATCAAAGTGCCATCTTTTGGATAAGAAATTAAACTGAAGCTCTATCTGCCCACTCAGGTCGATGCAAAAGATCCCACTGCACAGTTTCGAAGAAAAGCAGGGGAGTTCGCAAGTATCCTATGCATTATTTTTTCCTCAGCCAACATCATTAAAACAGGTTAGTTGGTCATAAAATATTGCTCTATGTGGGAACTTGCTGTGTGTAAATTAGCTACCATATTCCAACAGCAACTACACTTCAAAAGCACTTAATTGGCTGTAAAGTACTTTGAAACATTGAGATTATGAAAGGCACGTATAAATGCAAGGCTTTCATTTTAAAAAAAAAACATCCATCCAAGTCAGTACTAATAGGAGATCTAGTACCAAGTACCAAGATGAGTCTGGGATTGTTGCTGTTGTTGATCTTAGTATCACTGTGGAGCACATGATTTGGACATTTGATACTGATAAATGGAGGTTGGGTAAGCAGATCACCACTTACCATGGAACTGATCAGAATACCTCATTTGTAAATGGAAAAGTAGCTGGAAGTCTACAATTGTTCCAATTAAAGTCCATACTTTTCTTCTGTACCTGGAGGTTTTCTTCTTCTCTAATGAGCTGCTTCCTGGGAAAGATCTGATTGGCCTGGATACATTCCAAACTATGTTGACCTTCTTCATCCTGAAAAGAGCCAAAGTACATATTGTGTTTTTCCTGTCAATTTACAATGGGCTTTCTTTCTATATTATGGAGACATAAGACTCTACATGATATGTAATCTTTATTATTTAAATGCATATGTCCTCCTGGCACCAGCAGGTTTGTCAGATCACATAGGATTTAGGACATATTCATTCTGGCAAACTCAGTTTATGATGGACATCAACATTCACAATTGGTGTTTCCCCAAGATAATTTTCCTTAAAATACTAAATTGATACCTTAATTGCTGAATTACTATTATATTATTTTATTGCTTTCTGCTGAATATTACTGATATTGGTTTCCAGAAGATATCAAGATGATGTACAGGATCCCTAGGCCACTTTAACTAGCTGATAAAAAAAAAGTACTATTATCATTTCCCATCTGCAAGGACAGGCTATCCAAGCTTTTTCCACAATCATTCTTTCCGGTTGCTAGGTGCTGTTGGAATGTTCCCCTCTGTAAGAAGCTGCCTTCCTTCATTAAGTGCTTTCCCTGCTAAGCAGAACCAGAAACTCACCCTGTGGTGAACGCGAGTTCAAACTCCTCAATTCTCTACTCTATACAACTTTTATGGGCTTGTTCGTTGTAAAACAAACAGTATATGGTAGCTCTAAAGAGCAAGTCTATTTACATAAAACGTAAGGAACGAGGCCTACAAACCGTGCGTCCTTCAATCTTTAGACAGGTACCTCATTCTGTGGGGGAAACGTCAGTAACCAGTGAGACAAACAGTGACAGACTACAAATAAATCATTGTGTGCCTAAAGATTATTTAATGCCTATTTTAACTGCTTAGAACTAAGTGTGCTTCAAGGAGTAGTATGAAAAAAGGTTCAGTTACACTGGTTCCCTGAAGTTTTGTATCCAGCATTAGTCCCAGAATCTGCAAATAGCATTAAGCCTAAAATTTTTCCCCTGCTTAGGAGAGAAAATTTGAGTTTTACAAGGTGGAGAATGATAAATTATGCCCAAGGTCATCTGAAACCAGCCATCTGTGATGAATATATCCTGCTGTCCGCAAGTTGCCGTTGAGGACCTCTAACACTGTTAGTGAGCTTAAAACCTACTCAACTGCACAAAACAATGTTTTGAATGATGACTGAAATGAGCAAATCATCTAGCTCAAGCTGGGTATGAAGCAGCTACAGGTCAAAGGAAATCTGGAACTATGGAAAGGCCCCCGGGTGCTAATTTGAAGCCAAAGATGAGAATAGTTTATTCTCTATCAAATCTTAAGTACTTTGTGAAATTATTGAATCTTGATATAAAAAAATCATTGTAGCCTATAGTTGCTAGCTAATCTCCTCAATGTCAAGTGTGATTCCCCTTCTGCCAAACCTGACTGCACCAGGCAGTGACCTTGAATCACTATTGGGGTGCTGATGTGAAGGTAGTAACAGAGGACATTTTCATTCCTGAGCCTTGCTTCCCCCCCTCTAAAACTAGGGGTGAAGGTTTCTCTATTGGAAGAATAATTCTACCTTCAAGAGGTGTCTGAATGTACGTCAACTGCAAATTTCAAAAGATAAATTTAATAAAAAATGTGCTTCATAAACTTAAAGAATTATTTGACCCTTTGCACATGCATAGGAATTAAAAATGGATAGTTAAATATTTAATTAGGAAATTTTTGATTCCCAACTTCAACATCTTCACACAAAAATTAAACTGGTATTATTCTAAATATATGACTTAATGGTGCAAGTTCTACTTTCACTATGGAATTAAAAGTATAGGTAACTTTGCATAAGCTACACAAGATGGATTTGTTTTCATAAGTGATGCAAAGCTAAATTTTACTTGCACTATTATGCTGGTACCACACTGATGCAAGGGATAATTCCATACTATTCAGCATTATGAATTAGTTTTCCATTAAATATTCATGCCATCATTTAAATAAATTTCCAGTGCATGTTGGTGTAACTATTCCACAATTCCATTTATATGCTGAGAAAGAAATTACATCATTAGCTCAGAAAGCTCAAGAGGATCATTTCAGTACCAGTTGCAGGGTCAAGCTTTGGATTTTTTTGAAATGTAAACATTTTTCCCCCCATTAAGAATGGATTCCCATAATTATGTGCTCCCAAGACAGTGGTAAAGGAACAATGAGCTTAAGGCCAGATTGACCCGCAATTACCAATAAATAGTATGTTGATAGTGAATTAACAATTTCCAAGTGACAGTTCACAAAAATCAGAATAAAGCTTGTGTGCTGAAAAAGTTTATATTAATGACTACTGCAAAATTCCAGTGAGTAAACCAGCTGCAGCAAGATTGCTGGACTCCCAAGCTTGACAGATATTCAAATTCAACCATCCTCTATGAACATGGGTCGTCACCATCAATCAAGAGCATCTAACAATGGCAGAGTGCTTCCAGATAAAAATATACACCCTTTCTAACAAAGTACACTTTTCAAGACAAACGTATAATTTATGGTAGTTATGAAAGTGTAGTCCAGGATTTTCTAACTTTTCCATAAGACAGACAGCATGGGAGCATAAAGGAGACTGAAAAGGATTCTTTTAGGGTGGGCAAGGTAATAGTGACAGTTCCAGGGTCAATGCTTAGTAGTGTCTAGGTTTCAGCCTGTAATCATGCACAGGCATGATCTAAAAGTTGGCACAAACCAAAAATGTTAGTTTTTATTTAGATATTTTATCATAACTTTAAAAGGAATACACTGGGGAAAGATCACAAAAATCTCACTTCGGTACCAATTAGTTTTAAAATTAACTGCACAATGCCCTATGTAGTGGGATGACTATGATTGTTCTTGCACCGTCTTAGGAGTGAAATAGGCAATGGAAAAATAAAATCAGCAAACTAGTAGTGACAGACATTGTGCTGAGCATGCACTTAAATAAAATGCATCCCATCTTCCCAAACAAATCTCCTTTTACTGTTTTGTGAGCTGGGCATTATGGCACTTAACAAGCTATAGACTGAATTCTATTCACCAATAGAACTGCTATTTCTGTTGGGGAGTTAGGATTTCACTTTTATTTTCTAACTATCATTGCAATCTCATTTTTGCCTAAACTAATGACAAGATTGACGTCACAGCCATGATCAAATGTAGGAATGTTTACCAATTCTAAACAGTCTCAGTTCAAAATGGACAGGAATTCAGAGCACAAAACCATCCATAAATCAATGTCATTAAACTCAGTCTTGTTCAGAGAGGCACAGGATGGCTGATGTAGAAATGAAAACAGCATACTGATCGGAAAAAAACACTGCTTAACTTCTAAATTCAAGTTAAGATACATATTGGACTTCAATGAGGAGTGCATGCCAGAAGCAGCACCAAGCATACCTAAAAATGAGGTGTCAGCCTGGTGACGTATCCAGTCGTGAATCATGTGGACAATTAAACACCTAACAGGAAGCTCCACAAATATCTCCATCCTTAAAAATGGCGGAGCCCAGCACATCAGTGCAAAACACAAGGCTGAAGGGTTTGCAACAGTCTTCAGCCAGAAGTGCCGAATGGATGATCCATCTCTGCCTCCTCCTGAGGTCCCCAGCATCCCAGATGCCAGTCTTCAGACAACTCGATTCACTCCATGCGATATCAAGAAACAGCTGAAGGCACTGGATACTGCAAAGGCTGTAAGGCCCAGACAACATTCCAGCAATTGTATTGAAGACTTGTACTTCTAGCCAAGCTGTTCTAGTACAGCTATAACACTGGCATCTACCCTGCAATGTGGAAAATTGCCCAGGTATGTTATGTCCTGTCCACAAAAAGCAGGACAAATCCAACCCAGCCAATTACTGCCCTATCAGTCTACACTCAATCAACAAAGTGATGGAAGGGGTTGTTGACAGTGCTATCAAGCGTGTTACGACCGACTGCTCCAGTAAAAGCCCCCAATCAAAATACACTATTCTGATTGTGGTGGGAGAAACACACTGTTAATTCAATCCCGTCCCTCCACAGATTGCCTAACATATCATTTTAAAACTTTCCAAATTAAAGAAAGACCCAGCCAAATTGTATATTAACCCCCATATGAGGCTAACCAAACCAGGTATCTTTAAATCAACACATTAACTGTTTAATTAGAAAAACTAAATTCTTAAAACACTACGAAGACATAAACATTTAAAATAGAAAAAATTTAGAGTCCTTGCAAATTTACAGTCCAATGTTACTTGAAGTCCTCACAGCCGTCCGATGGGGGGAAAAAAAGGTTCTTCAACAGTAGAACAGTCCGTAGTCTAATTCCAGCAGTAAGTGATGCTTTCCTTCTCCAGCGATGAATTTCAACAATTAACGACTTACAAACACTTTTTAAATGAACCAATTTGGCTTTAGAATTTTTTAGGGATAAAAGACGGTCACAGTCTAACTTACCTTCCTTCAGTTTAAATTATCATAGATCTCGGTTTTGGCTTGACTTTTTTTTACAATTTTGAGTGATAACAAACAGACTAAATTCTCTTCCTTCAGTTGAAATGGTCTGAGAGCTCTTCTTTCAGGTGCTAACACACTCTTGTCTGTGTCCTCTGTTCGAACAGGCTGTTTGCACTATAAGCCAGTGCAAAATTAAATTGTAACAAATATATCTCTCGATGCTCAGTCCGAGCGGCTCTATCCAAGGTAACAAGAATGCATCCTTTGAATCACAGTCTCCAAATGGCTGTATCCAAGGCAACGAGAATGCACCTTCTCGATAACTCCCGAGGCCTGCTTGTTCTTCAAGCAGTACTGATCCTTTGCTTTCATAAAGACACACCACATATTTCCTGAAAAAAAAACTACAAGATCAAACAAGTGGCACTTGCTCAGCAATAACCTGCTCACTGACGCACAGTTTGGGCTCTGTCAGGGCCACTCAGCTCCTGACCTCATTACAGCCTTGGTCTAAACATGGACAAAAGAGCTGAACTCCAGAAGTGAGGTGAGAGTGACTGCCCTTGGCATCAAGGCAGCATCTGAACGAGTATGGCATTAAGGAGCCCTAGCAAAACTGGAGTCAACGGAATTGGCGGGGATGTGGGGGGACTCTCCGCCAGTTGGAACCATACCAAGTGCTAAGTAAGATCATTGTAGCTGTTGGAGGTCAATTATCAGTCTCACAACATCACTGCAGGAGTTCCTCAAGGTACTGTCCTAGGCCCAACCATCTTCAGCCACTTCAATGACCTTCCCTCCATCATAAGGTCAGAAGTGGGGATGTTCGCTGATGATTGCACAATGTTCAGCACCATTCGCAACTCCTCAGATACTGAAGCAGCCTGTGTCTAGATGCAGCAAGACCCGGACAACATCCAGGCTTGGGCTGATAAGTGGCAAGTAACATTCATGCTACAGAAGTGCCAAAAATGACTAGCTCAAACAAGAGAGAATCTAACCATCTCCTCTTGATGTTCAATGGTATTGCCATTGCTGAATCCCCCACGATCAACATTCTGGGGGTTACCATTGACCAGAAACTGAACTGCACCAACCACATAAATACTGTGGCTACAAGAGGTCAGAGGCTAGGAATTCTGCAGCAAGTAACTCACTCGTGTCATCCCCAATGCCTGTCCACCATCTACAAGAGTGTGATGGAATACTCTCCACTTGCCTGGATGGGTGCAGCTCCAACAACACTCAAGAAGCTCGACACTATCCAGGACAAAGCAGCCTGCTTGATTGCACCTCTCCCCCCACCACCAAATCCACCATTCACTCCCTTCACCAACGCATAGCAGCAGCAATATGTACCATCTACAAAATGCACTGCAGCAACTCACCAAGGCTCCTTCAACAGTACCTTCCAAACTCACGACCTCTACCACCTAGAAGGACAAGGGCAGCAGATGCACGGGGATCACCACCACCACCTGCAAGTTCCCCTCCAAGCCGCACCCCATCCGGACTTGCAACTATATCACCGTTCCTTTACTGTCGCTGGGTTAAATTCCTGAAATTCCCTTCCAACAGCGCTGTTGGTGTACCTACACCCCAAGAACTGCCATGTTTCAAGAAGGCAGCTCACCATCACCTTCTCAAGGGCAATTAGGGATGGGCAATAAATGCTGGCCTAGCCAACAATGCCCACATCCCGTAAACGAATAAAATAAAAAAAGACCAAGAACTCTGCCCTGCTTCTGACCTAATGGTACCTAACCTGAGGAAGTGAATGGGAATAAAAAGATTTAAAAAATACTCGAAAATAAGAGCAAGATACTGCAGATGCTGGAACTCTGAAATGAGAACAGAAATACTCAGCAGTTCTGGCAGCATCTGTGTAGACAGAAACAAAATTAACGTTTCAGGTCTGTGACCCATCGTCAGAACTGGCAAAAATTAAAAATGTAACAGTCTTTGAGCAAGTGAAAAGGGGAGGGAAGAACAACAAGACGGAAAGACTGATAGGACGGAGGGGCGAGCGATTAAATGACAGAGATGTCATGGAACAGAAGGCAAATGGAATGCTAAATAGTTGTAGCGAAAGAAAATATATATAATAAAAATAATAGAACAAAAAATAATGGGGCTCATGGTCTGAAATTATTGAACTCAAATGTTGAGTCCAAAAGGCTTTAGACTGCCTAATCGGAAGATGAGGTGCTGTTCCTCGAGCTTGCATTGATGTTCACTGGAACACTGCTGCAGGCAGAGGACAAAAACGTGGGCATTGAACAAGGTGGTGAATTAAAATGGCAAGAAACCGGAAGCTTAGGATCACGCTTGCTGACCGAGCTGAGGTGCTTTACAAAGCGGTCACCCAATCTACACTTGGTCTTCCCAATGTAGAGGAGACCGCACTGTGAGCAGCAAATACAGTATACCAAATTGAAAGTACAAGTAAAATTGCTGCTTCACCTGGAAGGAATGTTTGGGGCAAGTTCAAGGAACAGCACCTCATCTTCCGATTCGGCACTCTACAGAATGAGCCCCATTATTTTTTGTTTATTTATTGTTTTATTTTTTCTATATATATATTTTCTTTTTAAAAAAATTTTTTTTAAACCATATGTTAGTCAAAGTTCTTTTTCATGTTTTTGCTTTTGTACAGAGCTGTTCATTATTCTGCCATGAGCACTCTCTCTGGACTCATGTTTTGTCTTTCGCCACAACTATTTAGCACTCCATTTGCAGTCTGAACCATGACATCTCTTGTCATTTAATCTCTCTCTTCCACCCCCCCCATCCCATCAGTCCTTCCTTCTTCTTGCTCCCCTCCCCCTACCCCCACCCCCCTCCCCGCACTCCCTCTTTCACTTGCTCAAAGACTGTTACTAACTTTTGCCAGTTCTGATGAAGGGTCACAGACCTGAAACGTTAACGCTGTTTCTCTCTACACAGTGAATGTCAGACCTGTTGAGTATTTCTGGCACTTTCTGTTCTCATTTCAAAAAAAATCTCATCTTGGTAGGTACATACATAAAAGAAATTACAAAAACATTACACAGGCCTTTCTAAAATGCTCCTAAGCAGCACTGGTAAAATACTTAAGATACTTGAAGTAGATTTTCTTGAAAAATTCTCACTCCCCTGATGGCTTAGTGGACAGAGAACATCTGGTACAGAACTAAATCGGTAGGAAGACAATAAAGCCACAGGCTCAATTCTCAATCTGTGCTGATCTCAGCCAGGGCAGTAATTAGCCTCAGGCGCCTTGGCAGGTTAGGGGAAAAAAAGTCAATCAGGACTTCCACCCTGACTGCTGTCCAGTGATTTCTGCTGGAAAACATGTTAATGTTGAGGGAGGAGATAATCAGACTCAATCTGTGCTCCCTTAAATAAAATTGTCTGTTGATGCTTTCTGTAAGGGCTCACACATGATGAATGACTATTTGGGTGATTTACTGGCACCTACTGAACTGTATCCAATGTCTTTGAAAAGAATGAAGATTGGAAAATAAAAATGTTTCCCCCAGATAGCTTCTTTCCAGCAACTTTATATACATGTGGAATGGGCTTGTATAACATTATGTCATGAAGTGGAAGGATGCTGGTTTATGTATAGGTATGCCTGCAGAGTGAACACCAATGTTCAAGATATAGACAAAGGCAACAACGAACGTCAAGAACTTCACTTCCAGAAGGAAGGAAAAAGCTTAAAGTCCAGTTACCCTCAGCTCACATTCATGATTTTTGGTAACACGGGCAGAATCATGAGTGTACAAAAATTAGTCCATTCTCTGGAAAGAAAAAATCATTTTTGTCCCATTTAATTACCATGGCAAAATAGCAATACAGTTGTCCCTCATAGGTATGCGACTTCTGTTTTTAATGGCACAGGTGAAACTTCATGTCCCATCTACACAACATTTTGGAAGACATTTAAGACAGTAAGCTTCCTTATATTGAAAGCTCTTTTCCATCTTAAAATTAAATTTTGCATTTTACAACAGTTGCGGCGGCCTTTTGAACACATAAGCAGGTCTTTCCTCAACATGCAGAGAAGGAATAGTATGATTATGTATACGGGCAGCAGTTAGACTATCTTTGGCATTCAGATCAGATCTTCTATATCCAGACAAGCTTCTGAAATAGACTGAAAAGTAGAACACATGAAACTGGATCCCAGAAGGGAAAAGAAGTGGGTGGTTGTGGTGGTGGTATCAAAAGGAATACAGAACACATGTAGAGGGACTGAAGACTTTGTCCCAACTTTGAACAGTGTCTGACACTAGGAGCGGTGAACACGGTCATTTGACAGGAAAAATTTACTGGAGCTATGGTGGAGATCCTGGCATTTTATCGGACGTGGAAATACAGGAGGTTTATTTGTGGCACTAATTATCTAGATTCCCTAGAAGCAATCGATCCTACTGTGTGCAATGGATGTTTAAAAGAGTGGGCACTTGCTGTGTCTCTACTTCTTTACTGTGCAATGCACTTTTTAAAAAAAATTGGGCATCTATTTTAAATTGTAATAAACCTGTATCTATTATGCTATTTCTCAAAAGACAAGCATATTATTTGGGCTTGCATGAATCATTTCCCAATTCTAAAAAATAAATTAACATTTCATGGTTAACAGCAAAGGAAGCTGTATTTTTCAGAATTTCTGTTCTGGGAATTATGGTTAATGCGACATCAATAAGAGCAATTTCAAGGGAAGGGGAAGAATATGATACATTAATTAATTTCTATATCGCAACGTGGCAGATGTTTACTGCCTTGGAAAGGTTAATTGAACCTCTGGAATATTTATAGCTCCACATTTATGTAGATTATTCTAGAATGAAAGTGCCTACAAAAATCATTAAACGGTATCCATGATTAAAGCAATTCAGATAAATCAAATACAGTTCTATAATTTCAATAACTCTGCAATAAATAACTGGCCCCATGTGGCTTCCCCATTTTTTTGTCACGAACTGCGCTTGCACCTGAGGAAATTGAAAGGGGAACTCAACAATACATTCTCCACTGGGAATGAATGTTGAAGCATGATGAAGCAGGTGTTCTGTGTGCTTAATCCAAGAAAAGTCAAGGCCCAAAGCTAGTCCTTCTAATATTCTAACTCTGCCAGCCGAACATTCCATCTGAGTTTTGAATCTGCCTAACTTGTGTCACTGCAATAACCTACCTGGCAAATTATTCCAGACAGGCATCAACCAGTCAAGTGAAGAGTGTGATCTAAATTTATTTTTCAGTATTTATATTGATGATCCCTTGTCCCAGCTTCTAGTATTATTTTAAAATATTCAGGATGTACTTTATCTAAGCCAATCAATATTTTATATACTTCAGTAAGATTCCCCTAAGTTAAAGGCCTGCTACCCGACCCGAACCTGACAGGACCCGATGACGTGTCAGGTTCGGGGCGGGTCGCTCTTCCGGGTCCAGCTTTAATGCTCGGGTCGGGCCAAGTAGGACACACACACTACTACCTTTCGCTCTGCTGGGAGGAAAAGGGAAGCCTCAAAATTTGAAAAGCCTGCCTCAGCTGGGAGTCCGGGACGTCAAGGAGTGAAACGTGCATCCGGACTCCACAGTCTCGGAGTCTGCGCAGTGAGTGAGTGAGCGAGTGTCTCTAGGACGTCATCGCGCTCATGCTGCAGCTTCCTTCCACTCCATCCACCCAAAAGTGATAAGTACAGTGAGTGCACTATGGACGTAAAATGAATGCTGTCAACTGGAGAAAGTAAACATTCCGGTGGTTGGGTCGGACTCGGGAAAAAATGGAAGGAGTCGGGCTGGGTCGGGCTCAGGTCCAATGTGGTTCTGTCAGGTTCTGGTCACAGAGTCATAGAGGTTTACAGCACAGAAACAAGCCCTTCGGCCCATCGTGTCTATGCCGGCCATCAAGCACCAACTATTCTAATCCCATTTCCAGCACTTGGCCCACAGCCTTGTATGCTATGGCATTTCAAGGGCTTGTCTAAATACTTCTTGAATGTTGTGAGGCTTCCTGCCTTTATCACCTCTTCAAGCTTTTTTTTCCAGACCCGAGCAGGCCTTTACCTTAACTATCTTTGCTCAGTCGGTTATAGAGGTTGATGTATTTTTTCAAAAAAAAATACTAGTATCATAGAATGGTTACAACATAGAAGGTCATTCGACACATCCAGCCCATGCTGGTTCTCTGCAACAGCAACTCAACTAGTTCCACTCCCTCACCCTTTCCCCATAGCCCTGCAACTTTTCTCTTCCCTACCCCCCACCCCCACAATTCCATTTTGAAGGCCTCGATTGAATCTGGCTCTATCATGCGCTCAAGTTGTGCATTCCACGTCCTAACCACTCACTGCATAAAAAACGTTTTTCCTCATGTTGCTGTTGCTTCTGTTGTCAATCTCCTTAAATTGGTTCTCGACCTTGCCACCAATGGGAACAGTTTCTCCCTTTCTACCCTGTCTAGATTCCTCATGATTGTGAACATCTGTCGCTATCCTGGATATTTTGCATGGGTTTGCTCATCAAAGCTGACCTGTGCAAAGAGCACAGATAATAAAACATTCTTCATACTGAACATACAGACTTGGAATCATTCTTCTTCTCTGTATCTTGTCCAATGTTTATTCATTCTTTTGACTGCTGACTAGAACTCCATATTATTCCAAGTATGGCCTGGCACTATACAGCCTTAGCATAGCCTTACTTGAGTTACATGCTACTATCCAGTATTTTGTTAACTATTTAAATTGCTTCACCACATTGCAAAGACCACTAGTTTACCTATAAAAATGTAACAAAAAGTAGAGGGAAAATAAAGGATGTTATGACCAATTCTAACAGTTTCTATTTTAAAAAAATGAATTGTTGATGAGATTCTCAAGTCAAAGCTGATTTGGTGTGTACATCGAGCACTCTGGGGCCCCTTATTCATGGACTAGGTTGCTACCCCAAGTGCTGCTCTGATTGATACTGCTCAATGCAGAGTCAAAATCATGGGCAGGAATTATTACTCACAAAGTACCAAGTTGCTGATTGCTACAGGGGTTTGTGTGTACTGGGATGGAGTACAGTGGTGAAAGGCTGGAAAGGACGGAGACGCCACAAGCTTTGCGGAAAGTGGGGGGAGGGTGGGGGGAAAGAGAGAGAAAGAGAAAGAGAAAGAGAAAAAGAGAGAGAGAGAGAGAGAGAGAGAGAGAGAGAGAGAGAGAGAGAGAAAGCGAGAGAGAGAGAGAGAGAGAGAGAGAGAGAGAGAGAGAGAGAGAGAGAGAGAGAGAGAGAGAGAGAGAGAGAAGTAAAGCCTGGCTCAGGTATAAAATTAAAACCCAACATGGGCCCAACCTGACCACAGCCAACCTGCACCCGGCCCGAGCCCTCTAAGTTGTTTCGCACCCGACCCAACATGAATTTCCTTCATCTGTTCCAGCAGCAGGCTATTCCTGCAGCTGGGGTTGTGGGGTATCATGGGTAAGCCTGATCCCGTAACTTCCTGGAAGCAGTGTCCAGCCTGACCCGATCTGAGCCAGAATGCAGGATCTGAAATGTCCCATGTAGTCAGGTCGGGTTTGGGTCGGGCATCCAGGCTTTAGAGAGAAGCCAGCAGCAGTGCAGTGTGGTGCTGGAGGTGGTAGGGTGTGTTGGAAATGCAGGGAGTGTGGAGGAGGAGGGAAAGAAGCTAGAGCAACAGTTTTAAACATTTCAAAATCCCCCTTGCTCTCATTCCCAAATCTGTCCTGGGCTTACTGCAGTGTTCCAGTGAATATCAACGCAAGCTCGAGGAACAGCATCTCATTTACCGATTAGGCACGCTACAGCCTGCCAGACTGAACATTGAGTCCAGTAATTTCAGAGCATGACAGGCCTCCTTTTTATTTTTGTTATTTTAAAAATTTTTTATTTTAGTTTGTTTCATCATTCATTTTTTTAAAATCATGTGCCTACCCACTGTTTTTTTCATGTTTGTGCTTTGGGCCGGGGCTGTTCATTTTTAGTCAATTAACACCCTCTCTGCACTAACGCTTTGTCTTTCAGCACACCATTAACACACTGTTTGCTTTTGCTCCATGACCTTCTGGTCAGTTATTCTCTGTGACCCTCTGTCCTATCAACACCTTGTCTTTGTTACCTCTTGCCCCACCCCCGCTTTATTTGCTTAAAACCTATTACATTTCTAACATTTGCCAGTTCTGATGAAGGGTCACTGACCTGAAACATTAACTCTGCTTCTCTCTCCACAGATGCTGCCAGACCTGCTGAGTATTTCCAGCATCTGCAGTATTTTACTTTTATTTTAGTTTTAAAAAACTGGTTTTAGATTTTTATCTTATTCTATAAAAAAAAATTGCAATACACAACAAAGTCTAAAAACTGCTGTTTTGGGGTGAGGTTATTTGGATGACATCAGAGAGCAGTCATGTAGAGAGGTGTATCATGTTCAAAATTTCTGAGGAACTATTCACAGAATAGAAAGTCCTTAAAGGATGAAGACCAATTCAAGGAGAATTTACTGGGCATAACAGACTGCACTATAAAAACATAACAAAACTAGTAACCAACTCACCATGTCAATTCCACTGTTACACGTTATGTACTATTCCTCAGTATCACTTCTCTGTACTTCTGTCTCACTTGAAATCAAATCTGTAAATTCACATTAAAATAAGTAATTATGCAACTTCATTTGGAGATACCTCAATGGTAAAGGCAAAAACAAATTACTATAACGCGGTGTATAAATTGGATTCTGACATTGTGTAAATACAATCAACTCGCACAAATGTAACGGACTGCATGATTAAAGTCATAATTTATTTAAAATAATAAATGCACAATTCATCCTTCAGATATTATGCTTCTTTAGTATGTCCATACTTGATTTCCATATACTTTTAATATCCTAGTCAAATAATAATTGTACATTTCTAGCTCAAAAATTCATTTAATGACTATTATTTCTGAAGTAAGTTTTGTTCATACACTTACCTCAGTTTGCCTTTTCTGCCATCATCTGATCAAGGAAGAGTGACTTGGCCCACAAAGCTATTGCAGCCACCTATTAAGCCATCCCTAAACCAGCATCACACAGAGAAGACAATTGGGAATCTTCCTTCATTAATCTGATTAATGAAATAAAAGTTTTCGATAAAATTTGATTGCAGAATGGAACATTAATTATCTAACAATTGTTTTTCTTTCTGCCTATCCCATGGATGATAGCAACAGAAGAATAATCAAGAATCTCCAAATTTTGTTGATGCAGATATAATATTGTACTGTAATCACCAAAATCAAAACAAGTAGAGCACAAATAACAAAACTGTTGCTCTCCAGTTGCAATACTCATGGAGAAATTAAAAGTAAATATTATGTCTCTCTTCCTGTTACTGCCTGTTTTTCTTCACTCTCTAATCATGTTATTCTCTACACCAGTTTCTCTCCCTCGCAATTTGCCTTAGACTCTCCCTTTTTGTTTCTGTCAGCTAGTTCTTCCATTTGCCTCCTTTCTCCTCTAGCTGTTTGTATGCATCACATGGATCTTTAACCTAATTAGTATCTTAACATTTTTATAAGGTTAGGGCATGCTGATAGATTCCATCTAGGACAGGGAAGGGGAGCTTCTCCTGTAGCATGCATAGGTGTGAGAAACTAGGATGTAGAGCTGGGCTGGGAGGGAGAGGCTTAAAGTCTGGAGAGAGTTGGTGGTTGGGGTTCGGGTAGAGCACGTTTATACTGTGGTTGTGCAATCTTTCTGTTAACATTGTAGTAGACCCAAGGTCACTGACTAGTCCTGGCAAGTCTAGGAACCATTGCAAAATATACTGTAGAGAGGGAGGGAGAGAGATCCAAGAAAAAGGACAACCTGAAATATTCACCTGATGTTTCTCTGTTCACAGATCCTGGTGACCTGAGTATTCCACCATTTTCAGTTTTGATTTTATGGGCAGCACAGTGGCGCAGTGGTTAGCACCGCAGCCTCACAGCTCCAGCGACCCGGGTTCGATTCTGGGTACTGCCTGTGTGGAGTTTGCAAGTTCTCCCTGTGAACGCGTGGGTTTCCGCTGGGTGCTCCGGTTTCCTCCCACAGCCAAAGACTGGCAGGTTGATCGGTAAATTGGCCGTTATAAATTGCCCCTAGTATAGGTAGGTGGTAGGGGAATTGAGGAAAGGTGGGGATGTGGTAGGAATATGGGATTAATGTAGGATTAGTATAAATGGGTGGTTGATGGTTGGCACAGACTCGGTGGGCCAAAGGGCCCGTTTCAGTGCTGTATCTCTAAATAAAATAAATAAATTTCCAACATTTGGGGTATTTTACTTTTTACCGATGAGAAACCAGGGGATGTTCCTGGACAGATGCAGAGGGACTGAGAATGGAGACGTGGATAGCAATGGGGTATGAGATACAAAGCTAGAGGGAGCACAGAAGGATCTCATAATGAATAGAAAGTGGGAAAGAACTTTTTCTATGTTGGCATCTTGTTTACAGGCCAGGGAGCATTGCTTGTGCCTGAATCAGGGGACACTAGGATGCTACAGGGAACAACCTGAGTTTTAAGATAGCACATAGCTTTAGAACTGTCAAGCTAATGGTCTGACTGATTCTCTGCTTTAATTTTTTTTTTTAGAAAAGGCAGCTGTCCCATTCTAGATCAGCTAATCCAATGGTCCGGAGACTATCCACCCATTTAAACTCACCAATTAACTAGGTTTGCAGCAGCCCCTCAATATGTATCCGACTTAGAAAGAAAAGATACAACTGCATTTATGTAATTCTTTTACTTCTCAAGGTATTTCATATACAATTAAATACTGCCTCACAGCTCCAGCGACCCGGGTTCAATTCTGGGTACTGCCTGTGTGGAGTTTGCAAGTTCTCCCTGTGTCTGTGTGGGTTTTCTCCGGGTGCTCCGGTTTCCTCCCACAAGCCAAAAGACTTGCAGGTTGGTAGGTAAATTGGCCATTATAAATTGCCACTAGTATAGGTAGGTAGTAGGGAAATATAGGGACAGGTGGGGATGTGGTAGGAATATGGGATTAGTGTAGAATTAGTATAAATGGGTGGTTGATGGTCGGCACAGACTCGGTGGGCCGAAGGGCCTGTTTCAGTGCTGTATCTCTAAAATTAAAAAAAAAATAAATAAACTAAACTACTTCAAAGGGCAGTGGCTATTGTTATGAAGGCTTGGAACCAAGACAGCAGTGTTGGGCTGGCAAAAGGGAATTGGAGCAAGGGAAGCAGAAACAGTGGGGCCACTCCTAAAACAACAGGCCTTCACGAGGCGGAGTGAGTACAGCCATATTAACCCAACAATATGGAAGATTTCTTAGTACATTCTATCTATAAAATACTGAGTACATCCAATCCAACCAATTATTGTCCGTTCAGCCTCATCCCAACTATCAGTAAAGCAACTGAAGGAGTCGGCAATACTTCCAAACAATACCTTCTCACCAACCACCTATTTCGTCAACAACAACCACCTATTCGTCAACTCCATTTGGTTCCACCCAGAAGCATTCTGCTAAGGACCTCAGCACTGTTTTGATCGGGTCCGGACAGGTATGCAAGAGGTGCATGTCAGAGGAGAGGCAAGATTAGCTGTCCTTTACATCAAGGCAGCATTTCACTGTGATTAGAATGGAAAGGTGCTTCATGGCCAGCACAGACATGATGGGCCAAAGGGCCAGTTACTGTGCTGTATAACTCTATGACGCTACTGAGTTTGCATCAAGGTGCCCAAGCAAGCTGAAGTCATTGGAGTCAAAAGTAAAACCCTCCAGTGACTAAAGTCATGCCTGATGCAAAGGAAGATGGTTGTAATTGTTGGAGGCCAGTCATCACAGGTTCAGAACAGCACTGCAGCAGTTCTTCATGAAAGTTATCTCCACCTAGCCATCTCTAGCTACCTCATCAATGACCTTCTTTCCATCATAAGGTCAGGAGAGACGCTGTATGCTGACGAATCAAGTGTGTTCAGTTGTATTCTCCAATACAAAAGCAGTCCATACCAGTCTTCAGCAGGGATCCAGACCTGGCCTGAGAAGTGGCAGGTAACTACACAAGTGTCAGTTAATTATCATCCTGAACAAACAAAAGCCCAGCCATCTTTCCTTCAATGACACCATCACCTCAAATCCCTACCATCAACATGTTAGGCATCATCACACTGACCAGATGCTGAACTGACTTGAACTAGGCATATCAACACCAAGGCTGGGAAGAGGCTGGGTGTTCTGGTGATACGTGGCTCACCTCAGATGAACATAAGTCATAAGTAATAGGAAGTAGGCTATTGGCCCATAGAATCTGCTCAACCTTTCAACAAGAACCTAGCTGATCTTCAAACTCAACTCTACCTTCCCACACTAGCTTCATATCCCCTAGATTTTGGTTACTGTCAACCTCTGTTTTTAAACTCAATGACTGAGCATCCACAGCTCTGTGTGGCAAAGAATTCTAAAGATTCATAACTCTGAGTGAAGAAATTTCTTCTCCTCTCAGTCCTAAATGGCTGACTCCTTATTCTGAAACTGTCCCCCCATGTTCTAGATTCCCAAGCCAGGAGAAACATTATCTCAACATTTCTCCTGTCATGCCCGTTAAGAATTTTATGTTTCAATTAGGTTACCTCTCATTCGTCTAAACTCCTTCTGACTTTTCAAAGCCTTCAACTTCTACGAGGCTCAAGTCAAGAGTGTGATGAAATAATCATTACTCGCTTGAATGAGTGCAGCTGCAAAGACGCTTAAAATACTCGACATCTAGGTAAGAGCAATTTGCTCATCAATGCCTGTGCCAATGGAATTAACATCCACCCCCTCCACCACTAAAGCATTGTAGCTGCAGTATGCACAATCTATAAGATGCATTACAGCAAATGATTAAAGTTACAGTGACAGCACCTCTCTCTCTCCTGCAACCTCTACCACTCAGAAGGATAAACGTAATAATATTGTGCCAATACTATCGCCCCCAAATGACACCATCTTGATTTGGACATATATCCCTATTTCTCCATTGTTGCTGGGTCAGATTCTTACAATTCCCTACCAGCACCACTATGGCAGCAGATCAAGGACTGTAGGGAGAGAACCCATCTTCATGCTTGCATAGCAAGTAGATGTGGCCAATAAAAATGCCCTCGTCAGTGCCACCCACATCTTGGAAGCAAATTAGAAAAACTGATGCAAAAGCAAAATACTGCGATTTGGGAAATCTGAAATAAAAACAGAAAACATTGGAAATACTCAGCGTCAGACAGCATCTGTGGTGAAAGTAACAAAGTTACCATTTCAGGTTGATGACCTTTCATAAGAACTGAAAAAGCTAGAGATGCAACAGGTTTTAATCAAGTACAGGGGCAGGGAAGTGGGGAGGGGAAGAAAAGACAAAGGTCTATGATAATAAGAAAGGCAGGGGAGAGTAAATTGACAAAAAGTTATGATGTAAGACAAAAGAGTTTAGTAATAGGACAAGTAAAGAAACAAAAAATGGGTTCAGAGATGGTGTAAATGGTAATGGCACAATCATTACCAACAGCCGCTGTCCAAAAAAAGGGAAAGGTGGTTATGATCTGAAATAGTTGAACTCAGCGTCAGAGGCTGTAAAGTGCCTAACTGAAAGATGAGGTGCTGTTCCTCATTCTTTATTAGAACAGTCAATGAGGTCAAGAAGAGAGAGATCAAAGCGTGAGTGTGCCAGAGAACTAAAATGACAGGCAACCCGAAGCTCAGGGCCACACTGGCAGACTGTACAGGGGTGCATTGCAAGCAGAAAACACAGTGCACTGAAAGAAATAAAGTAAATTGCTTTTTTTAAAAATTCATTCATGGGATGTAGGCGTCACTGGCCAAGCCAGCATTTATTGCCCATCCCTAATTGCCCTTGAGAAGGTGGTGGTGAGCTGCCTTCTTGAACCGCTGCAGTCCATGTGGGGTAGGTACACCCACAGTGCTGTTAGGAAGGAAGTTCCAGGATTTTGACCCAGCGACAGTGAAGCAACGGCAATATAGTTCCAAGTCAGGTGTGACTTGGAGGGGAACTTGCAGGTGGTGGTGTTCCCATGTATTTGCTGCCCTTGTCCTTCTAGTTGGTAGAGGTCACGGGTTTGGAAGGTGCTGTCTAAGGAGCCTTGGTGCATTGCTGCAGTGCATCTTGTAGATGGTACACACTGCTGCCACTGTGCGTCGGTGGTGGAGGGAGTGAATGTTTGTAGATGGGGTGCAAATCAAGCAGGCTGCTTTGTCCTGGATGGTGTCGAGCTTCTTGAGTGTTGTTGGAGCTGCACCCAATCAGGCAAGTGGAGAGTATTCCATCACACTCCTGACTTGTGCCTTGTAGATGGTGGACAGGCTTTGGGGAGTCAGGAAGTGAGTTACCCACCTCAGGATTCCTAGCCTCTGACCTGCTCTTGTAGCCACGGTATTTATATGGCTACTCCAGTTCAGTTTCTGGTCAATGGTAGCCCCTAGGATGTTGACAGTGGGGGATTCAACGATGGTAATGCCATTGAATGTCAAGGGGAGATGGTTAGATTCTCTCTTGTTGGAGATAGTCATTGCCTCGCACTTGTGTGGCGCGAATGTTACTTGCCACTTATCAGCCCAAGCCTGGATATTGTCCAGGTCTTGCTGCATTTCTACACGGACTGCTTCAGTATCTGAGGAGTCACGAATGGTGCTGAACATTGTGCAATCATCAGCGCACATCCCACTTCTGACATTATGATTGAAGGAAGGTCATTGATGAAGCAGCTGAAGATAGTTGGGCCTAGGACACTATCCTGAGGAACTCCTGCAGTGATGTCCTGGAGCTCAGATGATTGACCTCCAACAACCACAACCATCTTCCTTTGCGCTAGGTATGACTCCAGCCAGCAAGGGTTTTCCCCCTGATTCCCATTGACCTCCGTTTTGCTAGGGCTCCTTGATGCCATACTGGGTTAAATGCTGCCTTGATGTCAAGGGCAGTCACTCTCACCTCATCTCTTGAATTCAGCTCTTTTGTCCATGTTTGAACCAAGGCTGTAATGAGGTCAGGAGCTGAGTGGCCCTGGCGGAACCCAAACTGAGTATCACTGAGCAGGTTATTGCTAAGCAAGTGCCGCTTGATGGCACTGTTGATAACACTGATGATTGAGAGTAGGCTGATGGGGCAGTAATTGACCGGGTTGGACTTGTCCTGCTTTTTGTGTACAGGACATACCTGGGCAATTTTGCACATTGCAGGGTAGATGCCAGTGTTGTAGCTGTACTGGAACAGCTTAGCTAGGGGCGCGGCAAGTTCTGGAGCACAGGTCTTCAGTACTATTGCCGGAATATTGTCAGGGCCCATAGCTTTGCAGTATCCAGTGCCTTCAGTCGTTTCTTGATATCACGCGGAGTGAATCGAATTGGCTGGAGTCTGGCATCTGTGATGCTGGGGACTTCAGGAGGAGGCTGAGATGGATCATCAACTCAGCACTTCTGGCTGAAGATTGTTGCAAATGCTTCTGCCTTATCTTTGCACTGATGTGCTGGGCTCCCCCATCATTCAGGATGGGGATATCTGTGCAGCCACCTCCTCCAGTTAGTTGTTTAATTGTCCACCACCATTCACGGCTGGATGTGGCAGGACTGCAGAGCTTAGATCTGATCCGTTGGTTATGGGATTGCTTAGCTCTGTCTATCGCATGCTGCTTACGCAGTTTGGCATGCAAGTCATCCTGGGTTGTAGCTTCACCGGGTTGACACCTCATTTTGAGGTATGCCTGGTGCTGCTCCTGGCATGCCCTCCTGCACTCTTCCTTGAACCAGGGTTGGTCTCCTGGCTTGATGGTAATGGTAGAGTGGGGGCTATACCAGGCGATGAGGTTACAGATTGTGGTTGAGTACAATTCTGCTGCTTCTGATGGCCCACAGCACCTCATAGATGCCCAGTTTTGCATTGCTAGATCTGTTCGAAATCTATCCCATTTAGCATGGTGATAGTGCTGCACAACACGATGGACGGTATCCTCAATGTGAAGGCGGGACTTCGTCCCCACAAGGACTGTGTGGTGGTCACTCCTACCAATACTGTCATGGACAGAAGCATCTGCGGCAGGCAGATTGGTGAGGACGAGGTTAAGTGTGTTTAGCCCTCGTGTTGGTTCCCCCACCACCTGCCGCAAACCCAGTCTAGCAGCTATGTCCTTTAGGATTCGGCCAGCTCAGTCAGTAGTGGTGCTACCAAGCCACACGGTGATGGACATTGAAGTCCTCCACCCAGAGTACATTTTGTGCCTTTGCCACCCTCAGTGCTACCTCCAAGTGGTGTTCAACATGGAGGAGTACTGAGTCATCAGCTGAGGGAGGGCGGTAGGTGGTAATCAGTAGGAGGTTACCTTGCCCATGTTTGACCTGATGCCATGAGACTTCATGGGGTCCGGAATCGATGTTGAGGACTCCCAGGGCAACTCTCTCCCTACTGTATACCACTGTGCCACCACCTCTGGTGGGTCTGTCCTGCCGGTGGGACAGAACATACCCGGGGATGGTGATGGCAGTGTCTGGGACATTGTCTGTAAGGTATGATTCCGTGAGTATGACTATGTCAGGCTGTTGCTTGACTAGTCTGTGGGACAGCTCTCCCAACTTTGGCACAAGCCCCCAGATGTTAGTAAGAAGGACTTTGCAGGGTCGAAAGGGCTGGGTTTGCCGTTGTCGTTTCCGGTGCCTAGGTCGTGGCCGGGTGGTCTGTCCGGTTTCATTCCTTTTTATTGACTTTGTAGCGGTTAGGTACAACTGAGTGGCTTGCTAGGCCATTTCAGAGGGCATGTAAGAGTTAATCACATTGCTGTGGGTCTGGAGTCACATGTAGGCCAGACCAAGTAAGGACAGCAGATTTCCTTCCCTAAAGGACATTAGTGAAGGTTTTTACAACAATCGACGATGGTTTCATGGCCATCATTAGACTAGCTTTTAATTCCAGATTTATTAATTAAATTCAAATTCCACCTTCTGCTGTGGTGGGATCCGAACCCATGTCCCCAGAGAAATAGCCTGGGTCACTGGGTTACTAGTCCAGTGATAATATCACTACGCCACTGCCTACCCCTGGGAGGAGTATTTGGCGCCCTGGACAATAGGAAGAGAAGGGGTGAAAGGGCAGGTGTTGCATTTCCTGCATATTCTAACACCCTGTTCCACTATTCAAGCAGCCACAACAACTCTTCCCTTTCCCACAGCACCTTCCCTGATTGCTGCATGCAAATCTAGCAAGGATCTATGCCAGGATATTTACCTTTTTTAACTGTACCAATCTAAAATCAACTATTCCACATGGATAGGTTATAAGATTCTGTATACAGCTTTGGAAATTCATTCCATAATTCAGAAATTTGCCTCAAAAATGTTTAGCTTGCACAGATGATAATCAAATTATTGATGAAGATATTCTGCAATTTTCGGTTATTACAGAACTCATTGACATGTATGCAGCTTATTTCAGGGAGAAAATGCAAAAAATAGAAACACTCTGAAAATCAGGTCATTTTAAATAATACTTTAAAAGCAAGAAGTCATGTTTGTTTACAGAGTTACATTACAGAAACAGGCCATTCGGCTCAACCGGTCCACGCTGTGTTTATGCTCCACACGAGCCTCTTCTTCCCACCACTCTTCATTTAACCCCATCAACATATCCTTCTATTCCTTTCTCCCTTATGCTTATCCAACTCACTTTAAATGCATCTATGCTATTCACCTCAATGACTCCCCGTGGTAGAAAGTTCCATATTCTAACCACTCTGGGTAAAAAGATTTCCCCTGAATTCCCTAGATCTAATAGTGCCTATTTGATATTTATGGACCTTAAGTCCAGTTTCCCCCACAAGTAGAACATCTTCTCTATGTCTATTCAATCAAACCCTTTCATAATCTTTTGGACCTCTATCAAGTTATCCCTTCTCTTTACTTGAGAAAAGAGCCCCAGCCTGTTCAATCTTTCTTGATGGGTATAATTTCTCAGTTCTGGTATCGTTGTGGTAAACTTTTTTTTTTTGCACCCTCTCCAGTGCCTCTATATATTATATGTGAATAGTACTCAAAGTGTGATCCAAGCAAGGATAGCAACATAAGAAATAGGAGTAGACCATGCAGTCCATTGAGCTAACTCTGCCATTCAATATGACCATGACTGATCTTGAGCTTCAACTCCACTTTCCTGTCTGCTCCCCATATCCCCTGATTCCGAGACACCAAAATTCTCTCAGCCTTAAATATATTCAAAGAGGGAACACCCAAGTAACCTCTGGGGTAGAGAATTCCAAAGATTTACAACCTTTTGAGTGAAGAAATTTCTCATCTCAGTTCTAAGTGATCATCCACTTATCTTGAGACTGTGCCCCCATATTCTAGATTCCCAAGCCAGGGGAAACAACCTTTCAGTGTTAACCCTGTCAAGCCCCTTCAGAATTTTGTAAATTTCAATGAGATCACCTCTTATTCTTCTAAACTCCAGAGAATATAGGCCCAATTTACTCAGTCTCTCATCACAGGGCAACCCTCTCAACCCAGAGACCAATCTAGTGAACCTTCGCTGTACTGCCTCCAATGCAAGTATATCCTTCCGTAAATATGAAGACCAAAATTGCACACAGTATTCCAGGTGTGGTCTCAACAAAGCCCTGTACAACTGTAGCAAGACTTCCTTATTCTTGTACTCCAATCCCCTTTCAATAAGGGCCAACATGCCCTCCTAATTGCTTGCTGTAAGCATTTTAACTTTTGTGTTCCTTGTACAAACACATCCAAGTCCCTTACAAGTTTCACACCTTTTAAAAAATAGTCTGCTTTCCTATTCTTACGACCAAAGTGAATAACTTCACACTTCCCCACATTATATGCCATCTGTCACCTTGTTGCCCACTCAACTGTCTATATATCTTTTCAGCCTCTCTGTATCCTCCTCACAACTTGCATTTCCACCCACCTTTGTATCAAGCAAACTTTAGACACATTACTCTCTGTCTCTTCATCTAAATCATAAATATAGATTGTAAATAACTGAGGGCGCAGCACTGATCCTTGTGGCACTCCATTATTCATAGCCTGCTAACTGAAAATGCCTCATTTATGCCTACTCTTTGCTTTCTGCCAGTTAACTAATTTTCTATCCATGCTAATATGTTACACAAGATAAAGGTTCATGGAATTGGGAGTATTAACCTTGTGCGTGGCACCTTATCAAATGCCTTTTGGAAATCCAGGTACACCACATCTACTGGTTTCCCTTTATCTACCCTACTAGTTACATCCTCAGAAAAATCTAAGAAATTTGTCAAATGGGACTTCCCTTTCATAAAACCATACTGACTTTGCCTGCTTATACTACAACTGTGCCCCCATGTTCTAGATTCCCGAGCCAGGGGAAACAACCTCTCGGTGCTAACCCTGTCAAGCCTCTTCAGAATCTTGTAAGTTTCAACGTGATCACCTCTCATTCTTCTAAGACTGCGTTTGCTGTCAATGCAACTACTAGGTGGCGCTGCACTGGCACATGTGCAAATGCAGCCTGTGCCACTAAAACGACACAGTCTGTGGCGTCCAGGCAGCTGCCAGGATTAAAGATGGCGCTTCTCAAATAATCACACAA
Organism: Heterodontus francisci; assembly: GCF_036365525.1. Taxonomy (NCBI): domain Eukaryota; kingdom Metazoa; phylum Chordata; class Chondrichthyes; order Heterodontiformes; family Heterodontidae; genus Heterodontus; species Heterodontus francisci. The sequence goes on from NC_090393.1 coordinate 37,036,230, forward strand.
AGACAACATACATGGTAGCACACAACAGCTGAAGAGCTGAGCGGGGGACGGGAGAGCGAGAAGGCTTCCCACCCGGCTCTCCCCTTTCCACTATACCACCCCCCCCACACCCGGTTTTTTCTCCGCTTCTCTTCCCGCTCTCTCCCCACGTTATGCGAGGACGTCAACTGCACATGCGCCAACCAGTCCTGGCACTGCGGAACGCAGTGCATGTGCAGAGAGCAGGAGCCCGTTTGCACATGTGCGCAGCCTGATGACATCAACGGCCGGCTGCGTTGTCAAGAATCACTTTGTTCTTTTAAGCTCCAGAGAATATAGGCCCAATTTACTACAATTTTTTTAAAGTGCATTGTTAAGACTTTCCTTAATAATAGATTCCAGCACTTTCCCGACGAATGATGTCAGGCTAACTGGCCTGTAGTTCCCAGTTTTCACTCTCCCTCCTTTCTTGAATAGCAGTGTTACATTTGCTAACTTCCTATCTGCTGGGACCGTTACCGAATCAGGGAACTTTGGAAAACCACATCCAGCACAACCACTATCTCTGCAGCTATCTCCTTTAGAACACTAGGATATAGGCCATCAGGTGCTGGGATTTGTTGGATTTTAGTCCCTCAGGTTTCTCCAATACTTTTTCTCTACTGATATTAATTACCTTAATTTACTCACTCTTTTTTCGCTCCTAGGTTACCTTCTATTTCTGGTATGCAACTGGTATCTCCTATTTGTATTTGTTCAATGTCTCTGCCATTTCCTCATTCCCCATTATAATTTCTCCTATCTCTGCTTCCAAGGGACCAACATTTACTTTAGCTGCTCTTTTCCTTTTCAAAACTTGTAAAGGCTCTTACAATCTGTTTTAATATCCCTAGCTAGTTTACTCTTGTATTCTATTTTTTCCCTGATCAACTTTTTGGTGGCCTTTTTCTGGTTTCTAAAACTCCGACTATTCTTTGCAACATTATAAGCCGCTTCTTTTAATCTAATACTATCCTTAACATCCTGAGTAAGTCACAGATGGATCGTTCTTGCTGAGTTTTTTTTTAAATGAAATGCACTTTTGTTGAACATTTTGAATTGTTTCTTTAAATGTTTCTAAATGTTTCCCACTGTTTATTTACTGCCATATCTTTTAGTCTATTTACCCAATTAGGTAGATATGAGGAGAGAGCTGGCTCTCAGCCTACCTCATACCTACCTAATTGGCTTTGTTTAAGATTCTTGTTTGTGACTGGAATAAGTCGCTTTCAAACTTAACCTGGAATTCAATTGTATTATGATCACTATTTCCCAGCAGATCTTTTACTATGAGATTACTAATTAACCCTGCCACATTACACAACACTAGATCTAAAATAGCTTTATCCTTTGCTGGTTCCACAACGTATTGCTCCAGGAAACTGTCACGAAAACATTCTACAAACTCATCTACAAATGTTTAATGCAGCTTCTCCGCTTTTCAATTCTATCCCTGTTGAAAGGAACCACTGCTGTTTGTTTTTTTAAAATAGTCTTATTAACCTGTTTTGCTGCTGTGTGATTTGGGCTTCTATAACCCCAGATCCTTCTGTTCCTCCAGCCCATTTAGATACTTATTTTCCAAGGATCTTTGGCCTCCTTATTCTTCTTACCAAAATGCACCACCTCACACTTATTTATATTGAATTTGATCTGGTTCACCAACTAGTTTTAGTTACTGTACTTTCTAAGCATAGGAAGAACATTTCCCACTCCACATTAGTGTCCAAAAGTCCTAATTTAAATACAGCAGAGTAGATTGCACAGGTTTTAGTGTAATTCGCCCCAAATCAACCAAACCAGCGCAAACAAAAAAAAAAGAGTAATTTCAAGCGCAAGTTATGTCCAGTGCAAATCAAGTTTCCGCGATCTTTCACACAGGTTTAAAAAAAATGCATTGGAATCCAGTTCCGCCCAAAGAACGTACAAACTGAATTAATGAGCATGCCAAGTTTCTGCCAATCACAGCTCTTCAAGGAGGCTCTTCAAATCAAGTTTTTGTTAAACGCAAATGCACTAGTAGGCACCCTTAAACATTTTTATATATTAAAAGGTATATAATTTACTAAGAAATTGACTAGTATATATCAATTAAACGAGTATATGGCTCTGTATTTTTTAGAAGTTATTTTTAGTTACTTAAATCATGTTACTCACAGGTGTTGGACTTGACAGCTATTAACAATGCTTTTTTTGTCAAAGCTATTTTCAGCTGTGGTAGTAAAACTGCATCAAGTTCTCACCCTTAAATCTATCAAGGAACACTTTTTAATCTAAGGGGGGAAAAAATTGGGCTAAAGCGCTGTTCGATCACATTGCTTCATGGAAGATTTTACCTTTATGATTATGCAAATGAGTAATGAGTTTGAGCAGAAACTTGAAGCATAACCAGTCCATCTATATCGTCCTGTAGTCTAAGGCTTCCCTCCTCACTATTTACGACACCACCAATTTTTGTGTCGTCTGCGAACTTACTGATCATACCTCCTATATTCACGTCTAAATCACTAATGTACACTACAAACAGTAAGGATCCCAGCACTGATCCCTGCGGTACACCACTGGTCACAGGCTTCCAATCGCAAAAACAACCCTCTACCATCACCCTCTGCCTCCTTTTACTAAGCCAATTTTGAATCCAATTTGCCAAATTGCCCTGGATCCCATTGTGGAGTTTAATCCTGAGAAGTGAGAGGTGATGCACTTTGGGAGGTCTAACAAGGCAAGGGAATATACAATGGATGGTAGGACGCTAGGAAGTACAGAGGGTCAGAGGGACCTTGGTGTACTTGTTCAGAGATCACTGAAGGCAGCAGCACAGATAGATAAGGTGGTTAGGAAGGCATGCGGGATACTTGCCTTTATTAGCCGAGGCATAGAATATAAGAGCAGGGAGGTTATGATGGAGCTGTATAAAACACTGGTTAGGCCACAGTTGGAGTAATGTGTACAGTTCTGGTCACCACACTATAGGAAGGATGTGACTGCAATGGAGAGGGTGCAGTGGAGATTCACCAGGATGTTGCCTGGGCTGGAGCATTTCAGCTATGAAGAGAGACTGGATAAGCTGGGGTTGTTTTCCTTGGAGCGGAGAAGGCTGATGGGGGAACCTGATTGAGGTATATAAAATTATGAGGGGCATTGATAGGATAGGAAAAAACTTTTTCCCTTAGCGGAGAGGTCAATAACTAGGGGGCAGGAAGTTTAGAGGGGTGTTGAGGAGGAATTTTTTCACCTAGAGGGTGTTTTGAATCTTGAACACGCTGCCTGAAGGGGTGGTAGAGGCATGAACCCTCAACACTTAAGAAGTATTTAGATGAGCACTTAAAACGCCATAACATACAAGGCTACGGGCCAAGTGCGGGGAAATGGGATTAGTTAGGATGGGTGCTTGATGGTCAGCGTAGGCTCGTTGGGCCGAAGAGCCTGATCCTGTGCTGTAAAACTCTATGACCCTTATGGCTATAACTTCACTTCGGAAAAAACAGCACAATTGAGTGTAATTTGTGCTCAGACTGCCGAATGTAGAAACTTCCAGTACATAGCTCAATTGATCTTCCAAATCTTTCTATAACTTGCACAATTCTTTAAAAAAACGCAGCAGAATCCTTAATAGCTTATTGGGACCAACTGCATTGCTCTTGCAGAGCTGGCAAGGACATGAAGGGCCGAATGGCATCCTTCTGTGTTGTAACCACTCTATAATTCTATAACTATATCCACCAGATGGGCTAGTATTTAGTCAAATAGATCAGAAAGTCACAGGTTAAATCCCTGGTCTGTGTAGAATCAGCTGAGCTCAGCCAGTTGAAACTTCAGTACCCCATGGACAAAATGTGAACTAATAACAAAAAAAATCAACCCAGGTTCTTCCTTGATTGCTATCCTGTGACCCTTCCCACTGCTGTGTATGATCAGGTGAAGACAATATTGTGCTCAGCTATGATAACCTTCATAGTCCAATAGCCTGTCAAATACAGGTCCGATATCCAAAATCCGGCTGACTGAAAACCAAATCATCTGAAAACAGGACAATTTTGAAAATATTCAGACGCAACAACAGTTTAGTGTCAACTGATCACAATTTCCTGAATTAAACTGGAAAAGACTGAATACACAGCTTTTTATAACATCCTCAAAGAGTAATGTTAAATCAATGTTTCTCAAATTTAATTTTCTCTGTTCATTTCTACCTGACGTTTTAAAATTGTGGAATGTCAGTGACAACTGGCGGATCCTCCCACCAACACTCCCCCACTCCCTGTCCCAGGGCCAGGCTCCAGTCAGCCGGGGAAGGTACTCAGGTGGGTAAAAAGCCGAGGCCTGTGTTTATCCTTGGGCTCTGGCTAACTCGGAGGGGGGTCGCCGGCTGTGTGTCCAAAATCCGGGAAAATTCGAAAATCCCGACGATGCCAGACTTGGGATGTCAGACCTGTAATTAAAAGTTGAAGCTTACACAAAGAATGAGAAGGGTACCAGAGTGGGTACCAACATCTGTAGAATTGTACTTCAGCAGGACTCTATCTTCAAAGAAGAAGAAAATTGGGGAAAATGAACTCCTTCCCCAAATAACGGATTAACTTAAAATGGTCTAGATTTTCCAATCAAAAATATTTGGATGCCATTGGTATCATTTTAAATTGGTTACTGTCATGAAAATATAGCAATTGGAAAATGTACACTAATTTATTTGCAAATAATACAGCAAACTAAAGGAAATGTCAAATATGCTTCACGCTCGCTCTCTTGCACATTTTGCAGGGGAAGAAAAGATACTTGGTTCAAAAGCTTGAGGCATTTGAAACAGGGGGCCAGATTTTAAACTCACCTGACCGGCTGGAAGTGATTTGGGGGGTGGGGGGAGCCACCGGTAAGCTGTAAGGAACTGGGAAATCAGGGCTCCCCCTCACATACTGTAGAGTTTTAACTCCCAGGTGTGCATGTGACTTCACCAAATGGTTCCCTGCCCAGAAGCCAGCCATGTTGACAGGAGCGCAATACTGGGGTCGGAGGCCTCATAGGGAAAGCCGACGGAGATTGGAAGGGTGCCCGATCACAGTTGGGGGTGGGGGGTGGCCTTGCCAGGTAGGCGTGCTGGATCCAGGGGGTGGCATTTCCAGGTAGGCATGCTGAATCCAGCATTTAAGCAAGAGGCACTCACCTCCTTACCGGTGTTTAGCTGCCAGTTTTCCCCAGGGTTGGGAAACCCAGCTGTCCACAGTTAAATTTCAAATGGGATAACAATGAGGTGTGCAGCCTCATTATAATATTTGAAGCGCTAACTCGCCTCCTTGGACAAAGTTGGCTGCCTGCACACTGTCCCACCTCCATTGAAATCAAGAGTTGGAGCGGGAATTGGGTCGAAATTCAGGTTTTTAATACTTTAATCTCCCACCCAATGCAAACGTGCTACTTCTTTGAGGTTAAAATTCTCCCCTAGAGGTCAAAAGTTGAAGCAGCTCAATTTCTCCTCCTTACACTGAACTTTCTTTCACCAAGTTTTTCTCATACCTCTTCAGAAATCTTGGCTGCAATTTCTCATTTAACCACCCCACTCAGAGCTTACTTCACTATTTCATCAGCCTTTTCAAAAAAAAAATTCATTCATGGTTCACGAGGTAACTGGCAAGACCGACATTTATTGCCCATTTCTAATTACCCCCAAGAAAGTGGTGAACTGCCTTCTTGAACCGCTGCAGTCCATGTGGTGTAGGTACACCCACAGAGCTGTTATTGGGCGAGTTCCAGGATTTTGATCCAGTGACAGTAAAGGAACAACGATATATTCCAAGTCTGGATGGCAAGCGATTTAGAGGGGAACTTGCAGGTGGAGGTGTTCCCATGCGGCCACTTGCATTTATTCTTCTGGACGGTAGAGGTTGAGGGTTTGGAAGGTACTATTGAAGGGCCTTGGCACGTTGCTGCAGTCCAAGACACACTGCTGCCACTGTGCGTCGGTGGAAGGAGTGAACACTTAAGGCAGTGGATGGGTGTCAATCAAGCGGGCCACTTTGCCCTGGATGGGCAAGCTTCTCAAGTGTTGTTGGAGCTTCACTCATCCAGGCAAGTGGGGAATATTCCACTACGCTCCTGACTTGTGCCTTTGTAGATGGTGAATAGGCTTTGAGGAGATCAGGTGGTGAGTTACTCACTGCAGAATTCCCAGCCTTCGACTACTTGTGTAGCTACAGTATTTTTTATGGCTGGTCCAGTTAAGTTTCGGGTCAATGATAATTCCCAGGATGTTCAATGGTGGGGGATTCAGCGATGATATTGCTGTTGAACAACAAAGGGAGATAGGGCGGCACGGTGGCGTAGTGGTTAGCACCGCAGCCTCACAGCTCCAGCGACCTGGGTTCAGTTCTGGGTACTGCCTGTGCGGAGTTTGCAAGTTCTCCCTGTGAACGCGTGGGTTTCCGCCGGGTGCTCCGGTTTCCTCCCACAGCGAAAGACCTGCAGGTTGATAGGTAAATTGGCCATTGTAAATTGCCCCTAGTATAGGTAGGTGGTAGGGAAATATAGGGACAAGTGGGGATGTGGTAGGAATATGGAATTAATGTAGGATTAGTATAAATGGGTGGTTGATGGTCGGCACAGACTCGGTGGGCCGAAGGGCCTGTTTCAGTGCTGTATCTCTCTATGACTCTATAGTTAGATTCGCTCTTGTTGGGAATGGCCAATGCCTGGTGCGAATCTCACTTGCCACTTATCAGCTCAAGCCCGAATGTTGTCCAGGTCTTGCTGCATGTTGACACAGTCTGCTTCAGTATCTGATGAGTCACATATGGTAATGAACACTGTGCAATCATCGGCGAATATTCCCACTTTTGACCTCATGATGGAAAGAAGGTCATTGACGAACCAGCTGAAGATGGTTGAGCGTAGGACACTACCCAGAGGAACTCCTGCAGTGATGTCCTGGGCTGAGATGATTTGCCTCCAACAATCACAACCACCTTCCTTTGTTCTAGGTAAGACTCCAACCAGTGGAGAGTTTTCCCCTCGATTCCCATTAACTTCAATTTTGCTAGAGCACCTTAATGCCACACTCAGTCAAATGCTGCATTGATGTCAAGTGCAGTCATTTTCATCTCTGGAATTCATCTCTTTTATCCAAGTTTGGACCAACGCTGTAAAGAAGTCTGGAGCTAAGTGGCCCTGACTGAACCTAAACTGAGCAATGGTAAGCTGGCTATTGCTGTGAGCAAATGCCACATGATAGCACTGTTGATAACACTTTCCATCGCTTGGTTGATAATCGAACGACAAAAGCAAAATCCAGTGTATTGTCTAACTTTACATATTTAAATTCAGTAAATATTGTAGCTAGAATTACAACTAAATGAATGGATCATTCATTGTTTGAAGAAATCTACTGTTATCATTTCACTGCAGTTGTATCAATAACTTATTGTCCTCTCTGCTATTCATCAGGCGAACAACCTGCACACATTTCCTAATTTTGCTCTCTTCAGGAAGTAGAATAGCTTTTTAACATATCAAGTGTGGCATTTACAATAAACTTCAAATTTGTGCAGGCCAGAAGGATGGAATGATTAAATGAGCCACGAAGAATTTCTTTGCCGTAAACTTCAGATGAAGTAACTGCGCTATCTTTATTTTAATGCTAGACAGGCTATATGGATAATCACCAACATCTGTTTTACACTTAAGGATTATCAGCTAAGGTTCAAGGCATTGGCATGTTCATTTTCCAGGTCAAAAGTTTTAGATCACAGGAATCATCATCACAGGTTCTTGAACTTACACCAGACTAGGTTTAAATTTAGGCTGCGTTTGCTGACAATGCAATCACTAGGTGGCGCAGTACTAACACATGCACAAACGCAGCCTGTTCCACTGAAACGTCACTGTCTGCCACATTCAGGCAGCTGCCAGGATTAAAGATGGCACTGCTCAACTTATCAGAAAAACAACTTCAACCCAAAAATCTCCTCAAAGGTTGCCATCGCCACCTCCATCCCACCCCCAACAGTCCCCCACTCCCTCCTGCCATTGTTTCATTTGTATCATTTCTTGGATGTCTCCTGCTCAACATTTTCGATATTGACAAAGACAGAACTATGGTATGATACTGCTCCTCACTTCCCCAACCAGCCCCACCACCAACCACCCCCCCCCCCCCACCCCACCAATCCTGCTCTCCAGCCGCTCACTCCCCACTTCCTCCCCCCCCTCCCTGCTGTCGGGACACTCACTCCCTGCGTCCCCTCTCCCCAATCCCTCCAGACGCTAGCTCTAGGCCGTGCCATTTCCCCATTTCCCTCCTCTCGGCCACTCACTCCCACGTTCCACACTGCACTACTGAAGAAGCATGGCTGGCCGTGAAGGGTGACGTAGAAGCGCATGGCCGAGAGGAGGGAAGCGGCGTAGCCAAGAGCTAGCATCTGGAGGGATGGGGGGGGGGGGGGGAGGAGAGGGAGAAGCGAGGAGTGAGCGGCTGGAGAGCGGGATGGAGGGGGGGGGTGGAGAGGAGAGAGACTGGGGCAGGGGGAAGCAGGTAACGTTGAGACCTGGAGCAAGTGGCCAAGGGGCTAGAGCATTTTCTTGCGCAACCGCCAGTTAGTCCTGGCAAGACGTAGGCTGCCCTGCGCAGTATTTCACTGAGCGTAGGAGACCGTTTGCACATGTGCGCAGCTTGGAGCGCTCTGATGACTTCAGCAGGCCACTGCATTGTCAGGAGTCACGTCATTAAATTTATGCACATTGCTAAGCTTATGAGGCAGCTTGGACTTGTACACCTTTGCATAAATCACAAAATAAAGGTATACAGTTATCAAACCTCTTGCAGGCAAAAGAAAAAGATACTGCAAATTCTCCCTGTGTCTGCGTGGGTTTTCACCGGGTGCTCCGGTTTCCTCCCACATCCAAAGACTTGCAGGTGATAGGTAAATTGGCCGTTGTAAATTGCCCCTAGTGTAGGGAGGTGATAGGGAATATGGGATTACTGTAGGGTTAGTATAAATGGGTGGTTGTTGGTCGGCACAGACTCAGTGGGCCGAAGGGCCTGTTTCAGTGCTGTATCTCTAAACAAATAAATAAACTACTTACAACTGATTTTGTAACCAACCCTCAAGATACTCTATCTGCTTGTTTCTCCTTGACTTTGCACTTGCCAATAAATATTACTTGCATTGTGCAGCATGTTTCCAGAGTGTCAATAAGGTCTTAACTACTTGCGCAGACAGGCCCTGCGTAACTGACGTAGTTGCAAGTTGCAAATAGGGGAGGGAAGAAAAGGATGGGCGTGGGAAAAAAAGGAGGGCTGTAAGAGTACTGGTTAACAGCTCTTACCCAGCCAACACAGAATATCGGAAAATGTTGGAACTAACAGAGTTCTGGTCTCCATATTATAAAAAGATATAGAGAAGCTGGAGAAGGTGCACAAATTGACAATAATACCACCAGAACTAAGAGGTTATGCTTACGAAGAAAGATTGAACAGATTGGGGCTCTTTACTCTAGAGAAAGGACTGAGGGGTGACTTGATAGTTCCTAAAGAATATGAAGGGGGAGGGAGAGAGAGAGGGGGGCGGGGGAGAAGAGATAGACGGGGGGGGGAAGAGATAGACAGGGGGGGGGGGTTGGGGAAGAGATAGACGGGGGGGGGGTTGGGGAAGAGATAGACGGGGGGGGGTTGGGGAAGAGATAGACGGGGGGGGGTTGGGGAAGAGATAGACGGGGGGGGGGGGGAAAGAGATAGACGGGGGGGGGGGGGGAAAGAGATAGACGGGGGGGGGGGGGGGGGGGGAAAGAGATAGACGGGGGGGGGGGGGGGGGGAAAGAGATAGACGGGGGGAGAGAGATAGACCGGGGGGGGGGGGGAGGAAGAGATAGACGGGGGGGGGGGGAAGAGATAGACGGGGGGGGGGGGGGAAGAGATAGACGGGGGGGGGGGGGGGGGAAGAGATAGACGGGGGGGGGGAAAGAGATAGACGGGGGGGGGGGGGGGAAAGAGATAGACGGGGGGGGGGGGGGAAAGAGATAGACGGGGGGGGGGGGGGGAAAGAGATAGACGGGGGGGGGGGGGGAAAGAGATAGACGGGGGGGGGGGGGGGGGGAAAGAGAGATAGACGGGGGGGGGGGGGGGGGGAAAGAGATAGACGGGGGGGGGGGGGGGGGGGGGGGGGAAAGAGATAGACGGGGGGAGAGAGATAGACCGGGGGGGGGGGGAAGAGATAGACGGGGGGGGGGGGGAAGAGATAGATGGGGGGGGGGGGGGGGGGAGATAGACGGGGGGGGGGGGGGGAGATAGAGACGGGGGGGGGGGGGGGTGGGGGAAGAGATAGACGGGGGGGGTTGGGGAAGAGATAGACGGGGGGGGGGTTGGGGAAGAGATAGACGGGGGGGTTGGGGAAGAGATAGACGGGGGGGGGGGGGGGAGAAGAGATAGACGGGGGGGGGGGGGGGGAAAGAGATAGACGGGGGGGGGGGGGGAAAGAGATAGACGGGGGGGGGGGGGGGAAGAGATAGACGGGGGGGGGGGGGAAAGAGATAGACGGGGGGGGGGGGGGGGGGGGGGGGGGGGGGGAGAGATAGACAGGGGGGGGAAGAGATAGACGGGGGAGAGAGATAGACCGGGGGGGGGGGGGGGGGGGGAGAGATAGACGGGGGGGGGGAAGAGTAGACGGGGGGGGGGGGGAAGAGATAGACGGGGGGGGGGGGGAAAGAGATAGACGGGGGGGGGGGAAAGAGATAGACGGGGGGGGGGGGAAAGAGATAGACGGGGGGGGGGGGGGGGGAAGAGATAGACGGGGGGGGGGGGGGAAAGAGATAGACGGGGGGGGGGGGGGGGGTGGGGAAGAGATAGACGGGGGGGGTGGGGGAAGAGATAGACGGGGGGGGGTAGGGGAAGAGATAGACGGGGGGGGTGGGAAGAGATAGACGGGGGGGGGGGGGGGGGAAAGAGATAGACGGGGGGGGGGGGGGAAAGAGATAGACGGGGGGGGGGGGGGAAAGAGATAGACGGGGGGGGGGGGGGGGGGAAGAGATAGACGGGGGGGGGGGGGGGAAAGAGATAGACGGGGGGGGGGGGGGAAGAGATAGACAGGGGGGGGGGGGGGGGGGGGAGAGATAGACGGGGGAGAGAGTAGACCGGGGGGGGGGGAGAGATAGACGGGGGGGGGGGGGGAAGAGATAGAGACGGGGGGGGAAGAGATAGACGGGGGGGGGGTGAAGAGATAGACGGGGGGGGTGGGGAAGAGATAGACGGGGGGGGGGGGGGGGGGGGAAGAGATAGACGGGGGGGGTGGGGAAAGAGATAGACGGGGGGGGGGGGGGGGGGGAAGAGATAGACGGGGGGGGGGGGGGGGAAGAGATAGACGGGGGGGGGGGGGGGGGGGGGGGAAGAGATAAGACGGGGGGAGAGAGATAGACCGGGGGGGGGGGGAAGAGATAGACGGGGGGGGGGGGGGAAGAGATAGACGGGGGGGGGGGGGGTGGGGGGAAGAGATAGACGGGGGGGGGGGGGGGGTGGGGAAGAGATAGACGGGGGGGGGTGGGGGAAGAGATAGACGGGGGGGGGTTGGGGGAAGAGAGATAGACGGGGGGGGGGTGGGGGAAGAGATAGACGGGGGGGGGGAGGGGGGGGGAAGAGATAGACGGGGGGGGGGGGGGGAGAGAGATAGACGGGGGGGGTGGGGAAGAGATAGACGGGGGGGGGTGGGGAAGAGATAGACGGGGGGGGGGGGGGGAAGAGATAGACGGGGGGGGGGGGTGGGGGAAAGAGATAGACGGGGGGGGGGGGGGGAGGAGAGATAGACGGGGGGGGGGGGGGAAGAGATAGACGGGGGGGGGTGGGGAAGAGGATAGACGGGGGGGGTGGGGAAGAGATAGACGGGGGGGGGGGGGGGGGGAAGAGATAGACGGGGGGGGGGGGGGGGGGGAAGAGATAGACGGGGGGGGGGGAGTCGGGGGAGAGAGATAGACGGGGGGGGGGGGAGAGAGATAGACGGGGGGGGGGGGGGAAGAGATAGACGGGGGGGGGGGTGGGGAAGAGATAGACGGGGGGGGGGGGTGGGGAAGAGATAGACGGGGGGGGGGGGGGGGGGGGGAAGAGATAGACGGGGGGGGGGGGGGGAGAGATAGACGGGGGGGGGGGGGGGGGGGAAGAGATAGACGGGGGGGGGGGGGGGAAGAGATAGACGGGGGGGGGGGGGGGGGAAGAGATAGACGGGGGGGGTGGGGGAAGAGAGACGGGGGAGGGGGGGGTGGGGAAGAGATAGACGGGGGGGGGGTTGGGGAAGAGATAGACGGGGGGGGGGGGAGACGGGGGGGAAGAGATAGACGGGGGGGGGGGGGAAGAGAGATAGACGGGGGGTGGGGGAAGAGATAGACGGGGGGGGGGGAAGAGATAGACGGGGGGGGGGGGGGGAAGAGATAGACCGGGGGGGGGGGGGGGAGATAGACGGGGGGGGGGGGGAGATAGACGGGGGGGAGAGATAGACGGGGGGGGGGTGGGAAGAGATAGACGGGGGGGGGGGGAGAGATGACGGGGGGGTGAAGAGATAGACGGGGGGGGGTGGGGAGAGATAGACGGGGGGGGGGGGGGAAGAGATAGACGGGAGGGGGGGGGGGAAGAGATAGACGGGGGGGGGGGAGAGGATAGACGGGGGGGGGGAAGAGATAGACGGGGGGGGGAGAAGAGATAGACGGGGGGGGAAGAGATAGACGGGGGGGGGGAAGAGATAGACGGGGGGGGGGGAAAGAGATAGACGGGGGGGGGAGAGATAGACGGGGGAAAGAGATAGACGGGGGGGGAGAGGGACGGGGGGAAGAGATAGACGGGGGGGGGGGGGAAAGAGATAGACGGGGGGGGAAGGAGAGAGATAGACGGGGGGGGGAAGAGAGATAGACGGGGGAGGGGAAGAGATAGACGGGGGGGGGAAAGAGATAGACGGGGGGGGGGGGGAGAAGAGATAGACGGGGGGGGGGGGGAAGAGATAGACGGGGGGGGGGGGAAGAGATAGACGAGGGGGGGGGGGGAAGAGATAGACGGGGGGAGGGAAAGAGAGACGGGGGGGGGAAAAGAGATAGACGGGGGGGGGGGGGGAAAGAGATAGACGGGGGGGGGGGGAGAAGAGATAGACGGGGGGGGGGGAAAGAGATAGACGGGGGGGGGGAAAGAGATAGACGGGGGGGGGGGGAAAGAGATAGACGGGGAGGGGGGGGGAAAGAGATAGACGGGGGGGGGGTAGGGGAAAGAGATAGACGGGGGGGGGGGGGGAAAGAGATAGACGGGGGGGGGGGAGAAGAGAGAGACGGGGGGGGGGGAAAGAGATAGACGGGGGGGGGGGGGAAGGGAAGAGATAGACGGGGGGGGGGAAGGGAAGATAGACGTGGGGGGGAAGGGGGGAAGAGATAGACGGGGGGGGAAGGGGAAGAGATAGACGGGGGGGGGGAAGGGGGGGAAGAGATAGACGGGGGGGGGGGGGGAGGGGGGGGGTGGAGGAGGAGAGAGAAAGAATGTTGACAAGGCTCCATATGGGAGGGGGAAAAAAAAAAGAACCATAAACCTATCTCTCGATCTGTCTGTGCCTGGAGGACCAGCCAGCAAATATTTATCCCTATGCCTGTTGA